>NC_134586.1:48260500-48617000 GCF_037038515.1 Microtus pennsylvanicus
GCTAGAAACAACAGACACGCGGGAGTGGGGAGATGGCTCAGTCGGTAATGTGCTTGCTATATAAGAATGGAGACCTGAGTTCAATCCCCAGAACCCACATAAACAAGCTTGCAGTGGTGGTACGGTCTTAATCCCACCACTGGGGAGGTGGAAGCAGCCAGATCCTTGGGTCCCTCTGGTAAGCCAGCCTAGCCTACCTGGTGAGTTCTAGGCCAGTGAGACACATTGTCTCAAAAGCCAAGGTAGATAGCACTGCAGGAATGACTCTCAAGGTTGGCCTCTGACCGCCACACACATGTACAATCTCTACCCCAAATACAAATCCAAAACATCATGTAAAATATCAAGGTGTTTATTTACATTGACCATCTCTGGGCAAGGGTTGACTCTGGTAGCTAAGTCTCTAGGTCTTCTGATCAAGTACAGCCATAGACCAGCACACCCCATATACTATGTACAACAAAGCCCATTGCAGATTGATTTGATGCTAATCAATCAGCTCTGTCCAGTTCAAGCTCATGGATCTTCCGCCATAATAAATAAAGTTTAACTCAGAATAACTTTGCAATTGTCTCTCCAGGGAATATGAGCCACTCAAGAGTTCTGTAGTATTCCAAGTCTCTACCTGTGGCTGCATTAAAAAAAATAATCCCTGGACTTCTCAGAAGTATTATTTCTTATCTGTGCCTTATATTTCATTATTGAAAATGAGAAAAAGGTTAAAGTTTGTATAAAAACCCCTTCATCGTCACAGTGATTTAACTGCTGCTTCTGAAGTTCATTAATTGGCTGAAAAGGGGCAGGTTTGGGGTTTGCCTTTTTTGTTTTCACATCTCAACCCCAGCCTCTTAATTCTACACCAGGGTTAGCAACAAGGCATTGGCCAGTGGGGCTCCAGGGGAATATGTGCACAAAGCACCTACTGCAGAAGCTGGCACACAGAAATTCCGCGTCAGCTTTTCTTATGATTGCAGCTTTTGAGGGGAAAGGAAAACTTGGACCATTGCTGTAGACACGCTGTCTTATTCAAATGTTGATATGGATACTTAAAGGCGGAGATGAGACATGGGGTTGGTTAGGATTCCAGAAAAGAATGCTTATAATGAAGCTGGAAGCAAACAACAGGGAATAGTGGGGACTGTGGGAAACCGAAGGGTATCTCAGCTAAAGGTCATTAAACATCACTCCTGAGGATAGCCGAGTCCGTTAAGTGTTTTCTCTCAATCACAAGGTTCCAAGGCTAGATCTCCAGAACTCATGTGAGGAAGGCAGCATAGTGGTGGGTTTCTAATAACAGCACTGAGGAGGCAGAGGTAAGGGCACCTTCAGCCAATCAAGGCCACTTGATAGCTCCAAGACAATGTGAAACCTTCTCTCAAGGGAGGTAGTAGGGATGACTACTAAGGTATTTCTTCAGTCAACAGAGAAAGAAGGAGGGAGGATGGGAAGAGAGGGAGGGAGGGAGGGAGGGAGGGAGGGAGGGAGGGAGGGGGAGAGAGAGAGAGAGAGAGAGAGAGAGAGAGAGAGAGAGAGAGAGAGAGAGAGAGAGAGAGAGAGTCATTTCTTTCACCTAATTCAAATCAGAGGAAACAATAGGTTTAGGTCCACTAGATCTTTTTTTTTAATTGAAATAGGGTCTCACTGTGTAGCCCTGGATGTCCTGGAACTCATGTTATAGACCAGGCTGGCTTTAAACTCACAGAGATCCACCTGCCTCTGCCTCCCCAGTGCTAATATTAAAGGCGTACACCACTCTGCCCAGCTGAGTTGCCAAGTCGTGATGTGATCCAAAACTATGTAGAGAATAAGGATGTCATATGAAACTCCTAAATATTGTAATATTGATAATGACTTCTATTTACTTTCTGCCACACAAGGCTTCTCCATGTGTCTTTGGGCCAACTTTGATCTGTCAACTAGGGCTTCCGCCAAGTTTAACTTTGGTCCAGTCAGAGGGAAGGCAGGGGAACAAGCCGGGGGTGGGGTTGTCAGAAAGCATCTGAGAGCAGAGTGTCTCCATGGGTTTTCTGGGGAGGTGGGGAGGTTGCTCGTTGTATGCGACAGGGTAATGCATACCCCAGAATTAGGAACTGTCATAATCATCCACAAACATACTATCCCTCACAGAGCATGTCCCTCTGTCCAGCTGGGTACCCCGAGAGAAGCCTGAGATCAGTTGTCTCCTGTCCCCAGGGAAAGGGGGAAATGACCACTCGGTTTAAATGGTGACTGATATCTCAGAGCCTGTGGCAGAAAAATAAGATTTCTCCTGTTCAGATGAGCAAAGGGGATCAGGAGGATTTTGAAGGAAGCCGTTTATTATATTACAAGAGGTAACTAAGACCAGTGGGACCCAGAAGGCTCGGGTTTTAAGGGGAGGATGTAGGTCATAGGCCACCCTTTCTTGCTCCCTTTGTGGAAAAATAAATCTCCCCAGTGAGATGAGAGCTTTTGGTGGCTGGATAAAAGAGGAAGTAAAAGACTCATACTAAGACTCACAAAACATAATTTTTTTAAAAAAAAGAGAGATCATTATCCTAAACAGCAAGGAAATCCACAGTTAAGCCAGCCACTCCTCACTTTAGGGAAGTTTTGATAGTAATTTAGGGGTTGAGAGATTGAGAAGTGGGGGTCACTGTTCAAACCGAGATGAATACAGAAGTATCTGTTCAGAGCACAGAAGAAAACAGAAAGGCAACAGAAAAGACTGTGTCCGATTTCATGCAGTTCGTGGTTAATTTATTTTGAAAAGTATGAATGAGTGCGTGGGAATGGACGCTCAATTACTAATATCTGTATACATCACCTCCGCTTAGAACAGGGTGGGAAAGGCTCTCGTAGGCGTATTTTGTAAAATGTGTTGCATCCATTAGCAGAGTTCACAGGGTGTGCTCTGATGGGAACTTAAAAGGATCTTCACTGACCCTTGGTCTGTTCTCCGGCACGATGTCAGTAGCTACGGTTCATCATGTGTGGTCTCTTTCCAGAAGGAAACGGAAAACACACCCAGGGTATCCTGCATGCACCTGCTTCCGTGTCCATAATTTCTACTCCCATCACGTGGGAAAGGAAGCCAGGGGGACCCATCACCTTAGTTAACAGGCTCTTTCCTGGAAATATGCCTAATTGATGTATAATTTGGAATTTCAGACATCTTCTGCAGGTGGAAGGAGAAACTCATAAATACAAGATACCTGAAAGAATAGTCTTAATTACACCATGGGCTACTGAATAAAATGATTACATTTTCTACACTGTAAATTTCATACAATTAAAATGTAGTGGTGTCACCTTATAACGTGTTTCAATTTTATAATTATTTCAGTTCATTGGCTCAGAAAAAAACATAAGCACAAATTTACCAAGTATCACCCAAATCTAGTCATTCTACTTCTAAAAGGAGTGACGTGGATGTTAGTTGTGCTTGTCTGAGCTTAAATAGATCTTGACATACTTAAGGAGCTGTTCAAATTGATAGCACCGGGGATGAGAGCCTGACTGGAGACAGGCATTCTGTTACACTTTATTTATTCGCATTCGACGTTACAGACATGTATTTATAAAGAACTTCATGCCGGGGGGTGGAAATCAGTTTTTATGCTTTTGAACCCAGAAATCTTCAGGAGTCAGATGATGCTCTTGGGTTGCAAGTCTGCCAGGAACAGAACAGAGCTATACTGAGGCCCTGGGCCTGAGGGCCAAGATCAGCTGGTCCTTTTCTCATCCTACTACGTTCTAAGGGAGTAATGGGTGAGGTTATTGTTTCTCCGCATCACTTCTATAAGAACTACACTTGGGACACTTTGTTTGATGACTGACAATGGAGCAAGAGGTTGAAGTTAAAAATGTCCTAGGACCCGCCAATGGCGACAAGGGACACCCCTGGTCTCCATGCTTCTCACGCAAGGACATAAAGTTGAGAGGGTAACGCCAAGAAATGGTGATGAGGCTGACCCGGGCACACATGTGGAACGTCTTGCCTTTGTTATCATTTCCACTCTAATTAAACATGAGCCTTTCTAATGAGACACATTCTCCCTCTTAATTAGCCAATCCCCAGCAGAATGTTTAGCGCCTCGAAGCTGCCTTAATACTTCGGTGCTATTAGACTGTCGCCACTTAGTACATTCCAGCTTGAAAGTACCCTAGGGGATAGAAGGGACTCGAAACAATGCTCAGAGGGACTTGCCAAGGCTTCTTGCTCACAGCTTAGCACAGCCTTCGCAGCTTGGCCTGCGGGTCTTGGATTATCTCCTACTGCCTTTATTCCGGGTTTAGGAGGAGAGACGGGTATTCTGACAGCAGTGACGAGAGACAAAGGCAGGGTACCAGCTGGTTCAGTAGAGGGGATTTCCTGTGCAAAGGGGTTGCAAAGGTGCAGAGAGAGTTGAAAAGGCTAGTTCCGCAAACTAACCCAGAAATCCACACCACGAGATGGCTCTATCTGCCCTGGACTCTCCAGACCAATATACTGGCCATATGCTAGACCCCTACCAACTAACTGGGACTAGATGGTGGCTGTTTTTATTCAGAGTCTTGGGAGGAGGGCTGAAGAGAAAGGTGTGGAGAGGGAGAGGGGAAGAGTGAGGAAGAGAGAGGAGAGAGAGAGAGAGAGAGAGAGAGAGAGAGAGAGAGAGAGAGAGAGAGAGAGAGAGAGAGAGAACACGAAAGACAATACGTAACATAGAAAATGGGGTAAGGCAGAAAGACCTTGGCTTCCCTTCCTTCTCCCCAGCTCATAGGCTGTGAATGCCTCCCATTGGCTGAAGCTAGCCAGTAGTCATGGAAATAACTTGGCCATCTACACTGCCAGCCTTGTGAATCAGAAAAGGACTGGGAGCTCCAAATGCTCATACCTGGCAGAGAGCAAGTGGAAGCATGGAGGAGCACTGCCAGCTCTAGTTCAAAGCTCTGGAAAGTCCTGAGTTCACATAAACGCCAAACCACTTGCCGGGGTTCCTGGATCGTGGCACTTGAAGTTCTCCGAGTCTGAGTCTGCGGGCCAAATCTAGAAACAGGGGTGATAGGAGTATTCAATCCAGGGTCTACTAGAGGGCTTTCTGAGGTTCATGTGAGGCACAGAGGGCTGTGAATTGGCTTTAGGAGAGAGGTAGACACGTGGAATAAGGGATTCAAAGCACAAACTTTGGATCTGGAAAGAAATGGGGTCCTACCACCCTTCAGCAACACCCTCTCCACTTTGGTCTTTTAAACTTAGACTCATGCTCTGATTGATTCAGTGAGAGATGGCCAGCTAAGCTCGCCCTGTGGGCAGCGCTGGGAGCACACAGTGAGTGTGGTGGCTGTGCATGTCTGAGTAAGAGTGTCATTTGGAGGGAAGCTGTTTCAAGCAAAGAATTGGCGTGTTTGAGCATGAGTTGGGTGAAGCTGCCACCAAGAGGGTGACAAAAGAAGAGAATTTGTTGGGCCGTAGATCCATTTCGAATTCTGGGATTCAACTGGTCTGGTACTAGCACAGTGGATAAGGAATGAGAAAAGGCCAGGGGTGAGAGAGGGTAGCAGGAGGCTTGTAGGAGCTTCTTGCTGAGGCAAGGGTTAGGGCACAGAGGGAGAATAAGTTCTTTTCAATCAGGAATTCAAGCGTCACAAGGGTTCACAGATTTGAAATCAGCACACGTACTGGCAGACCGTCTTCAGAGGGAGGTTATGGCTGTATATGTATGTACCTGAATACAGCCGGTGAGGGTACAACCAGGGAAGAGGTTCTTCAGTGGCTGAGGATGCCTGTGTGCAATCAAGACTGACTAGTAACTACATCGAGACAGTAGTGACTAGCGATGAACCCAGGTTTCTAGTGAATTCATCACGGTGCTGCCAACTACAAGCACAAACTGCGAAGGGAATAGGTGTGTGGCATGCACAAGAGGAAGGTACAAAATAGGGCCTGGCCTTAGGAAGCAGTTTATTTGGAAGACCAGCATAAGAGCTGACCCTTGGCACTGGATACATAGTGCGCTCTGTTGAATTGGCCAGGAGAAGGGACATTAGTCTGGAGCTATGCCTCTAGAGATCATGTTAATTAAATACTGCAGCCCAGGAAGCTACAAGGAAAGAAAAATATGCTCAGTCTGGAGAACGGGAAGTCCTGGACTCTTCCAACAGTTGTGAAATTTCCTCTGAATGGCTTACATGACTTTTGTGCAAGCAAAACGGCCATAGGCAAAAAAAAAGTTTAGCCCGCTGGTGTAGTGGTCTTTAATATGTCTTTCAGAAAAGCACAGTGCACACTTGAAAGTTCAGAAAAATCTGTTTGCAATTCATTAATGTTACCATGGTTTTCTTCTGCAGGAGGCTCTGCCATTTATGACCAAATAAACGGGACAGACTTAAAAACAGGGGTGTGTGGTGGGGGCCGATTCTCAAGTGTAAAACAGAAGATGGGAGGAAACAAATGCCAGTTCAGCCAGAGGATTAAGCCCAAACTCTTTGGGTAAATAAAATCGATGGTGTACACCAGAAGCAGAGGCCTCCAGAGTTTGCCAGCTGGAGGTGACACTGGTAAACGCAGCAGAAGCCTAAGATCATCAGCCCTCCTGAAAACAGAGCTGTTTTATAAGCCGGCTTTTCATACTCTAGTAAGAATCTCCAACTTTAAACATTATAGTCACCTTGTACCCTGCTCTACACACATCCAACCTAAACTTTTAGTTTCGTGTATAAAAGGCAGGATTCAATGGGGTCATATTTGTAGGGTCACAACTCTAAGTAAGACTTTTTAAGGCCCCAGTGCGAAGAATCGTATATAGCATTTACTTGGAGTGTTTTCTACTGAGAATTACTTCTCTGCAAGGAGCCGATAGAGATAGAGTTGGCATGGGGGAAATCAAATGAGGTTGTGTGCTACCCAACCCTTGACCACCAATATTCACTGTTCAGAAAGGCCTAGGCAGAACAGAGTCTCGAAACTCTTACTAACATACTCCTGAGTTTTTGTGGGTGGTTTGTGGTGACTTCTGAGAGATGAGTGAGCTGACCATATGCCAGAAGCTGGCACTAAGTGAGTAAAAATACAGCCAGCCTGGCAGGAAGATGAGTGTGTGCACTGCAGGGGTAGGAGGGAGCAGGCACCTGTACCATGGATGCTATAGTATGGAAGTTAAAGTCATTGTAAAAGTTGTGGGGTGTGTGTGTGTGCACGTGCATGTGCATGTGTGTGTACACATGTTAACTACCACCTTTCTTGTAGTGTGGAGCAGCAGGCCGCTTCCTGACGCCTGGCTCCTGCACAGCTAGCTTTACCCAAAATAATTATATGGAAAATATTCTTTTAAGCACTGCTTGGCCCATTAGCTCTAGCCTCTTACTGGCTAACTCTCACATCTTGATTAGCCCATATCTAATAATCTGTGTAGCACCACGAGGTGGTAGCTTACCGATAAGATCTTAACCTGCATCCATCTTGGAGAGGAGAGCTATGGCGACCACCTGGAGAGGAGAGGAGAGCCGTCTGGCTCACTGCCTTCTTCCTCCCAGCATTCTGTTCTGTCTACTCCTCCTACCTAATTTTCTGTCCTATCAGGCCAACCAGTTTTCTTATTAATTAACCAGTGAAAGCAACAGATAGATACAAGACCCACCTCCATTACTTTTTGAGAAGGGAGGAAGGGGGATTTGGGAAGAGCAGAAGGGTAGAAAATTGCTGTGTTCCTACACTCAGATTTCACGTTGGAACTTTGAACTGTGCAAACCTGCATTCTTTAAAATATTTGCTCTTCTTTTTAAGAGTCTATTTCTAAGCTTTCCCTTCCCTCAGAGATCACCTGGTTTGTGAACAATTAGAGAACAAGACCATGCTTGGGAGGTGGATCTGTCTGGAAAGGTCTTGCCAAGCAAGCATGAAGACTTGCGTTTGGATTACCAGCGCTTGTATCAGAAGAAAACGCCAGGCTGGGGGAGCATGTGACTGTATTCAAGGCTGGCCTTGAACTTCTGGTTCTCCTGCCTCTGCTCGTCTAGTGCTGAGCTGGAAGTCTGTTCTGCATGTCTATGCAGATGTCATAGGCTAGAGCCTGAAAATCACAAAGTTACTAGCATGCTTATTGAAACAATGGATTCTTATGAAACCCAAACTTTATAGACTGGTAAATCCATCTGGAGAAGAAATTTCTCCCAACTCACGCTGGAATGTGACATTCAATCATCAACAGTCTTCAGATTATTTATTAATTGGATTAAATGAATTATTGCCTACTCTTTTACAAAAAAAAAACCACTCACATTTTGGAGACTTCTAAAACACACACACACAAAGTATAATTTTAACAAGAGAACTGCCACATCATTCTAACTAACTCCCTTTATGGAGCAAAAATATATAATAATCTATAACCCATCACAGCTGTTTGGCTGGAATTACCAATTACCTTCCGTACTTGAGAGATGCTTTCCAGATTTTTTAACAAGTCCTCACAGTAAATTTTTAAACCAATTTTCTTAAAGGCAACTGATAAGATTTAAAACCTCTTAGGCAAGAGATGGCGAGGTTCTCTACTTAAACAAGCCGAATACGAAATCAAGGCTTTCCATGACTACAGGAAGATGGAGATGGGAATTAAAATAAAACACAACCCAAAACGCTGGGCTTATTTTAAACAGCATTTCAATAAAGTGTGGAACTCTGTTTCTTCCCCATCTTTGGAGATGGGTGTGGTAGATTTATGGGAGACCGCATTGAAGGTGTCTTGAAGCCTGGTGACAAGCTGTCAAACATCTGTGGTCTCCCCCTGCCCCAGCTCTAATGGCTTCTGAGCCAGTGCATTTGGGAAAGGCCTGCTGTTATTCAGGAAGTTGCAAAGACAAGTAGCTCACCCAGTGCCTTCCCAGCACCTCACAGGCAAACGAAATCAAGAGGTTCAGGACAAAATGACAGCACACTGGAAGTAACTTGATCAGGCAGAATCAATAGGGAATGCTCAGGAAGCTAACAACATGATTACTCAAAAAGGCAGTGGGGGCTGGGGAGAAGCGGGGCAGGCAAGCTGTCCACAACACCCAGCATGACTGAGTCAGCTCACTAGGAGGGTGAAGTACTTGCTGAACAAGCCTAAGGACCAGATTCAGATTCCCCATTCTAAGCAAAAAAGTCAGGCATGGCGCCGCACCTGTAACCCTAGACCCAGCAAAAGTCAGAGGTACCTGGATCCCAGAGGCTCACTACTTCACCAAAATATAAATCTCCAGCTTCAGTGAGAGATGCCAGCTCAGAAAATAAAGTGGAGAAACAATTGAGGAAGACATCCCAGTCAGTGCCAACCTCTGGCTTCCCACATAGACAAGCATAGACACATGCACAATAACACGGTGACTTTGTAGCCTCCAAGCACACATTCCCATATCTGTCTATATTTGCCTGACACTCCTAGATGTGTTTTCTTCCATCTTTATTATAGTTTTTTTGTTTTTACCAAATCACAGTAAATGTATGGCGTGCACAGGCACACAGGTGTGTATGTATGTATACCTTCGTGTGTACAGGTGCTGAGATGGAACTCCTATCTTCATGCTCATGCTCTAGCCACTTTAACAACTGGGCTGTCCCTCCAGCTTTCCCATCAAATATCTTCTTATTGTAATTGTTCATCTATGTTGCACACTCTGATCAGCTCATGGGACTATGTAACACGCAGTTAGAAAGAGCAGACGAGGGCAGTTTTAGCGATGGCAGCCCCTCCAACACTACTTGCGTTTTCTAAATGATTCACATATCCTGATCTTCTCTTTCTTTAAACAGAAGAGTGTGCCTCCCTGATCCTCGCCTGTCTCTTTTGCCAATTCCTGGACTGCCTCCTCATGCTCCCTGACACGTGCGAAACGGTTTGCATCAACCTGTGCTGCCCCTCTCACAGGTACTACTCGGCCTCAGACGAGAACCATCCTCGCAATGACTGCAACCTGACCTGTGACGTGGACTGCAGTCTCTTTGAATCCTGCCATGAGACCAGTGAGTGCCTGGAGCTGGCCATGGAGATATCAGAAATCTGTTACCGCTAGCGCCAAGGAGAGAGCAACACGCGGGCGCTCGGTCCTTTTGGCCGCAGTGGGGAATTCTATTACAGTGCATCTGAGATAAGAGCTCCATGCGCCCAAATACAAGGGCCATACATGTTTCTTGGATGCTCTAGGCCATTTTATGCTGCACCTGTCTGGGAAAGCTACTACTGTCAACTCAGCCATCTTCTTCCAAATTTCACAACCGCATGGCTCGCTGCAAAATAGGATTCTTGATCACACACATGATGAACAAATTTAAATGCCATAGGTACAAGATGTTTCCTGACTGTTAAATAGCATGCTACACACCACACTGCGCTCTTGACTAGGCAATCTGCATTGTGGCTCCAACTTCATTCATGAATTCAGGACAAATTATGCTTTCGTGTAGGCGCAACACGCATTAGTTATCTTTACGATGGACTCATGCATAAACATTATGCATTATTGGTCATTATTAATAATGTATTGTGTAACATCATTTTGTAATTAAAAATTTATTTATACAGTCTCTTAAAATTCACTTATATCTACAGTTTAGGTAGGAAAGGGAATTAAATGAATCAGAAACCATGTTCCTGTAATTAAAGCAGATGTCTTTGAAACCTCTCCAATGAATCTTGAATCTGAAAGACTTCAGGAGAGCCCTATAATTCTAGACAGTATCATTGTATGTCTGTGGCTGCATCTTAAGAGGTCACGCATATTCCTAATTGGTTACATAAAGATGCTTCTTTATTACAATAGGCAAAAATGGGAGCCATGTGCATGTTCTGGGAATATGACCTATGGTAATCACCTCTTTGCTTTCCTCACTCCTGTTTGTCAAGTGTAATAAGCAACAGGATATTAAAAGGAAATCAGTTCAGTTTTCCTAAATGGTCCCAGGTATGGGCACCTAAAATAAATACAACTGCAGGGACTTGCTCAGCTCCCATATCCCAATGCAGCATTCATGCTCTGGAAACAACAATTTTAAAACCAGTATCTTATTTTGTGCTAATAAAGTAGCTGATGACTACACTGGAAGCTTCTTTACCCTTACACTGTTGCAAAGGGCATGATGCACGCTCCAAAGTCAAATGAAGTAAATCAAAACGCATTACTTGGTAAGAAAGGCACATCTAAGTTAAAGTAACTTGGGAATGAATCTCTGCACTCTATAGGAGTGGGACAGTGAGGGAAATACTTTGTTCATAGGCATGCATGTATGTAGTCCCATGGATGGAACACAGCAAGTTTCATATGACATATTGACAGAGCATAACATAGCAGCCAACAAACAGAGCAGACAACTGAAAGTGGGGGCCGAGAGATACCTAAGCGCTGTGAGAGCCCCCAAAATACCTGTTTGGTTTTTACATTGTTTTACTCTCTTGCTTTGGGTAATTTTAGACAAAAAGCAATGTTTGTTTGCATTGTAAACTAGCATTATATTTTCTAATCTGTAATAAATTTCAAACATTAAATGGAATTAATCTTTAAAAACTACTCCTGAGCTGCCTTGAGATTGCATTTAACCCCTCTTAGCTTGCT
Source organism: Microtus pennsylvanicus (assembly GCF_037038515.1). Classification (NCBI taxonomy): domain Eukaryota; kingdom Metazoa; phylum Chordata; class Mammalia; order Rodentia; family Cricetidae; genus Microtus; species Microtus pennsylvanicus. Next base: position 48,272,048 of record NC_134586.1, read on the forward strand.
CCTGAAAGTAGGGTATATCCATGGTCAATGCTGGCTTTTTTGTGTGTGTGACTATTATGTTACTCGTGGACCACAGAGCATGAGAGTATGCCATCGCCAGCCCCAAACACTTCTTTTTCTCTACCCTTCAGAAGGTCAAAGGCACAACTCTCAACTGAATGCATATACTTCCCAGATCATTAAAAATAATGTGGAGGGCTGTGGTGGTACCGACCTAAAGTTCAGCACCTGAGAAATGAAATCGGGTATCGGTAATTCAGGGACCCATCAGATACAGAGCAAGTTGGAAGCCAACCTGGGCTACCTGAGAAGTGTCACAAAGCAAGCCCCAAGAAGAAGTGGATCCAAGATGACACGATGCGTTCATGACAGTGGCAGGATCCCGAATCAGACCCTAACTCTGCTTCTTTACTTGCTAATTCTTTACATGCATCACAGAAACTAAAACACTACCACCCCAATGACAAATAGTGACGACCTGGAAACCCTTTATGCTTCCAACGCACACCATCCAGCTTCTCTCCAAGCACCTAGCTCTCAACTAACATCCTAGTCACTAAGGAAGGACCCATCGGGGTCTCTGGAGCCCCACCCCACCGGTACTTTATGTACTTGGTCTTGTTGTTCAGTCTGTTACATTTTTGTTCTATGTTTTGTCCTCGGCCCCTTATTCTTTCTCAACTACATGCTCTCTATTTATGTAAAGATTGTGCACTTCAAATATGAATTCAATGCTCATTGTTTAGAGACATGAAAGCCAGCAGTTCTTACTTGACAGTGTTGTCAGGACCCTCCAAAATCCTCCCATGGCCTCGCTTTCCACAGTTTGTTAATTTGTTTCTCATTCTGAGAATTCACCATGCTCTACCAGAAAGGATCATTCATACAAAGTGTGAAATTTCTTTTCTTTACAGCCAATAATAAAATAGCATCCTTTTTGCAAACATGAATGGTGATTTCAATTGAATTCTCACACATAAAACATGCGCAGCTGGGAAAACACAATTGTAGTGGTAAGCCAGATCAAAGTCAAACATAGTTATTGATTAAACACAAATATCAGGATCTGAGAAGGCACGGGTATTCTACACCAATAATGAAGGCCTGTGATTATAGATTAAGATAATGCTACACTTCGAGGTATGTCTTCTTAGGGAATAAAGCATTCTACTTTAAGGAAGCACATTAGAATCAAAGAGATTAGCGAACATCTATATGGTCTTTTGTGGAGAACGGAGAAAAGAGAACCCCCCACGCAGGCCTGTAACTATAGAGTTACATTGTCTTTGCTTTGCTCCGTGGATTTTTATAAAACCATCGCTCTGCTGAAAAGCCACCAAAATATGGAAAGCAATGAAGAAAAGAAGTTACATTTAACTTGCTAATGAAATCGTCCCACTACATGAGCCAAGAGGTCTACAAAATTAATTGCAATGCTGGACAATCAAAGTTAATAGAGTAAAAAGCTCTTCAAGTGTTTTTTTTTCCCCCAAGATGATCCAAAAAAAAAAAAAAAAACCATATCCAGGCAGAGAAACTTTACCAATAGAAAGCCTCAAGGAGATCATTCAGAATTGCTTTTAAGGATAAACACACAGGTAGAAGGTGTTTGAAGAGATTCATCTCTCAGAGTTGGCAATGTCTCCCTCTTCAGAGGGGGGCAGGAAGAATAATGTGTCTTGTGATAGCTTTTCTCAAGATGATACCTACGCAAGGCAATTAATTCATTCGCAAAGGAAAGGTGGATTATGTCTCGTAGTTTTGCATTCTGGTCAACAGCTGGGTAGTTTTTTTGCCATGGGGTCCAGGATCCTTTGCAGCAGAACATATATGCTCAGAGCATGACCTAGAAGTAGACCCAGAGAAGGACTGAGTCCTACAATGTCTTTCAAGACCGTGCTTCTAATAGTCAGGCAGAATTTCACTAAATATCACTTCCCAAAAGCCACAATAGCTACCAAGAGTTTCACACATGGACCTCTGGGAAAACATTCAAGATCCCAGGGACAACACTTAATTAAGGGAATCATCAGGTTTCTCAGACTGTGTGAACTGACGGCTTCCAAAGAAATGTGCACACTTGGCTTAAGGGTCTGCTGGGTACTTTGTGAAAAGCCAATATGAGCAATGGCCTGGCATTTGCCACTTACAGTGTCAGATGGACTATACAAAAGAGGGGAGCTATGCTAGGATTATTAAGATACACGAAATTAAATTTGTGCTAGTCACTGTTCCAGAAAGAAGTCTAGACAGATCCTTATATTATAAAGAAGGGTCTGAGAAAGTAGAGACCAGCAAAGACTGGAAGCAGGGGACAGCCTGTGTTCTCTGGCTCTAAGTTCCACCTTTGACCTACCATCCCAATATGTTGCCTGCTTTCAAGTTACCAACTGTGAGTGATTTGCCCTCCTTTTCCCATGGAGCAATGCTTGGAAGCATAGCTTATTGTCAAACAATAGAGAAGTTTCGGGGACCGGGTACCTAACAGGTAGAAGCCAGGTACACTGCCAAAGGTCCAGTGATGATCCCTGTTATGCTGAACTGGGGAGTGTTCCCCCAGGCTCAGTGGTTTAAATACTTTAGCCTAGTGAATGACATAGTTTGTTGGGGGTAGGGGTTGTAAAACCATTAGGAACGGAGCTGTGGGGAGGTTCTAGACTAAGTCTACTTCTCTGCATCCTGGCAGGTACCATAAAAAAGAGCTGCAACATATCCCCATAACAGAGGATGACACCCAGCACCAACCCTTTTCTGCCATGACAGACTGAAATACCATGAGCCAAAAGAAGTACTTCCTGCCTTCTTTATTTTAGGCACATTTTTGATATGGCAACTTGTAGTAATAGGTGCGGTGGCTGTGTTTCTGCCGCCTGGCCACTGACTAGCTTTACCAGAAATAATTACACAGAAACTGTATTCTTTTAAACACTGCCTGGCACATTAGTTCCAGCCTCTTATTGGCTAGCTCTTACATATTGATCTAACCCATTTCTGATCATCTGTGTAACACCACAAGGTGGCTTACCAGGAAAGATCTTAACCTGCTTCTGTCTGGAGTGGGAGAATTATGGCGACTGCCTGACTCGGCTTCTTTCTCCCAGCATTCTGTTCTGTTTACTCTGCCTACCTAATTTTCTGTCCTGTTGAAGGGCCAAGGCAGTTTCTTTATTAACCAATGAAATCAACACAAAAGACTCCCACATCAGCAACTAGAAAACTAATTAACATAGACACCTCTGCACAAAGAAATATTTAAACTACAATTGTTTAACAAACCCTGCTCGGTAGGCTTTTGACCATCTCAATTAATGATCTTCACCTAAAACATTTAAAATCCATGTCATCAGATAAAGCATGGGATACCTTGCTAACTTTGAATTTTAGAACAATAGCAATTATCTTTGTATGGAGCCTAACTACTGCATGTAACCTATTTATACTATAAAATGATTATTAACTCTGGAACAATAGTTCAAAAGTCCTTTGCTCTAGGGTGAGACCTGTTTCCAGCTCTTTTTCCAAAAAAAAAAAAAGGAACTGGTCATCTCTTTGGCTACATCCCAGGCCATTCATTGAGTCATATTTTATAATTGGTGTAGTTAAGAATAACCATAAGACTCTGGTTTAAAGAAGTTCTGCATTTTGTTTTTTACCTGTAACAGGAGGGCCTGCTCATTGGGGTTTCTGTCCCACCTGGTCCCCCAGCCATTTAGTCCCAAAGAAAATCACACAAAGGTCTCCATAAGTTATAAAACTGATTGGTCCATTATCTCGGGCTACTTATTACCTCTTGTAGCTTATATTAACCCATTATTCTTATCTATGTTAGTCACATGACTCAATACCTTTTTCAGCGGGGCAGGTCACATCCTGCTTCTTCGGTGGCCTGGGCAGGAATCTGGAAAGAGCTTCTTCCAAGAATACTCCTGTTCTCATTGTCCCACCTCTTCTTCCTGTCTGATTGCCCCACCTCTTCTTCCTTTCTGGCCAATCAGCATTTATTTAAAACATGATTGCAGAATACAGATAATTCTCCCACACCACCTGCCCACAAAAGGACCACTATCCTAGAAGAAAGCTACAAAGCTATGGTTTCTGTTCTTCGTCTCAATCATCAACTTAGAAGGACATCAGCCTAGGTTTTTCTCTTTATTCAAGGAGTATGGAACTAGTATAGTTTGGAACTTTAAGTGTCCTTAAAAGGCCAAATGTTAGAGTCATGATCCTCATCTTGATACTCTTAAAGGAAGAAGAGTCTAAGAAGTGGTACATAGTAGGAGGTTTTTGAGTCATTAGGAAAATGTCATCAAAAGGGGAAATGAGGAAAGAAGTCCAGGAGACAGTTCAGTCAGTAAAGTGTTTGCTTGAAGGCATGATCACCTGATTTGATCTCAAGAATACATTTTTTTTTAAAAAAAAAAAAAGCAAGTTGGTTGTGGAGGACACATATTTGTTAGGCCAGTGCTATGAGGGTAGAGACAGACAGACCCCTTGAGCTCCCTGGAGAGGCAGCCTGGCCTACTCAGTGAAATTAAGTCACTGAGAGACCTAAACTCACAAACAAAATGACTATGCCTGAGGAGTAACATCTCAGGCTGTGTTCTTCACTCTATTTGCGTACAACATGTACATAAATACTTGTGTATGCATGCATGTGCACGCATGCAAACACACACACACACAAAAAAAAAACACACTATAGCTGGACTCTACTCTGTTTCCCTTTCTAAGGTGAAAGGGTTTGCTCTGCCACAGGTTGAGAATGTCCCATCTGTCTGTCCACTGTTTCTAATGAAGTAGGCTCAGTCAAACATAGACTGGGGCCTTCAAGACTGTGAGCCAGTATAAACCCATCCTTTTCATAAGCTGAGTATTTCAGGTTTATAGTGCTGCAAGGCTGGAGTTCTCAAGCCCTAAGATCTGACACTAGTTTTTTGGGGCGTGTCAGTCTTAAACCAGAAAGCCCCATTTTGAGAGCAGCTTGTATAACTATGAGGGAATACTCTCCCCCATCTAACTACTTTCCCCCATATTTCTCTGTGAAAAGGAGAGCACAGGAAGGTGAAATAGAGACAATTCCTGGTCATGGGTTCAGTTCCAACCACTAATTCCTGAGCTTCATAGCATGTTTCCTGTGTAATAGTGGGCTTTGTTTGTTCCCTACTTTATCATTTTATTAGTATTCATCATGTGTATGAAAATGCTGCAGTATTGAAAATACTGAGGTATTTTTTTAATCCTATAAAATTCTTTGACCAGTTCCTGTGAAATATTTTCTAATCTTAAAAATCTTCAATGCTTTTAGGAAGCCTTAACAGAAATTCAGCAACTTCCCATAAAGCAATCGTCACAATTTCAACACAAACCTATTTTTTCCAAAGTCCATTACTATAATTACTCACCCTAGAAGTTATATATGATTTTTAAAAAAGAAGATGAAACCGAGTCAAAGCTCACATATTTGCTTTGTAAGCAATCAGATAATTATAATTACTCTATCCAAAGAAAAAATATTCCTTGACAATAAAAGTCTTAAAAGTTGTTATGTTATGCAAAGATTTGAGCTTGGAGCATCTTCAAAATGCTTTTCTGATATGTACCCAATAAGTAATAAATGCAAAGTCAATGTATTCCAATTTAATACTCATGCCATAGCTTTGCCTCGTTCCTCTAGGCTTATAAAGACTTACCTTTTAGTGTTCCATTTTCGCGAAGCAACTTTGAACTCTGCTTCAAGAGAATCCATTGTGCACACTGCATCCAGGCCAACCCCTCATCAGCATTCCACTAGAGGGTTCTAGGATCCTGAATGGATTTTAATCAGTCAACAACACTCTGGTCAACCAAATGCATTCTGATACTTAGACCTTTTATCTCCAAAGCTGTGCAGAATCCAAGGTCATGGTAACCTCTTTTTATGGCTTATTGTTTCTCAAATGTACTTAGAGTGAATTTACAAAGCCACAACTTATTTTGTGGATACAAAGCTTTCATTAGGTTCAGCCCTCTCTGCATCCCCCTTGTTTCTTCTTTCAGCACTTTCTGCCAGTGGATCCTCACTCAATGGCAAGTTCCCGTAAATTTAAAAATAATAAAATAAAATAAGAATGTTGAGTAAGATTCAGTAGCTAAGCTACTCATCGTTTGTCACTGAGGAGCTTCAGAAATACACTTTAATGTTTCAAATGACTGCATAGCTTTGCGACATTAGTTCCTGCAACTGTTAAGAACGCAAGAAGCCTAGACAATGCGAGGGTCACCTCACTGGTTTTGTCGTGGTTCTATGGTTTCCTAGGTGGGCATGAGAGAAACACCCCTGACTCACAAGGTGAGTTTGTGGAACTGCCCATGGGAAGAGGAAATGGAAATTGGGTTCCAATGTTCTAAAATCCCTCAACAGGTTCACATACCCTGCAAAGTTATTGCTTAACTCATTTCTTTGATAACCTTCATTTAAACAATAATACATATCAATCTATTGTTCTGAGAACTCTAGTTCAACCCCCAAGTTGCACACAAAACAGAATGAATGAGCAAACAAATCAGACACGATAGAGAGTTCTTGAAATCTCAGAGCTGGGGAGGCACAGAAAGGTACATCCCTGGGGTTCACCAGCCTGGCAGCCTAGGTGAATTGGATAGTTCCAGATCAGAGAGAGAGCCCAGCAATAATCCAAGGTGGACAGCATCTTAGGAAAGGCAAATAAGATGGGCCTCTGGCCTCCACAAGCATGTGCGCATGCACCTGCACATATGAGTGCAAGGGTACAAACTGTGCAATGCATACATTACTGCAAAATCATGCTTGGGCATGAATGTGCACACACACACACACACACACACACACATACACAGAGAGACAGAGCAACATCAAGGTCAATGATGTGACCCTTTAAAGAAACCTGCTGCCCAATTTTAGGGAACATGTTGTCAACAATGGTCATATGTTAAGCTAGCGGTTTATTGGGGAGCCAGTGAAACACAACTATTGAACAGCAGGGAGAGAGTACAATGTGAGGAAAGGAAGACTGGTTATACAGAGGTGTGCAGGATACATCAAAACAAGGGGACTGGAAACAGAGAAAGGAGTCTGTAAGGCACTGGATGCTGAAAACTTGAAATAAGAAGCTGACAAGGAAAACAGGAGGTGAGAGATGGATGAGAAGGAAATTAGAAAAGGACCATTAGTCCTTTCTCAAAGTTCTTATTTTAAGACTCAAATATTCCCTACTGTCTATCACATATATGAGTCATGAAGGCATTATTTTCATTAGGGGAGAAACGGATTGGGGAGGGTAGGGGGGGCTCTATTCCGAGTGGAGAGCCAAGGTATATTTTTAGCTACATTAAGCCAGCCTTCTGCTGCTCTGAGCACTGATGTAATTCCAACATAAAACATAATCTATAATATTCCAGGGGAACAAATCCAATTCTTGGTCATATAAATTTTCATATAAGTCCATCACAATTCATTCCCAAAACATCTCATTCTCTTTGAAAGCTGGAGCTGCAGCTAGTGATCAAAAAGAGGATTTTAAAATTACTCTGGAATTTCCAGAGATGCTAAATCTAACCTGCCTGCGGTGCGGGACCAATCCCCCAAACTTTAAATCAGAGGTAAAGCATTTTACGTTTTAAAAGATATATTCCTCAAAGTTTATCATGGTGTGTTAAAGTCAAATATGAGTTATTACTTACCAAATCCAGAGCTGATGTCGCCCCTTGATTACCCTAGGTAGGCAAGGATAAGTATCTTCCAGCCAACATATTTTTTTTTTTTTACCTTTTCATCTGCCTCTTGCTATTTACAGTAGAGTGAGAAATAATAGCCCAGGAGTGACTTTGCTGGGGTGGACGAAGTGCAAATCCCATCTGACTGTGCTCTTAAATTATATTCCAGGCTCCTAGCAAGTTCTGCAGCATGAAGAAGAAGGGGGAACATGACTTCTCCAAAGCTAAGCAGATCCCAGGGGGATAAACAGTGGCTGTTCAACTAAGGAACTTTAGCATTTACCCCAGCTTAGAATCCCCTGTGCATAGTCTTGTTAAGGCCTAACAGTTATATCTTCCTGCCTTTGCGGGGGCCTTCTGCATGACAGAGAGTTACCTCACGATCAGAATGCCTCTGAAGTTGTAAAGGCAAGCCGAACATCTGTACCAAGTACTGCCATGCAAAAACAGCCCTGTTGACTCTTCTGCTTTTATCCAATGTAAATATTATTAATGCCATTTTTTTCTCAGAACTGGGGGAATTAGAGGGACAGAGGTCACCCTTAGAAAGTTGTGCTTTCCCACAGGTGAAGCAGATGACTACCCAGGCCTCTAGATCTAAGGAGCATCCTCTAAATTCACAGGCCCAGATACCTTCCCTCTAGATCCAAGGAGCAGCCTCTAAGTTCACAGACTCAAATCCCCTCCATTCAGTCTCTGGTAGCATTTATCTGTTTGCAAATTTCTGATCTAGAATATTTTCTTTTTCTGTGAGGATGTTCTAACACAAGGTTTCCAGTTAACTATGAAAAGAAGGCTACGGTCTATACATATACATGTCTTCAAATCCTGACACCACTATTTACTAAGGAAGAACACAGGACTTGTGAGTAACCCTTCTTCAGGCTCCTCAGTTAAAAGATGGTGACTTGGATTCTATTCCGACTGGAATAAGCAGAAAATTAAACAAGGTCCACTTGACTTGTGTGCTTCTTGGAAGATTCTTGGAGGGTCTTCTTGGAAACATAGGACATCAAAAAACTTGGTTCTGAGTTATTCTTCAACTCACAATATCAACCCAACCCTCCTAATAATCAGAAACAATTGTTTCTCTGAAAACAGAAATTATATGATTAAAAATGAAGAGAATGTTATTAGGATTTGATTTTTGAAAATGAATAAATACATACATGGTCATGAAAAGTTTAGAAGGTAGAAGTTGATATATGAGTATATTCTGAATCTACCATGTTTGGAAGTAATACTTGTTTATTTGTTTGTTTGGTGCACTGGTTGATTGGTTGGTAGTTAGTTTCTTGGTCCTCTCCTCTCACTGTAAGAAGGGAGTGTCCAAAAAGCAATAGAGTATGATGACCCAAGATTGACTCCTTATTGTCAGGTAAGGTGTTGGCAACAGTCAGATAGTCTGAGCAAAGGTTGGCAAACATTTTTCTAGAGGCTCGTGGAACACTTCAGTAACTGGGTAGTTTTTTTGCCACAGAAACTATAAGGACTCTTTGAGTATTGGAGATAAAGATACAATGGCTATTTCAACAGTGTTGAGAACTTGTATGGAGATTTTCAGGTGAACAGCATTCTGGGCTTTATTACTGTTGTGATGAATAATGTATGTGCCTTGATTTAAGTTTAAAGAGCTTCCCCTTTTGTGGAAAAATCCAGTTAAGACTTTCTTGGGGATTTTGGTATATATTTTCATATACATATATACATATGGTCAAAGTTAAGAAAACCATACATTTAAATCTTCTCATTTCATTCTGACACGTAGAACTTGAGAGACTATGCTTAAGAAGCAAGACCACGAACGTTCTTAATTTTGCAATCTGACAAAGCCATTGTTAACAAATCAAAAGGAACCAAGAAAAAGGGGGTTCCTGAAGCTTAAGTTTCACTAGCTTGAAGGTGAAGTCACTCCTTTTGGGGTTATAATAAAATAGGTTTCCCTGGAAACAGTTTATGGAATTCTCTATGCCAAAGCACAAGGAATTTTGCACCTAATCCAAAAGGCCCCAGCAGAAGATTTGCATATGCTAATTTTCCTTGGAGGAGAGCGTTCTCTCTTACTGAGGAAAGGCAGAAGCAAGCCTGGCACATCATGTCTTAAGAAAGCATACTCTCCTTTTCAGTCACTTAGACAAAACTTCCCTGACAGAGGCAACTCAGGGGAGAAGGGGCTGTTCTACTCACTGCTCCAGGTTTACAGTCCATCGCAGCAAATGCCTGAGAAAGACACTTATATCAAGTCCATTGTCAGGAGTGGACAGAAAAGAATGCAGGCTCGCCACCACCCAGCTCTATTTCATTCCAGGGTCCAGAACACGAAAGGACACCACCCACATCAGGTGGTGTCACAGCTCTCCAAGTTGATATAGACCACTTCCCAGGTGTCTCTAGATTCTGTTCAAACTGATAACTAAATGTAACCATCATAACCCCCGAGTCTTATCTAACAATGTAAGAGGTCAATGTGCTAGGCTCCTCTCCTGATTCCTCTTGGGACCTTCACCTAAAAGTGACACCATGCGTAGTGACTCCAGCAATACTTCAGCTTACAACTGAAGTATTCAGTGGGATCTTGACTTTAGAATTCAGCCTTCCCTTACACTTCTGCTTTAGTTTCTTGCACCTTATGTGATTATCTAATTAAACCTTGGGAATTATATGCTACAAGTACAAGGAACCAAAGACAACCTAAAGAGTGGTATTTCCCTCTGTTTAAAATGTATTCGTATGTGAACTAACCTGTAAGGGGACACTTCCACAGAATGCCCCTAAAGAGAGCTTAAGAGTAACCTTTCCAGTGGCAGTGCTTTTAGCATTTCCTTCGATGAACTGGACAGCACAATTATCCCAAACACACTTACTGTGAAGGGCACATTCTAAGGTCAAATGATACAGCAAAGGCTCTGAGAAGTCCTGTAGCGGGAAGGGAAAAAAAAATCTCTCACTCTTGTGTTAACTCAGCATTTTCCAAACATATGCTAACCAAAGAACACTGTCTATTAATCTGGGCAAACATATTTGAAACATTGGTTTCGGCATTTATTTAACATTTCTGAGGCATCATAGCTGATGCACTTTACTTGATATTATAAATTCTTTTAGACAGTTACACAAGACAGTTTTCAGAGAAAACCAAATGACCCAAACCCCATCTTTCCAAGCACACTGCTTCCAATAAGAAACTGCACCAGCATGGTGCACCCATCTGCTTCTGCTCACAGAAGTAAGGACTGGGAATCTTTTCAATGTGACATCCAAAAGAAGACTGTGAATCTGCCACGGGGAAGAAGTGACATGCTCCCTCTTATCTCTCCATCCCATGGTGGGCGACTCTCTTTCCTCGGTCTTGCCCTTCCTCTACGTATCTATTTTGTGCTCTCATTATTTTTGCTCTTTGCTGCTTTCAATGTGGGAACTGAGAAAGCGCCTGCTTATTTGTTGAATTTGCTCCCGGCGATGGAATGTAGTTCCAGATTTGGGGAGAAGGCATTGCATTATGCTGTGTACGAGATGAGTAACAGTTCAACCTGACGCTATTTTTTGAGTGAAAATTCAAGCACCCCTGGGATACAAACACCGGCTTTCCAACAAAGCTGTGCCCCAAAGGGGGGGGGAGAAAAAATAAGCTTCCAACTTAGATATTAACAAATGCACTAAGTCAAAGGTTACATTTCATAAGTCAGCTGTTTTTCTGTCGAAAAGGGAGAATTTTTTTTTCCAACGTAGAGAAGTCTTTGCCTGCTCCCTTACCTTGGGGGGTATTGATTATCTTCATGTTCCAGGATAAATTATTGCAAAGGAGTCAGGAAAAGAAGTGGCAATAACATCTGCTCCGGGAATTGTGGGATATTTTGTTCTTTGTGGCTCCAGAAAACTGAGAATAATACCATAATGCATATTCATAATAATTTCCTCATCTAAGTCATAATTCCTCAGCCTCAGTTTCCTTCTCTGGAACATAAAGTACATTGGAACTTCATTCACATTTAAGGGGAGAGCAGGCGTTGCTGTGTACACCTCTAACCCCAACGCTTGCATGCTGAGGAAAGAGGAAGCCCATCTGGCGCCTAGTTCATATTACATGGTGATTCCTAGGACAGCCTTGGCTACATAGCAGCATTCTGTCTCAAGAGAGGGGACAGGCAGAGTGCGGAGGGAGATGCAGAGAGCACAGAAAAAAAACATATTCAACGAATGGTTTTCCTTATTGTTTTTTCTAAACAGGGTTTCACCATGAAGTTTAGGCTGTCCTCAAACTCCAGGTTCTTCCGACTCGTGTGCCCCCATGCCCTCATGCTGAAGTTATGGGCATATACCACGTGACCCTCTACAGATAACTGTTACTTCAGCCTAAAGGTCAGTGAACAATTCAAGTACTCACTTCTCTCTAAACTGTCAGGATAAGGGAGCCTTTTTAATTGTTCAAATTTCAGTTTTGATTAGCTTTCTGGTTGGTATGTTTGTTTTTTTTCTCGGCATCATGAATGACCAACACATGACCTACTCAGGCCTTCGTTCTTTGGAGCTGTGGGCCACGGGCATGACAAGGACCCAAGAGAGCTGCAAAGAGAACGAAAGATGAAGCGTTCACTATCAACAGTTCATTCATAACGAGAGTGCTTATAGGTAGGAGCTGAGCCACCACTGCCCTAAATTAGCCAGACATTTACCTCAGAGAGAAGACCCTGCCGTCCCCATTACTCAGAATTCTTAGCTTTATATTTGAATAACATTGAACTAAATTGGGTTAAAGTCATATTTGAGCAGGTTGGGAGGGCAGGCTCACTCTAAATTATCCTATGAAATTATTGAGATTGAGGTGAAATTTCCAAAACGCAGCCTTCACAAGGGAAAAGGAACTGACCGACGATTGCGGAGAGTCTGCTCCGATCTATATATTTTTTTAAAGTCCAAACTCAAAGGCGAGCTCTCCTCATTCCAACTGTACCCCGAACGCTCTCCCCCATAAAATGTGGTTTAAAGGCCAGCTGCAGTGTGGAGACTTTTCTCGGAGCCCACGGTTTCAAACAAACGACTGGGCAGAAGCCAGAATCTATATGGGCTCACGAAGACTGTAAAACATTTGGTGCCTGGTGGGAAACGCCGCCTGTGAGCTCCGCCAGACGGCTTCAGCTTTCTTGCACCTGTGCCAAGTGTTTCGCAGCTCCCCCCCCCCCAACCCTTTCCTTTGGAAGGTGGGGGCGGGGTGGCGGAGTAAGCGAGCATTCTGAGGGCATATGCCACAGGGTCTGAAAATCCACTCCTGCCCCCAGATACTGCTTTCCCATTCGGTCCTTTCTGTAGGTAAAACGAGGACCCTGGCCAAGCTTCAGACTGGAGTCGCCTAACTTGACTTCTCACAATCATGCCCTCTCCATCACCTAAGCTCCCCACACTCCACTGGAAAACCCCTCCTTCTAACAGACTCACACTGGTCCTTCACTCACCTCAAACTGCTAATGACTTCAAGGAAATAATGTGACATTGACACAGTTTATAACATATATATATATATATATATATATATATATATATATATATATATATATGGGAGAAAGTATATGTTTCTTAAAGGACGAACACCCAAAATGTTTTCGGATGAAAGTGTGAAATTGTCTAAACATAGATGACACGGTACAGATCATGTGAAAGTCAATTTGAAGCTACCCTGCAATCCTGCAAGGCTGTCTTCAAAAGAAGGGGAGTTTTAGGGAAGGGTGGTCCATCTTCCGCTCCGTATGACAGGTTATCGCAAACTATTCAATGGTCCCACAATGGTGTCTTTTTTCTTGTGGACTTTGTCACTCAATTTGACAATCCTACAAGATGAGGAATCTTATTTTTCCAGCTCACAGATAAGGAAATGGAAAGTTAAAATTTTAAAGACAGCCCAGTCATATTCTTCTCTGCTTAGTTTCTGTGAGCTCTCTGACACTGTTAGGTCAACCATATTGCTCACCAAAAGATGCCCCCCTTTTCTCTTAAAACAGAAAACTCACATGAGACTCGCTCCCTTGGTTTAAAATGCAAGTGTCCTCTCACTGCACACTAGCCTGTTTCCCTAGAGACTGCCTTCTCAGCAGTGAGAACATTGCTTCCTTTCCTATGGGAATGCTTCACCAACGCCAAGGTCACATGCAGAGCAGGGTCACTGCCCTTGGCAACGGTATAAGAATGTAACAAGCACAGGTGGCCATGCATTGTCTCTTAAACTTGTAAACCAGGGACTGTAATATGTCTCAGTCCACATGAGGACCTGAGTTCAGGCCTCAGATAGATTTTTTTTTAAAAAAAAAAAAAAAGGCAGGCAGAGTGTTTGTAATCCCAGCACTGGAGAGGCAGACACAGGCAGATCCCTGGGGCTCAGTGGTTACCTGGTCTAGCATACATGACAAACTCTATGATAGTGAGACTCTACCTCAAAAACAGAGTGGAAGAAGCCTGGAAAATAATACCCCAAATTATGAACTTGTTTCTACATACACACTTATACATACATATGCATGCTTACACAAACACACACACACACACACACACACATTGAATCCTGTCACTTCAGTGCTTGATACTTTCAAGGCTCACCCTTTAGGCATATAGTAAATTGAAACCATCTATCGATCTCAACAGGACCAGGAACATCTTGACCTTCACACAGGTGTCAGCCTTGGCAGGCACTCCTAGTTAGTCACCTCCATCTCCACAGAAGAAGACGTTTTCTATATCAGGTCACCTGTATTTTTTTTAAGTCTTGCCTTTGGCTAGCCCCAACTCAAGTCTCAAGTGTTGCCCCTTCCTCTAAATCCTTAATCTGAATCTGGAGCCTTCACTCTAGTTCTAAGCTGTGTGTCTAATGCTTCTCTTTATCCATTCACTTGGAACTGAGGCTGTAATTCTCTGGCACCAGCAGGGACATAAAATCTGCTATGCCCCACTGCATAACCCCCAAAGGAGCCTGGTTGCTGGTCTACATTTGCTATGGATTTAGTTTGGGATGGGGAAGATGGATGGGAACAGTATAACATAGCATATGTCGGCCATCCATTGTTCAGTGTGGCACAGCACTTCTGAAGGTTCAGCCAAGAACTTACCTCGACTTGACCAGACATAGATGTGGCTCTAAGATTCATGCCTTTGTTGATATTTAGATAGAGATGAAATATATATTTCAGAAGAATCCCAGAATTCTTCTGAAACTCTAACACCTTCTTCCATGCACCCTTTCTTCCTCTCCCCCTTCTCTTTTATTATTACTTTATTACATAGTAAATTATACATTAATAAATATACATATCTATTAATTATTTGATATATGGTATTAATCTGTAACCAAGCCTGGCTTGTAGGTCATTCTGTATCCCAAGGCAACCTCAAACCCATGATCCAATCCTCCTCCCTCAGCTTGCTGAGTCCCCAATCCTGTATACATATTTACAATACCTAGGCCTTTGAAGAGGGACATTCAAGAACTATTACCTAATCTTAATAGTTTTATTATACTTATTTGTACACTAGACAAACTTCTATTGGCCTAAGAACTTGCTTTGTGCTAGTCATTGGCCTGAGCAATGATAGACAATGTTTGGTTCAGTCTTCACACAGACTTCTTTAACAGATAACTTAATCTTCTACAAGAAGAATTAGAATTGAGAACTAACACAGCTAACAGATTTTTGGTTCCTCATATACAGGATTCAAACAAGTTTCTTAAAAATCTTTTGTCATCAAGGTCAAGCAAGTGTCAGTTTCTTATTCCAACACTTGAAAACACAAACTCCCCTCTCCTTTACTTACCTTTATCTCTCTCTCTCTCTCTCTCTCTCTCTCTCTCTCTCTCTCTCTCTCTCTCTCTCTCTCTCCCTCTCTCCCTCTCCCTCCCTCCCTCTCCCTCTTCCTCTCCCTCTCCCTCTCCCTCTCCCTCTTTCTTCTCCCCCCATGCCCCCACACACCCCTCAGTGCAAGGAGAACAACAAACTTTTGCTCAAAGGGAACCCCGAAAGCGTGAAGCTATAGGGTCTTTGAAACTATCTATTGGGTAACTTGCCTCCATTCTCAGGAAGGGGATCTTAGGAGTCAAGCTTGCTTCTTAAAGACTCAAGAACACAGCAGTCCCATCACTGTAAGAGTTCAAGCAAGAGTCATGAACCCCACTCAGAGATATGATTTAGTAACTGGGGATGTTCTGACACCCAGTAGGCAGGTAACTAAATTGCATGTTTTCTTCCCACTCTGTGACACCTTCAGTGGTTCCTAATAAAGCCCTGCCTCTAAGTCAAGTGTTGTTCTAGGATATAAAGGAACTAGTTTTACAAAACCAACTCTGCGGGGAAGGAACACACTGGCTTCCAGAAAATAAGGAGGTTACTGTAAAAAGATCTTGTATTGCATTGGAGTAAATTAATGTGGTTCTTAGATGGTTGGGCAGGTAAAGGGAGACTGAGCTGGGCAACATTTACCTGAACAGCTCTTCCCCTTCCACTGCTGTCGCTCAGTTACCCCCTTAGATACCCTAGTCCTCATGCAATTAAGTTTACATTCATCTAAATGCATCTGGCACACATGACAAAGATATTCACTGAGCACTGCACTATAGTGATGAGTAAGTGCCTACAAACTTTGCTTCAATAAGAACGCTAGCCCTAATCCAATAAAAAGAGGAGGGGGAGAGGAAGGAAGGAAGGAGTGAGGCAGTGAAGGACCCATGGAAGAAGGTGCTAGAGTTTCATAAAAAATTTTGGGATCCTTCTAATTTTGACTTCTGAAGTCTCAGAGTCCTTTATCCTCTAGAGTCCCAATTTCAAGTCTTTAAAGGAGAAAGTCTGTTGTTCTCATAAGGTGTGTGTGTGTGCGTGTGTGTGTGTAATTAAACTGTTGTTTTCATGGTTAAGTTCTTACTATTACTCGATAAGCAACCCAGAACTAATCAGCTTTCCGCATGAGGCATCTACTGTTTCTCATAACCTAAAGAGGGCGAGACCCTAAGTGCCACATGAGGTTGGAAACTCAGGCGCTCAATGCCTTCCTCCCAGAGTGCCACCCCAGCTGTGACACATTGGTCCTTTCTCAATATCCTGCATTTTTCTGGGTTGCAGGAACTCCTCCACTAACAGATAGAGGTGCATTAGTGGGAGATTTATGCTAATATCTCCACGATGGAAATCATAAGGCCCACTATAGTCTCATTCAGTCCGAGAGATGCAGCCAGGGTCCCTCCTTTAACATAATTTCCAGGAAGGAGTCTGTGGCTTAGGAAATGCTGATTGGCTGGCATTTACAGATTCCAGGAAGAAGGCTATCTTAAGTGTATCAGAGCCTAGAGCAGAAAATTCTTTTAATGCCCCCTCCTCCCTCCGCAAATCCCTAGCATAAGAGGAGAGCAGAAAATATCCACTGGCTAGAGAATTGCTGGCATTAAAGAAGAGCCCTTAGAAGACAATAGGACAGCCCTCCTGGAGGGAAGGGGGTGCTCATATCCCAGCAACTGCTCCGAGGACAGCCCTGCCAGCATGTGCAATGGCCAACTGGTTCATCTTGCTAACTATAACGCTCGGCATATGGAGAGGGAGTGTTTATAGATATATACATACACCATACATTTTCACAGCAAGTACATATAGAGACCGTCCAACTGTATATTTTGCAGACATACAAATACGCACATATATTGTCCATATGTTCAAACAATTTTAAAACTATCTTATGAACAAATAAAGCTCTCCTTGCATGAAAAGTTGTTAGATGATGCCGCTATGGACACCTCGGAGCATGTGTCTTCAGGACGGACAGGAACAGGCACAATTCCAGTCTTTCTCCAGATTTATGACCTTGTCTTTGCAACAGGAATGCTATTGGTAACGATATGAGGCCATCGTGTGTGTACAAGCACTTAGCACACTCTTTAGTCAAGGTGCGTTTTCAGTAACTGTCAGGAGGACTGATGCCAGGCATCATCAAAAACACACTCACAAAGACGCGAACCGCCCGTGGGAGATTATACACGAGCCACCTAGAGCTGTCACACACCTCTAGGCCCCTCCTCTATGCCTTGCGACACCACAGAAACAGGCCACCATTGTGCTTACTTTCTCTTGAATCTTGAAGTTCCGAAAAGGATGATTCTTGTTTTGCTTTCCTGCTTCTAGGCCAGAGATAGTCTCATTGGAAGGCACTCATTAAATACTTATTTTACAATCACGGATGGGTGGTACAGATTCTTATGCAGGGTAGAGCACCAAATCTCAAGCTGGAGTGATGGTTAAAAACATAAATCATCACAGGTAAAAACAATGTCTTGAACAAAATCACCCAGATAAAGCAATCAATCATATAAAGGCACGTTCTCTTCTGATTATTTGTGTCCACTTGATATACACATATCCCCTCAGAAATATCTCAGGGCAAAAAGACTATGTGGCCATCTGAGCATCTTAGCCCTGCATCATGTCCTTGCACACGCTCACTCCTAGGTGTATCAACTAATGTTTTCAGTCTCATTCTTATGGTGCAGGTTCAAATCCTTGAGAAAAAAATCACGTGAAGATTTTTTCTGTGTGTGACACTCGTACCCCCCAGTCTCTGTAAACTGTTCTCTTCACTGGAGAGAATTCAAAATGTCAGCTTTTATCAGCTCTTTCTGTAATAGGATATTTAGGGTTTTTTCTACACTCTTAATGTATAAGTTCATACAATATTAAATGGTTATGTGCGAAGCAAGAACACTAGACATTTACAGATGTGGGGACATTACCATGCTAGTTCAGAAATTGAGCAGTGTTGATATTAGAGTAATTTTATCATGACAAGTGACCAAAGTATGTTTTCTGGAAGAGATAATGAATTCCCAGACTAAAAGTTGCTTGACTAGAAAATTCCAATATGTAACTTTTTACTGAATTGTCTTTGGAATGTTTCCTGGACCATCTCTTTCAGAAGAATTAAAGCAAGGAGAAAATCTCAATTCTTACATTAGAAAAGAATTGTTTTGATCTATGTTAGGTCAAGACATTGATGAAAAGTTGTCAAGACAATACTTTCAAACACAGACAAATCAGACTCACTGGGTCTACATTACCCATGCAAGCTGCTTCTCCCTTTCTGCCTTCTTTGGTGACTTTTGTGAAATCAAGACATACCAAGTTTTGTCTTAAAAGATTTCCAGAGTGGCTTCTGAGTAATAGCCTCTGGCACATATAAGCAAGTGCCAATAGAATTTGAGAAAGCATAGCTTCCAGTATTGCGCACCTAGGAGGCCTACTCCTAAACTCCACCAAAAAAAAATTTTTAATTAAAAATTTAAGGACTACATTAAAACATGAAGAAGATAATGAATACATTTTTATATCCTATTTATAATTTTGTCCTATTTTGCTTAATTTTCTGAATTCACATTGTTGCTCAAAGTGTGTCTTTCTAACATATTTGAGTTTTCTTTTTTTATTATTATTATTGAAAAAAAATTCTGCCTCCTCCCCGCCTCCCATTTCCTTCCCCCTCCCCCAACTCCTCTCCCCCTCCCTCCACTCCTTTCCCCCTCCCTCTCCAGGCCAAAGAGCAGTCAGGGTTCTCTGCCCTGTGGGAAGTCCAAGGTTCTCCCCCCTCCATCCAGGTCTAGGAAGATGAGCATCCAAACAGGCTAGGCTCCCACAAAGCCAGTACATGCAGTAGGATCAAAACCCAGTGCCATTGTCCTTGGCTTCTCAGTTAGCCCTCATTGTCCGCCATGTTCAGAGAGTCCGGTTTTATCCCATGCTTTTTCAGACCCAGTCCAGCTGGCCTTGGTGAGCTCCCAATAAATCAGCCGCACTGTCTCAGTGGGTGGGTGCACCCTTCGCGGTCCTGACTTCCTTGCTCATGTTCTCCCTCCTTCTGCTCCTCATTGGGACCTTGGGAGCTCAGTCTGGTGCTCCAATGTGAGTCTCTGTTCTATCTCCATCCATTGCCAGATGAAGGTTCTATGGTGATATGCAAGATATTCATCAGTACAGCTATAGGATAGGGAGTTTTCTAATAGGGACAAAAATATCTCTGGATGAAGTGCACTCTTGGATAACAAACAACAAAACTTAAGCCTAATTACTATGTTCAAAGGTATCTTAGTGGATTGATATAGAGAATAACAATGAATTGTCCAGAAAATCCCATCTTCAAATGAGGTTCCTCCATAAGAGGACCCAGAACCCAACAATTTTCATCAGATTGTGGTAAGTATATCTTGCATGTAACATGTCTCCCATAAAGTCACACTAAGCCTTTATTATCTTATTAGAAATTTATTATTCAGTCACCTGTTATTATTAAAGGTGACTGTAGAGAGTGTGGGATAAAAGGAACTGTAAGTCCAAACCCCTGGTGTCTGGAATAGACTTGAAGTCAACTCATGAATAATCTTTTTCCATAGCAGGATGTCAAGAGTCATCTTTCCTGGTCAATGTCTACCTAGGTCTTACAAGAGAAGTTCTCAGACATATACTGTCTGCCTTTTCCACTACTCAACTAAGTCATGAGACTTGAGGAACGTTTCAAGCATAAAGCCTGGTGAGAATGAGGTAGTCCGGACTAGATATTTCCTTGGTAACTATGTTCAGTCCAGGAATGGCCAATCAGGCTAATACAAACATGTTAAAAAGAAGGACATGTATATTAGGGTAGAGACAAATACACTCTCATTTTCATTTGGCACATGCAAGGAAATGAGATGTCTTGATTGCTATTGGTAGCCAACTCATGGCCATGATTAAATTAGTGTTACGTCTGTAGTCATATTATTGGCAGAAAAGAAGATGAACTGCAAAGCCCCTCATATAAACTACTGTGTCCATCAAAAGCAAAACTGTTCATCTCTTGACTTCTATTAATTGAGATAACAAATCTCTTCATTACTTAAGCCAGCTGAAGACCAGCATTTATGATAAAGAAGAAAAACTACTGTATTAAGTGTTCATATTGATTTTAAGATGTATTTCAATTTGAAAACACTAAAATATATGTGGGGAGGTGGGGAGAAGTACTTATTAGAATTTGGGAAATAATCTATAATAAAAATGTGTTAGAATTGGCTTGGTTTATGATTTTGAAATTAGATTGTTCATTGAGGATTTATGACCTCTAATTAGAAGTCACCCCAGATCATTGGCTACCGCTCCAAAGAAAGCAGCCTGAAAACTCTTAGATCACACTGATTATAGCTGAGTAGACAATTGAAAGGACAGAAGGTTATCTTTTTCTGGATATTCCCTTGCATTTGTAGACACAGGGATACAATATAACTACACCCTGTGCAAAAATGCTAACTACTAACAAAATCTGAAACAAAAATTCTTCTTAGACACTGTAATTTTTTTATACTTAAGGGTGATTGTCCTAAATTTAGAGTTAATAAATATCTCAACCAATTCTAGAGCTTTCTATCACTACAGTATTATCTGTTTATGCAGAGTTCATCTTCTCTGTGCATTGTGTACATTTCTTTTAGCTCAAATTTGGGTCTGAATTTCAGATACAACTTCTTTATAATGGTTACTAACTTTTCATCTCCCTAGCCTCTGACACCTGTGACTACTAACCCTTCGCTACCTAGTCACTGACACCTGTGAAAGATCTTAAAAGATATGAATAGAAGATTGTTTCCCTAATTGTGATTTTTCAAAAGATTAAACGCTACACACAGTTCCTGCCATAAACCATTTCTACTCTCACTATGTTTCACTGAAAAAATTTATCAACTACAGAGGTGCTTTATGTCTGATAAAAAATAAAATTCAACACAATCAAACAAAATACCATATTTAGCCAATACTCATTGCCTAAAAGACTTGTGAGAGATTGAGCTAAATGGAATACTTGCTTAAGAGACTCCCCAAATCATCATAGGGAGGATTCAGTTCAGGAGTTAGCAACATGGATGGTTCGACATGGGAACGTTTTATTGTGTAGCTTTTGACCAGCCATCCTCTTTTTTCAAGGTTAATTTCTTTTAATGTGTGTTGTGTCTGCATGTATGTATGTGCACTAATGTGCATGCATGGCAGCCACCAAGACCAGAACAGGGTATTAAATCCCCTAAAAGTGAAGCTACAGGTAGTTGTGAGTAGCTCTGTTGGTGCTGGAAACCACATCTAGGCCCACAGCAAGAGCAGCATGTACTTTTAACCTCTGAGCCATCATTCCCGCTCCCGATCAACCATTCTTATCTCTGGCCATCTAATACTTCTTAGGTACAGAAATATAGAACTTGATAATATGTACATTATAATGCATCACGGTTGTTTCCCTACAACTTGATATATCAAACTATTTCTTATACTGCAAAGTAAAAGAAAAATGTTGCCTTAAGAAGAGAATTTTGGCACTTATAATCCTGCTTTTATTATCTTCAAAGAGTGAAAGTAAAGAGAGATGGTCACTGTCTAACATAAATGATTGACGACATTATGCCAAGTGTTAAGTTATGTTGTCTCTTCGGGTGTTATTTGTACATGATCAATGTACACAGCTGAAACAATACAGAGGATAAAAACCTTAAATCATTCAGTTGATCATATATAAATGCCCCTAATATTAAAGTGGTGGTAGGAGACAAGTGTTGAGGCTACTGCACAGCCTAAAGAGGTGACTCAGAGTTAATGATATAGAGTTGTGTTGTTGGTTAAAATGGATTTTGTTTTCCATAGTTGTGAGAGATACTGAACGGTTTTTTAATTTTTTTATTGATTTCATTGAGCTATACACTTTTCTCTGCTCCCCTCCCTTCCTCTCCCCTCCCCTTCAAACCTCTCCCATGGTCCCCATGCTCCCAATTTACTCAGGAGATCTTATCATTTTCTACTTCCCATGTAGATTAGATCCATGGATGGAGAGACACTGAACATTTTTGCATCATTTTTAAAACCATCTTAAATGGAGTTTGGAAATCCACTATTAATAGTACGCATTCACTATATGTCTTAAATAAGTTGAAGTGAATAGATTGATAAAATATCACCTAATTTTTTACAACAAATGGGATATAAACTATTTTATGGTAATTTAGACTATCACATAAGTAGTTGAAAAAATAATAGATTATACTAAATTCATTAAATTTATAAAACATGAAGGTAATGAATGTGGTGTTATAATGCCTTTATCAGAATAGATATACACAACTTATATTTATTCAAGAACAAAGATATAGGGAGTTTTCCATAATTAAGTATGTGGGTAATAATTTGCACAATCTCTTATGTCTTCCATGGCACTAGGCCTTCTACTATGGATGGTTTCAACACACTAGATTTGAAACACCACTCCCATATGAAGTAAATAAGACTACACATAGTACTTTCCAGAAAGTGTTAGGTTACAAAACAGAAAACTATAATGGGTACAAAACTCACATTTGATCTAAAGTAATGTTTGTTAAAGACAAATATAAATGAGAAACTGTTAAGAAAAATTTATTCCCATCCCTTTATTGCCATCTTCATTTGTGTAATTCTTGTTTGAGACAGTTTCTCTGTTTGTAGTCTTAGCATGATCTGGAACTGCTACGTTAGCTCAGGTTGGCCTTGAACTCGGGATCTACCTCCTTCAACCTTGCAGATGCTAGGATTAAAGGCATGCCCACACAGCTGCTTTCATCATCTCTTGGGAAGTAAGAACTCCATGTCAGCTCAGCATGACAAATGTGTCCAGCTGGATCTGTGAACTTCCCTGGCTACTGTTTGCCCATGACAGACCATGAGAACCAGCCCTGTACACAGTCTCCAGGAAAAATATAGGTATCATTTTAAACGAAATATAATGGAAGGGAGATACTCTTCCTCCTTACTCTTCACCCTTTGTATGAGCTATCTTGTATATGTGTTCTTACCTGCAACCCAAAACCGTCTGTAATGCCAGCAAAGGCCTGACATCTTCTCCTGAACCACGTTTTGGGGATAAAGCACAATATCTCTTTAAATAACAGAAAAATAAACCCAGCACTTATAAGCAAATGAGTATAATGAACTTTTTACCCCTTTAACCAACACCAGAAAACTGGCAGTAGCCATTTCTTAATGGCCTGGAATTTCCATAGAATTAAAAATGAAGCTTTGTTTTCTCTTTCTCGTGGATGCAGGTGGGACCATAAACTCCTTCTAGCATGACGCAGTGAACACTCCATGGCCAACATGAGACCATCACTTAAAAAATAAAATAGAGACCACTAATGAAACAAAGTAACAACTTAGGGGAAAATCTGTTTTGGTTCCAATTACTAACTGGCCTTTTGAGGAATTTAAAAATATTTTACCTGGCCTGTGGTTACCTATGGAATAAAAGAGGAAAGGTTGCTTTTTTTAAAATGAAACTTAATTGAACAAGATTAATAGAAGGTTCTTGGTAATTGGAACCGTATTTTGAATGAATCAGACCAGCTGCCTAGATGAAATCACTTCAGATGAGCAAAATCCTTCGTAGATAGATAGCAACTCTTTGTGGTTGGGGCAAGGCTCGCTATGAAAATCATGACTAACATAAAATCAGGGCTCCCTCCACATGCTCCACATGTAAAACCCTGCACCTTGAAGCTTTTAGGACTTTTAGTATCTCTGCTGCTCTAATAGCCAAGTGCCATCCTCAAAGCTATGGCAAGCAGGAGGGACTAATCCATTGTTGGTAATCTGATGGTTCTTGATAATGCCTGTGCCCCTGGGGAAGAAAGTCTTTAAAAAAAAAACAACTATATAGATTCCAACATACAGAGTGATGTTCTTTAAAAACATGTAAACATCCTTTATGGTCTTTAATACAGACAGCCCATCCGTTAATAAATCTGGGAGTTGAACTCTGAAAAACTGCACGTTTCAAATCACAGCAATGTCCACTTTCAATGTTTTTTTTTTCAAAATTATTTCAGCCAAGACTATACTCAGATTTTCCATTTTCTGCAGTGTGCTCATTTTGAAAATATATTTTCATTTATAGAATTATATATAAAACCTATAAATGATCTGAACAGTATGCATTCGATACATCTGTAGGTTTTTTTTTTCTTACATTCACAGTATCTTCCAGGAGGGAGAAACGGCAATGAAGTTAGTTCACGCTCCACACATAACTCAGGTGCTCTCAAATTCTCTAGTCATCGGTTACACTCATAAAAAAAAAAAAAGATGATCTATCACGGGCAGCTTGAGATACAAATTCCTCACAAAATTTTGACATCCGTAGGTTGTCTAGACAGGATGGAAATCTGAATTTGTGAGAAAGAGAGCAGAGAGAAAACCTAACGTGGAAAAAATGATTAGAAAAAGTAAAATGGTATGTTTTCAGGACAGCAGGAAAGCAGTCAGTTATTTCTGGAACTTTCATTGCATAAAAATACCACAGAGCCAAATTCTGCCCTCCGATGATTTTTCTTACGGTTGCTCGAGTCCATATGTTTCTAGAAGCTCAATTTGTTCCCTTGCATTTCAAGGTCTAATCGTGCAGCTATTACACAGGCAGAATCTCCATGAAATTAAATTTGTGTGTGTGTGTGTGAAACATTTATCAGAATCCTTCCTGAAGCAAAATGTGGTCAAAGACTATGAAAAATTGGGGTTAGTAGAAAATAAATCGCAGATCCCCAAAACATGTCTGTATTTCCTAGGTTTTCTCATGAGGATTCTTCCATTTGGAACATGCTAGGACTTCTAACAGTGCAGACCATAAGATCCAGGGAACTTTTATTTATTTCTGTCCACAAAGAATAATTAATGGCACCCTTCATAATTTCCTTTTGTCGAAAAATATGATTTAAGTGAATAAAACACAAATTTCTACATGAAGATCCATAAAATACAGAAAAATAAAAGGGAAATCAGACAGCCAGGGACTCTGATAAAAACTGTTATTCCGAAAGTCTGGTCGCCAGTTTAATACCATATGGCCATTAATTGTGCAGGATAGAGTAAAATATTATGTGCTTTTCTGTATAATTAATGAATTTTAAATTCCAGAATTTCAAAGAGAAAGAAAATGATTATGCCAGAGTTCAGATATTCAGAAATATCTCTGTGATGTCACAAATCTTTGAAAGTTTCTGGACACTTGTCTTATTTCCTGTAAAGCTCAATTCATCTTTAAATAAAGAGTACCTGTTTCCTTTTTTTTTTTCAGATAATAAGTGAAAAAAAAGAAAAGAAAAAAGACTCCCCTACATCTGCACAAAATATGTCTATCCTCATTAGATCCATTTTCTCAATTAAATTCAAGTTTCTCTGTCCAAAAGGCATAAATCTGGGTATTGATTTAACTATAAAATCATGAAACTCCCGGTAGTCTTCTAAAACCATTTTACTTGGATGAGCATATAAGCTTTTAAAATATCAAGTTATTCCAGTATTTAATACACATAACTGCTTCCAGAGGGCTAAAGGCAGTAAGACACAGCTGCCCATTCCATTGGAAGAATTACAGCTAGATTGCTAGCTAGTGTCTTACTATGCTCTCTCTTTCTTCCCAAGTGCTTGCTTCTATTTTGTTCAGCATGAGTTTGATACCTTCTGAACATGAACTATATCACCAGCAGCCAAAATCAATAACCTATCTAATCAAGGCTCTATAAACTAACAACAGACCCTTGGTGCTCTGTTCCTATAAAATGCAGTTCATTTTAAATCCTTCCTTCCAAAACGGTCTAACTCTAAATTTATTATCCTCTCCTGACAAGGTTAGAGCATTGTCTACCGAAAATTCTAGAAGACTGTTTGGGGGAGCAAATCAATTACCTCTTGCAAAGGAAAGACCTCTCTGGGCTTGCCTTGAAATCTTTTTTATTTAACTTCAATTTTCTTTTGAAAGCAAGGAATCTCGGCCACAAAGCTTTCTGCCGTAGTTGCGGCAACCAGCTAGTTCCCTTCAAATGAAAACCATGAGTAAATATTTCATAGACATGTCTCTTGTGTGAATTACACAATATGAAAAGGAGATGCTAAAGAAATATTTCTCTAAATCATACCAAATGAGAAAGACAAACATTTTCCTAAGATCCGCGATGTTTTGAAGCAAAAGCCATAAATTCTCCTTGCATAAAACATGGTTTTTATTTTTATTTTTTTGATAGCCAGAAAACTGTGCCTGAATAGCCTTCACTCAGTGACTTCATAGTGGATTTGATACCGAGGTTTATTTTAAGCTTTTTCAAATGATATTTTCCATCTTCAAACTGAGAAGGAGTTTATGCCTTGAAAGATTATTCATAGGTATCAATGTACGCAAATGCAAACTTTATCCAAAATTGCTCTTTTTTTCTATCTCTACCAGATTTGTGACATTAAACACATGTGTGCAAAACCACTTTCCACGAGAGGGGTTTTACTTGTGTATTTTACTTGTGATATGGGTCTTTCTACCCAAATAAATATGGATCTCTTTCGAAAAAGAAGAACCTTATTTCCATCATGTTTCTATGATTAGCATAAACACCCACAAACACACAGATGTGGAACTGTATGGAAATGAGCAAACCCTGAAAACAGCTGGAGAAAACGAGCCAAGCATCCACAAACATGTAGGCGTGCACTGCATCATTTCTTGGTAAACTGAAACCCAAAGCCCCTTTAAGAGCAGTATAAGAAATTAAGATTGCTACAAACATAACAAACAGGGTGTGTGCTAAGGAACTGGTGGGCAAGCGGAAATAAACCCATCTGTTTAAAACCCTTGCTGAAGCCTAATGGTAGAAAAGGAGGGCCGTAAGTGAGTATTGATAGGCCAACATTAGTGCTGAGGTTGGCTCTCAATACTGAGTCTAACAGCATTCTTATCTATATTCATTGATCTTATGAGCTTGGGTTCTTTTAGGATCTACTGATGGCCCCATATTTCAAAGAGCTAATCTCTTGTGTAGCCCTCCTTACTGACTCCACCTCCACTCTCAGTGGCAAAGTCAGGGCTAGCTTTCATTGAAAACTCATCCTGATCTGCCTTCCTGGGAGATTACACTCTGTGGGCTGGTTTCTCTAGAAGGTGCCCCCTGCTCCTGGCCAGAGCATCATGGGTTATGAGTTCAGTTACAAGTTGTTTTGCTAAATGAAGCGAATGAAAGGTGAGTCTTACTTGTCACCTCAGCTTCCCTTCGTTCTCCTAGAGCCAAACATGCCCTTAGTTAGCCCTGTAGCCATTAGGAGAGAATCCCTAATTGGTATAAGGTCACTCATCCGCATCATAAATGAGCCTTTTTCTTTATTTTTCCCCAACATAATATTCGTGTTATTTGGGAATGCCATACAGTTTTCCCCAGTCACCCTCGCTTTCTTTAAACTGTTCAAGTATCCCAACTCATGCTCTACTCGAGATCCTGAAAGAGGCCTCAATCCAAAATGCTTATATCCTTCCCAGAGAGCATCTTGAATCGCAGAAACACTTTATCTTTTTTTTCCCTTAAAATTGCTCCTGTGAAGGAGGCATTGTTGCCGTGATAGTAGCTATTCAAGATTTAAAACTATCGTCTGCTTCATATCTAGATGGAGTTCAAAATCAATACTTTAGCAGCTATCATTATAAGCTGTTCCGATTCAGTGATGAGGATGACATCAGCATCAATGGGGGTGACCATAGGCTTCTTTCAGAGCGCAGCGTATCTCTGTAGGCATCGTTGGCGCAGCCCGCAGTCATGAAAGTTTTAGCAGCTGAAGTGCCATAATACTATCAGAGTTGGTTATCATCGGAGTCTATGAATTTCATTTGTTCCCCTAACACTCGTTATGTTGACAAGAAAGCTGATGCATTCAGTTGGCCAAAGTCGTGAGATGCAGATCTCCCCATGGATGAAAATCAGAAACTTCTACGTGGAAACCGAGTGGAGTACTCACTCTGGACATATGGTTGCTGTCTCTCTGGCATCTTCTCAAACACATCGCCACAGAATACTACACACTGGGGTTCACTAAACCCCTAGCTGTGAAAACCCCAAATCTGCTGCTTTGGGGGAAGCACTGCATCTCAGCATGGCCATGTTTTTACTATGTTTTTATTTAATGGTCATGTTTTTACTATGCTTTTATTAACTTACATTTCATCAGAAAGATGCCTACTATAAACCCTTATAATCCTGTTCACTATTTAAACAAAAAAATCACTGACTGTATATGCTATACGATGGGTACGTTATTATACAACAAATAACAAAACATTTGTTTCACTATTAACCTGGTTACTTAATATTAGTTAGCTAAGTATAGTTTAGGAATATATAAAACTGCACTTCCTAATGGGTAGCCACTAGCTATAGGTGACTACCAAACACATAAAATACAGAGAGTACCAATTTAGAAATTCCATAGGAATAAAATTTGCACCTAATTTCAAAAACTAATTATTGAAAAACATTTATGCTGATTAGGCATGATATTTTAGATACATGAATTAAATAAAGTATACTGTTGAAACTAATATTACCTCATTTTAATGTATCCAATAGACAGGTTTATATTGAACTTATAACTCACTACGGGCTGGTGCTATATTGAACAGCACTGACGAAGATGATAAAGACATATTAAAAACTAACCAGAAAGGATCATGGCTAGAATTCTGTACAAGATCTTCTGCTATGCCAACTTCTGATAGTCTTTCTCCTAAAGCGTAAGGGTGAAACACTCACTGAGCTGGATCACATACAAACTCTGGACTTCTGTGATTCAGATCTACTGAATGTTTATTCTGGTTGGGTGTAATAGCTTTAATCTTGATTGTCAACTTAATGGGAACTGGATCCAACTGGGAGATTTGCCTCTGAGTGAGTCTGACATTGCCATAACGGATTAACCGAAGGGGAAATGACCCCCTCTCAGAGATGACAGAAACTTCCAGTAGGTGGCCCAGCTCTAAAGTGGTCCAGGAAAAGGCAATGCTTCATCTGTCACGTTTCACTTGTTACTGGTGAGTGAGTTTATCAACGGCATCTGCCACTGCCACCACCCTCCACTGTCTTCAGATTCCAGCGGCCTCAGCCTCTCAACAGGACTGAAGAAACCATCCAGTAATTCTAGTAATTTCAAGGCCTTCAGCAGCAGGTTGGACTGCTGAGTTTATCTAGCTGGCTGGACTGAGGTTAGCTAGCTGTCTGGACCAGGTTCTCAGCCTCTTAAGCAAGCAGAGGACAATTGGGAGACTACCCGGACCTTACCATATGAGACAATTTAATAATGTTACAAGATAGCATTCGATAAGTTCTGTGCCTTTAGAGAAATGCACCTGATACAGCAAGTACGCAGTCTCGATTCTAAATAAAACTAACCACATCCAAATCTGACAGCATAGAGGAGGTATTGGTGTTTAAAGCCGGTTAGACACCTTGAGAACATGACATGCCGCATATAGCATGTCTATAACATTAGCTCCGGGGAAAACGGCAATTGAAATGAGCAAGTTTTCTCCAACTATAGACATGGAGACATCATCACTTCCTTCATGGCAGAGGAATTTCAGACCCTGATCCATCATCCTGACTTTTTCCCATAAAGTTTCTGGAAGACAGCTTCCTACACGTCTTCTTACATTCCTACATTCCCTTCCAGCTCCTATAACAAAATGCCATGAACTGTGTGGCTAACATGCAACAGAAACTTCTTTTTTATATTATTGCAGGCGCTGCTGAAAAGGGACTTTTGAAAGGAAGCTCAAAACAGCAAGAGAACAATAACATGATGTACTTAGACCTCGCTTTGCTCCATACACTCTTCTAAGATGTCACTTAACCCTTTGTGGTAAAATATACTACTGGACAGTTTTATATATCTGGAAATAGACCCACAGAGACACTCAGAAGCATGCTTGATTCAGAGGGCGATATCGAGGGAACTTGGCTTTTGTACCTGGGCATATAGTACTATGCACCATCTCTTAATTTACAAACCCAGTCTGTGTCTAGATAATTCCTGGGAGCAAAGGGGTAAATGCCAGGCTGGTGCCGTGGTTTTTCAACCTTCTGGATGCTGTGACCGTTTAACACAGTTCCTCACGTTGTGTTGACCCCAACCATACAATATTTCTGTTGCTGCTTCATAACTGTGATCTTGCTGCTGTTATGAATTGTAATGTAAATATCTGTGCCCCGTGGTCTTGGGCATCCCCCCTTGAAAGAGTCATTTGACTACTAGAAAACTCATGACTCACAGGTTGAGAACCACTGGCTTAGTGGGTCAAGCTCCACTTTCCAGAGAAGCAGAGGAAGACTTCAGAACCAGCTCACCTTCAAATGATCCGGTCAGAAACAGCCAAGAGATCGTTAAATAATTCACCTCACTAAGTCTCAGAAGGGGAGACAATGGTTCACTTCTTGGAAACTGAACTGTTATCTACTTCGGAATGACTGCATTCTCCCCAGCAGTGAGCAAGGAGATCTCTGCACATCAGCTCACCTGGAGATAAGCGCCACTGCCTTTATTATTGAGCTGCAGACAAAGAAGCCAACAAGGATGGGGCAGCGTACTGAAAATGAGAGGTGGTCAGACACAGAATCGTGCGGGCTCCCCACGGTCTCTGTCGGAATCTCAGATGTTCATGGCTTATTGCCCCTCACGTGGCAGTGTGTGCATTAATAATACTTAAAAAGAAGCTTTCGTGGACTTTTAGAATCAGTTAGCACAGGCACTGCAGAGTGGACACATCAATGCCTCCAGAAATCAATTTCTTTAAGAAAATCACTTTGGCAGTACCCCCCACCCCCAGAAATCTTCCCTAAAGATAGAGTCCATGTGTTGACGGAGTACAAAGCTAATGCTTTTGGAACCTTCACAGGTTTGCTATGAGCCATAAAATCTATTTCCACATACACCTCATGCTTTGTACCTTAGAAACTGTAAGTCCGAAAAATCTTGACTTTTCCCCAACACAACTCCAACTTCAGCTGGGGAATGTCTGTGGAACTGAAGTTACTGTTTGCCATCACTGCTTTCCTTCCTTTTGCACCTACTGTCCTCAGTCTCGGTGCCAACCTAATTGCTTCCTCGTGCCACACCGGGGTCAACCCTCCTCACATCCACTTTTCATTCTCATTCTTTCCTCCTTTGCTTGGGGTCCCTAAATTGCATTCTCAGATTCTATGAGATTAAATTCAAAATGCAATCTGATATTCAAAATCTTGCAATGCTTAGTAGAGTTCATAAGATATTCCAGTGCAAAAGAAGAAAGAAGGCAGATGCCGGAGCAAATCTTCTATATCCAGGCAGGCTTGAGCTTGTGGATCATCTAAGTGAGACGATTTAAAATTGAGATCTGTCTTGTAATCCCCAGAGTAATCATTGAGATAAGGAGAAAATATATAAAGACTAAAAGAAAAAGTAACATAAATTTCATAGTAAAAACACTCCAAACACAAAAGACAGCAATGAAGAGACAAGAGCAAAGACGGCGTGAGATATGTAAAGAGCAAACAGCCAAACAGAAGAAGTACATCCCACCGTGTCAAAAGCCACATTAACCACGAAGGAGATATCTAGACGTAAAACAGTCATGGTGGTGAGATGATGCAGCAGTTAAGAGCACTGTCTGCTTTGCCACAGGACTCAGGCTTGATTCTCAGAAGTTACACCGTGGCTTGTACAGTTCTAAAACTTCTATTACAGGGGATCTGACGTCCCGAGTACCAGGCACATACACGTGCATACATGCAGACAAAGCATCCATATACCTACAAGAAAATAAGTAAATCTAAAAGATAGGCTGGATTATAAAACCAGATATAATAAAGTTCTACCTGTGGAAATATTTTAGATTCAAAGATATGACTAAGTCACAAATATGGAAGGAGCTAAAACCATGTGAGATATAATTTAATAAAGAATTAAACAAGCTATATAAATATTAGACAAAATAAATTTTAAAATATTTTTCAATACTAATATTTTTAGAGAGGCAAAGAAGGCATTTCATAATGACAAAGTAGCTAATCTCATTCCCCAAATTTGAATCACACTACCAACCAAAGCTATCAGTGAGACATATCTTAAATATACCCAAATACAGCACAGTATATGTTCATTCCAAATATGCATAGGACATTCTCCATATTTATCAGGGCACTAGACCATGACACACAGCTGAAAAACTTGAATGAGATAAGTTTATACAAACTATGCATTTTGTTAAAAACCTAACTAAACTGAAATACAGAATAAAATTGTGTGGGTTAGAAATACATAGAAACTAAACAATATATTTATAAATAACTCATACTTGAAGATAAATTATGTGCAGAAGTGCAGGGTAAAATGATGATGCAACATACTAACACGTGTGGTTTTCAGATAAAATCATCTGGTGCGGGAGAATTGTCTGTATTCTGTCAATCATGTTTTAAATAAATGCTGATTGGCCAGGAAGGAAATATAGGCGGGAAAACCAGACAGAAAATAGAAATGATGTAATGAGAACAGGAGAATTCTGGGAAGGAGGTAGTTGATTCCTCCCACTCCTGCCCAAACCAGCCCCCTCATGTTACAACCATCCTTGGAGGGAAATTATTTCAAACAACAAGGTGAAAAGTCTAAAGAAATTACCTGATCTTTTATGTGAAGAATGTGGAAGAGGAGAAGGAAAGAAAGTCCAAGGCAAAGAGAAAGCTGATGCTGCGGAACTGCTGATCACGCCAATGACATCCATGAATAACCTACAGAGAATGTCCCTTTGATGATGTAAGAACTAAGAATGTCCTCCAAGATGGCGATGGGGAGGCTTAGCCCATATAATCAAGTAAGGAAAACAGGGTTTAAAAAAAATGACTTGCAGAGAATCAGAACTGTCGTTATCTGCAGATGGAGTGAGACAACATGGGACAATTCTTAAGGACAATATGCCAGAATAAACAGAGGCTGGAAGGTCAC
Source organism: Microtus pennsylvanicus (assembly GCF_037038515.1). Classification (NCBI taxonomy): domain Eukaryota; kingdom Metazoa; phylum Chordata; class Mammalia; order Rodentia; family Cricetidae; genus Microtus; species Microtus pennsylvanicus. The sequence goes on from NC_134586.1 coordinate 48,305,611, forward strand.
AGGCCTGAAGACCCATTACAAAACCAACTGTATTCTTAACACAAGTACCCAAAGATCCGCAAACAAAATTAAAACTGCCTATTATAATAACACCAGAAACATAAAATCTTTGGGAATAAATTTAACCCACCCTAGATATGTTCATTTAAATGGATAAATATTCCTCAGAACAAAAATGATTCAAATGAATACAAAGATGTGTCATGCTCATGGAGTGTAATATTGCAGAACTAGTAAGTTGGTGATATCGCAAATGTTATCTGTGAATTCAATGCAGTCTTTTTATACTTTCTAGCAGGACATTTTTGGTTAATTGTTGGTTCAAATAGGATTGACTGCCTTTTTTGTTGTTGTTGATTTCCTTCATGAATGAAAAAAATCTAGTCATTGTGTCTAGATATACGAAACCACTTAAGGGTTCAAGTTTTAATCCTCCTCATGACTTTAGAGTTTTCATGGCAATCATTTTATTTAAGATTGGATGTACATATCAGTTTTTAAAATGTTTTTACTGTACCCTGGACACAAGGACTCTGAGGACATACGAGTGACATACATGGCTCTGAAGTCAGTAAGGCTGTCATGTGACATCTCCACTTAACCGCTTTATGATGCATGCAAGCTATTTTTACCTCTCTGAGATTTCTTTTCTCCATCTATGATATGGAGCTAATTTACAGTGTAAGAATATCATTAGAGTTAAAGAGAAGAGGACACGGGTCAGCGAAAGGGCTCAGTGGGTAAAAGTACATGTCACCAAGTGTGATGACAGGAATTCAATCTCTGGACCTATGTGGGAGAAGAAGAGAACCTACTCCCCTAAGGTGTCCTCTAACATCACACACCCATGCCATTCCATACCCTTATTCTCTCTCTCTCTCCCTCTCTCTCTCCCTCCCTGCCTCCCTCCTTTCTCTCTCTCTTTTTTCTCTCTTTTACACACACACACACACACACACACACGCACAATAATGCAATAAAGAAAAGAGAGCACACAAAGGTTGACTCCCCATGTCAGGCCAAAAGTATGGGGTCAGGGGTGATGACAACAGCTTTCCACATTGCCAAATCACTTCCAAGATTTTCTACAAGGATTTCTGCTACCAGTTTTGGTTCACTTACTACCTCTAGTGATTCTCTCTTCCATATATGGTCATTCTCTTCACCTAAAGGTCTCCATCTCTCTGTTCCAACTAAGGAATGCATTCCTTGATATGTATTTTGATTCACAATCCCACCCATCTGAGACCAGATAGACATCAATTCATGGGACACTGCTCTCATCCTCTAAGATGGAGCTTCCGAACCCTTCTTCCCTGTCATTTCAGGCACCAGACTGGTCAGTGGTTTCACAATGATTTGCTGTCCCCTCATTACATTAAATACTCAAGGTTTTATCTTTTCATCAGGCAACATTCTATGATCATGCAAAAAAAAATACATGAAAATGTTTCAGAAAATGGGAAGGTCAAAAATACATTTAAAATATTTGTAAAGCATTTGTTAGATCTTTGGTCACTAGTGAATGAAACACACATTTACTACTTTGTCCTCTAGAAGGTATAAATGGCTCAGCAGGAAGGAGGCATGGTAGAGAAGCTATAGGAAGGAAAAAATTGCCTCACTTCAGACCAAGGAAAACCTTCCACCAACTGAATAACAAAACTTCCACCATAACAAACAACATTTGCAGTAAAGTAGGTGTAGGTAAAGTTGCTATTCTGTACAGAGAGATGTTTTATGTTGAAATCATAATGCCTTGGGTTTACAGCCTGAAGTTTTATGACTTGGGGAAGGTCCTTGTTCTTTCTTTTAGATATCTCCCTAGCCTCTAATCTTATTTACCCTATAGTTGTCCCATCTTCCTATGATGTGGTATTCCTTTTTTATGCTGTTAATACCACTTCCCTGGCCTGTTGATAGGGTAGAACTTAGGTAGGTGAGGAAAACTAAACTGAATGCTGAGAGAAAGGAGGCAGAGAAGAGAAGCCATGTAGCCCCACCAGAGACAGATGCTGGGAACGTTATACAGTAAGCCATAGCCATGTGGTGATACACAGATTATTAGAAATGAGTTAAATTAATATCTAAATGTTAGCCAATAAGAAGCTAGAGCTAATGGGCCAAGCAGTGATTTAAATAATATAGTTTCTGTGTAATTATTTTGGGTCTGAACTGCAGAGCAGCTTGGGAACCAACAAGCGGACTCCTTCAACATTCTTGTATCTCTGTGGGCTTCTTTTTCCTCACCAGTCACAGTCCTGTCAGATGTTCCTCAAGAACCAGTGAGGATCTAATTTAGCAACACTTCAAAGATACTAACTCCAAACCCCAATACTTTAAACAAGACTATCATGAAAGCAATGAATTGTGACACGCCCATGAGAAACCCACACCTACACACTTCCTTCTGAATGCCTCTTTTTATATCAGTCCTCATGCTTAAACCTATATTAAAATATCTTTACTTTCCCCCAACTCTGCTCCATAAATTAGCTAGCCTTAAAATTCTTTTCTGCTGTAAATCATGAATTAGCCTGAGTCACGGTCCCTAAAAATCAAGAGGATTGCTTCAGGTTGCTGATAACAGCTAGAAGCTGTGCCTGGGCCCCAAAGCACTGACAGGAGAGATCAGGAAAGTTAGTGTAAGTGTGTCAAATGTGTAAGTGATGAAGGAACCTGTACATTTGTTCTTGAACTCCCAACTTATCATGAAACGCTCACTAGAGTTTTTGTGAATGAGGTAATGGACAACAGCCGTCTTCCCACAAGTGACAACTTAGCAATTCTCTACTCCTTAAAATAGAAGACTACACTAAAAAAAAATTCTTCTTTTAGCTCCCATAATTCTTCCAAATGAAAACATCAGACATTTTCCGAAGTTTAGACATCCAAATTTCAACCCAGAGACCTGTCTTTATAAAAGGAAATAACCATTCTTGCTAAGGTTTTTATTCTTCATATGACTTCTAAATTGCCCCCTTCTCTTTTCTTTATTCATTACAATAGATAACAGCCTACATCATTCCCCTTTCTGTCACTTTGGATGGGAATTTTTCTTCTTCTCCTTCATTCTTCAGTATTGTCTCTATTAAATACCAGTTATTGAAAATTTCAATGAAAAGCCCATGGTTGTCCGAGATGAATTAAGACTACTGGCCTTTTCCCTGGTTTTATCACTGTGTGCATGACTAACTGGGGATGAGAGTCTCTCAAAGATGCATTAGGCTCAAAATGCCTGATTTCAAAGATTTATTAAGAGAATGGAAAAGTCAGGGCTGGAGAGATGGCTCTGTGGTTAAGACTACATACTACTCTTGCAGAGAACCCAAATTCAGTCCCCAGCACCCACATCAGGCAACTAACTGCCTGTAACTCCAGTTCCAAAGAATTTGACACCCTCTTGTGGATGCTGTGAGCACCTGCATTCATGTGCACATACCCATATACATATATACATAATCAAAATAAAAAAATTCAGACTATAGAAGTAAATGAATGAGTCTGAAAGTAAGAAAATACTTCAATAATTTGGGATTAGGTTCAGAATCACCAGTGTGATCTTTCATTTCTTCCAGGGTTCTAAAGGGGTAGTCCTAGCAGACTGAGTGCGTAGTACTAGCACAAACAAAGCCTGTTAGAGCTCATGACTTTCAAAGGCAGCTGAGGTTAGCTGATTTTTGCCTTTTGCTTCAGTCATCACATAGGGAAGGGCTTCTCTCACTGGAACTTAGATCTTTTGCTTAGGAGACAGTAACTGGGGACAGAAGTTTGTTTTAAGTGCTAGCTCGTGATACTTAAAATGTTGACCAAACTGTTCATATGCTAAAGTCAAAATCAAAGTTTCCTGTAAAATTAAAGTGAGAGTAGCAAAAGTTATGAAACCCTAGGTTGCTGCTCCAATGTAAATGCTTATTAAATACTTACTAAATGTTTCCAAAAGATGCACACTCAATATTTGAGAGTTCAGCACCTCAGTTTTGTTATTGGCCACACTGTGTCTTTCTTGATCAGCTCTTATTTTCTGCTTATCCTCAGCAAGAACTGGATTTTTAAGACAGATTAGTTTTTTCTCCAGAACAGAGAAAAAGAGAAGATAATTTACAAAGATACCAAAACTGAAAAGATATTTCTTGACCACCTTCTAAGTTATTATAGCAGAATATGAGAGGAAGGGAGAAAAGGAAAGCTTCATTACTGCCAAAGTCAATTTGACTCTTGCAAACCTAATTAAACATGTCTGAGGCTCTAAGATATATCATCCCCAGATAACACCACACTGTGAAGTTCTTCATCTTATTAAGAGCTTGCACTAATGCTTCTTCAACATAAATTGTAGACACCGACAGGTACTATTTGAGAAGGCTCACAATAGGAATGACCTAAATTAGGGTGACAGAGGCAAAAGACGGATTGCTGGTGCCTGTCTCCACAAGAAGAAGGATGAGGATTCCATCTCCCATTATGGCCCAATTCTAATGTGCTAACATTAACTTCTGACAAAGCTCCTTTCTCCAGCCCTTAGGCTGCCCCGCACTTCTACATCAGGATAGGGCTTTTTATTCTCAGTAGGAACAAACCCAACCCCAGGGTCATGATGCCAATGCTGAAAGTCCCTTACAGACCCCTAAAATGCCATATTTTATTAATGCAGAACATGAGGTCTGGATCTGCGATACCTCTGAGGTTGTAAGCTATTATATGTACTGTAGTGTTTTGGCAGGGAAAAAAAGCTATTATAAATAACTTATTGATCAGAATTGATTTAACCGTAAAAGATACAAATACATAAACTTTTTAAAATTAATGTAGAGTTTTATTAGTTTGCTTTATTAGGCCATGCCATCCATACTTAGCCCGACTACCCTAAAAACACTCTTGTGGTTCATGCCAGCTTTAACATTTTCTTCGCTGACACTTAGATTTTCATATTCCTGCTTAGGGTGCTCCTTCTCCATGGACTCGAGGGGAAAGTCAAAGTCAACAGGGCCAAAACAACTCTCAAGAAATTTCCACAGAATAACCAGCAATCAAGAAGTTTAGTAACTAACCTCCTCACAACAAGCTCTGCTTTTAGAATTCCTTTGATTTTTTTCCTGTGTCCTCTATGGCCAGTCAAAGGCCAGAGCTATATATGAAGATTGATGTGCAAAGTCATTCACTTTGGATTCCCTGTATTCCAGCCTAGAGTTCTTATCTTGAGTCCATGCTGGCAATGCTTTGGGAAATGTTGAACATCTAGCTCTGCCCAGTTTAGATTCAGCCCCTCCGTGATGAGAAAGACAACAGAATGCAGAAACGAAGGGCATAGTGTCTTGGAACCAAACTTAGCTATGTCTCTAACTGATCTTCCCCTGCCTCCTTGGTTTACCCTTTACTAAAAAGGAAAACAACAGGCTCCCTGTACATGAACACTGTGAGAATTAATTACATGAATGCTTGCAGCATAAAGTATCTTACCCGCCACATGCACTACTGTTATTATAGAAGTGCTTGCAACTACATGACTGTGTACAGCAGTGATTTATTTGCAGGAATCAATATATGTTTCTGTTCTAGATCTCTGCCTTTACAGCTACTCTAAAATGGAAGGCAGTTTCCAGAAGGGTTTGGTATTAAGATGCTTTGGCCTTTAATACTAAGATAGGATATCAAATAAAAAAAATTAAAAAAATACAATCCTAAGACATTATTATGCTAAGTGAAAGAAACCATACAAAATAGCAAATATTTCCTGGTTTTGTTTATGTAAGACACCTAGAAGAGTTCAATTCAAAATGAATAACTGCAGCTTTCTTTTTCTATACTATGTTAAATACCTGAGTCTGGATACTCATAAAGCATAGTGGGTGGAGAGATGTCTCTGAGATTAAAGTACTTGTTGCGCAAGCCTGACCCCCTGAGTTCAGTTCCCATACACACATTCATGAGAGGGGAGAATCGTATACACATAATCCCAGGGGAGCCCTCCTGGGAGATGGGAGAATCTCCAGAAGCTCAAAGGAGACTTACCCTGGCACAGACACAGACTGCAGTGGACAAGACAGGTTCTGCCTTGTGCACAATTGGAACAAGAACTGATACTCAAGGTTATCCTCTGACACACACATGCATATGCATAGACACATAGTCTCTCTCTCTCTCTCTCTCTCTCTCTCTCTCTCTCTCTCTCTCTCTCTCTCTCTTTCTCTCTCTCTCTCTCTCTCTCCCCTCAAAATTGTAAAAGCTGACAGTCCAACAACAGGTCAAGTTTTAGAGAGCGCCACATGGTGGATGGCATTGTAATCACAGAGGGGCATACAAGAGAGAGAAGTCACCCAGAAACCAAAAGAGGCTGGGGATGGAGCATTGGCCAGATTTGTGTGGCTTATAGTAACTTTCTCACGTACTTCTTCTGAGTCTTCCTTGCCACAGACTGTGCCCTCAATAACATAATAACCTCCAACTAGGCTCCACCTAGCATTAGGCTTGCCAATCCCATAATATACCTGTCATCGGAGAATATATTCAACCCACATCCAATCAGGGCATCCTGAGGCCAACTTCCAGTTTGGCAAGAGGAAACTTCAAAGACGGATGGTAGTGATGGTCACATAAGTTGAACGTACTTAATGCTACTGTCCTGCATGCTTGAAATGTTGAAATCACATCTTTTGTATTAGACATATTTCTGCAATGTAGAAATGTCTAAATATTATAGAACTACAGGAACATGAAATACATTTAAATGTGGTATTCCCTAATCCAAAGATTGTATTCAATGCATGAAAGACACCTTGAGATCTTCTCTTTATGTTCCTCAGATTATACACATATATCTCTTTTAATTTATGACCCTACCTCACTTTTGTCAGGTGCAATGAGAAGCTAACCCACAAAACATGTACCCGTGTTACCCACGGTAGTGAACGGGGGCAGCAGAAAACACTGCAACTTGCAGAGCCCCCCTCGAGTGGAAAATCCTGTGCATTAATAGGTAAACTCTGACTGACATTTCAAAGTTGCTATAGACTTGACATTTGATTGACAGTGACAGCTTTTGCAAACCTTATACACTGTCAGTGCAGCCATATTAAGAATAGTTCTTGACTTTGTAAAGTCATTTTTTTTAAAGTAACTTGAGGGTGAAGATTGGAAAATACCCCATTGACATCCCAAGGGCACTTACAACGAAAGAATAATGTTCCTCACTTTGGGACCATTTCCTTGGGAGAAAATAGATATATATGTGTGTGTCACACATATATACATTCTATTGTCCCTAGAAAAAATACACCTTCTAGGGACAATGTGTTGGCTGTGTGAGTCCTTGAGATTCATTAAAGGGCCGATGGAAGGCCGGCTCCGCATTCATTTACGCACTGTGTGAGACACCCCGAGTGAAATTCAATTGTGACTCTGAATGCGTCCGACCAGACACAATTTTAACATTTTCTGCCACTGGAGTGGGAAGACCAAATAGCTATTGCGAATTCACATTTCCCTTTTCCAATTGATTGTGGGGCTCCCCTTGGAATGCCCCGTGTGACAACAGTTCTACCTTTCCAATTCATTTTCATGGGAAGAAGCCGAAACACGAAGCGATACCTTCTCCTCTACCAGTCACCGTGGTTCCCCTAAGGGTATTTTTGTGGGAAAGCAAGCCACTGGGTAGCAGACTGATAGCTTTTTGTCTTCCAAAGCTCATTGACTAAGAAAATAATACACATAAAGGCAGCCTATTCTAACAATATCCCAAGGGGGAAACAGTCTATTGCCACCCACTTTTAGTGATGGTGACAGAAGGGGGTAGAGAATAAAACACCTTGGGGGCTACAAAGGACTCCACACCAGTTCTGTATGTTTTGATGAAGCAAAAAGAGGGGGGTAAAAATCATGAAAATTGCCTGGTAAGAAAATTCAGGAGAATTTGTAGATTCTGATTAGATGAGAGTTAGAAATGAGTTCTACGGGTAATAGATTTTCATTGAATTTGTGCATTGCTTTACTAAATAAAAATACCAAAATGAAAAGGCATCAACATGGCATTTTGTTAACTGAGAGAATACAACCCGTCCAGACTTTTGGGGACAGTCAGTACCCAGAACCATACACTTGAGATCTTTAAATCCTCCCTTTCAATTGTTGGATGACACTTACCTCTATTAATTTAATTAATTAAAACATTATTAAATGTTCCAAAGCAAACGCTCAGTTTCAATACTGAAATAATTTTAAATCTGAAGTATAAACATGCATCTGTATCAGGTCCCATAATTATATCATACTTTATAAACATTATCACTTGAATCTGCATGAACGCAATATAATTAGGAAAAAGTCAAAAGCAACATGGATTTTTATTTCTGTTTACAATTTTATAAACATGGCTAAGCTTTTCCTTTTAATGCCATTACATACAGCTGTAAAACATCCTTAGCCCTATTTTTAATAATCTTATTTTATTTAAAATTGCTTCCTTCCTCCGTAAACTTATTTCATAAAAAAATAGCCTAGTGTTTAAAAATCACGATCTATTTTAGAAGAGAGACGGTTGACTTGCATGCGCTAAGAGGAAAATTCTAGTGCTCTGAGTCTAAAATAGAAATAATGGTAGGAAATAAAACTGATTACATGAAAGAAGAAATCATTTACTTCAATAGATGGCAGGAGTAAAAGCAACTTTTGCCTTTCATTTTCTTCTTTGTTTAAATTTTCATGTTGAAGGAATATAATGCTTAAATGTATCCCGTGCTCCATCACTTACCAAAGGTCTTCATGCTTGTTTATTTTCACCATTCAGACAGACACAGCAATGACAACGGGGCCCGTTTCATAGTCGAGAAAGATGAAGTTATTAGAGACAGAAGCAGAGTAGGGAGGGAGGCATATGACCTCTGAACGTGGAAAGAATTAATGACCATCAACTCTGCGATGGTCAATACTGACTCAACTTGGCAGGATCTAGAATTGTCTTGGAGATAAGGCTATGGTCATGTGTGTGAAGAAGCTTCTGGAATGGGTCTTTACACACAGGGCTTTTGTTCAAGACCTTCTCTAAATGTGGCTAGCACCATTCCTGGCTGAATTTTGCCAAAGCAAACTGAAAACCAGTGTTCATTAGTCTCTGCTTTCTGACTATAGGTGCAATGTGTCCAACCACTGCACACTCCTGCTTCCGTGTCTCTGCACCACGACGAACACATCCTCACACCTAACAAACCCTTCCTTCCTTCCTTCCTTCCTTCCTTCCTTCCTTCCTTCCTTCCTTCCTTCCTTCCTTCCTTCCGCTGCTTTTGTCCAGTTATTTTGCTACATCAAGGAAAGGAATAACTAATAACTGTTTCAGAGGGAATCCAGTTTGGACCTTATCTCTCAGTAACAGGTCTCTCTACCCTGGAAGATTCAATCATTTCTAGCAACAACTTTGTGTAGAAGCACAGAACCAGCTTTAGGCAGCAGGGCCTTCAGGGGAGAAGAGGTCTCAGAGAGAACAGCTAGACAGCATCTCTGATAATCAAAAGCCTGTTTTCCAGCCCCATAGGAGCTTGTCTTCCAGCTTCCAAAGCCCATAGTTTCAAGCGCTTTAATCTTTTAGCCTTGTACATAGTAGCTTCCTCTTACATCTGTCAGTTTTCCCTGAGTTCAGTTGTCTTCCTTTTGCTGTTTGGAACTTCCTGTCTCTGTTTGACGTATGCCTATGTTAAAGTCATTTACTGAAAGACTTAAGATGGGCCTGTTTTCATGACTAGACACTGTTACCTCTAACACAGTGTGCTCACAAGTGTTTCTTAGATCCACATTGTTGTTAACTTAATAGCATAGAATGCCACATTTTCAACTTTAATCTGACTCAAGAAATTGAAACATTGATTTATACAGTTCTAGGGCCTAAGATGTTCCTTAAGAATGGTTTTCAGGAGATGGGATAAGTCACAGGGTCCCTCCCCTTTTTCCCAAGCTTCAGTGTCAAATAGGCACACAGATCATTGTCTTGGTTGGGATAAAGCATCTTCTTTACTACAATTAAATGACATGTTTAATGCTCAGGCCTTGCATTCACCCTCCATACTGTCTGCACGACTGAGTCAATGCTACCAAGTGAAGGCTCATATTTTTCTGGAATAGTGAAAGACTGCTGTTAATCTATTGCAAATTCAAGCATAAGGCATTCAAAGCAAGGTTTGGGAACAAAGCCAAGTAGGGCCCAACTTCTGAAGCTTCATGTTGCTCCCTGTTTTGTAGACTTATACCAAATCTCCTCCAGTCGAAGATCTCAAGAGCTATCTGCCCAAACTTGGATGAGAACTTGTTCTAGCAAAATAATATTCTGATGAGTTAAATGCAAATGGATGAGAAACATACGAGCTGGATTTCCCTTGAAACTCAGGGATTTAAAAGTTAATGGGGAAAGTGCTGGCAATATACATCTAGACATTTTATTGAAACCAAGCTGTTTGAATAAACATCACACACTCACTAACTCACACTGAAAGTGGGTTCACCAGCCCTTAATTATAACAGGACTCCAAGTGATGGGGAAGCTTGTCACATTCAAGTTTCAGATGGAAAGCTTCACCTGGCAACAGACTTTGCTTCCAGAAACTCCTGCAGTTGTGTTATAGAAACCCACTGAGACATTAAAACAGGCAGTGACGTTCTCAGCTCAGGCTGGCAAGAACCACGAGACAACTGGAATTTAAAAATGAGAAAAAGGAGTGTCCAGAGTGTAATGAATCAGTTTGGAAAGGAAGTTAGGGTTGAACGCCTAATTTGGAAGGAATGTGGCTTGTTAAATGCAGTAACCATTAGCAAATCACACAGGAAACGGTGGTCAGTGCTCTGGTTTCTCCCTTCTGATCTGGGCTTATAATTAAGATCTGCTTAGATGTGAGAGATAGAGAGACCGGGGATGGGAACTACAATGTTTCCAATGTCTAATGTTTACATTAATCTAGGAGTGGGAAGGGTAGAACTTCTATAACCCACTGGGACCAAAGATGACACTGTAAAGTGAACTCCTAGTGTCTTGAGCATTAACGACTCTGAAATTGTCCAGGGCCCCGCTTTAAAGAGTAAGACCAATGTTAACCAACTGATGGTTGCTAAACTGGCATGCAGTATCCATACCTTAGCTAGCAGCAAAAACCCAGGAAGGAGAGAGGGGTGGGCCGCCCTGGCACAATGGCTCAGTAGTGAAGGGCACTTCTTGCTCTGTTGATCTGAGTTCATTTCCCAGCACCCACATGGAATCTCACAACCATCCATAACTCCAGACTCAGGGGATCTAATACCTCTCCTGACCTCCATGGGCACCAGCCACACACATGGTAAACTTACATATATTCCGGCAAAGCATTCATCACATAAAAAAATAAATAAATCTCAAAAATAAACACACATTTTGGGATAATTATGATTGAAATACATTTTGTGAACATATAAATGATCAAATAATTAATAGAATTTAAAACACAGATTACTTGATACCTGCTCAAGGATATTACAATTCAGTAGCACTGGGGTGGAGCCTAACATTTCCCATTGTAGCAAAATTTTCATATTTGATTTTTTTTCTTCCAGTGCCCTTTGTTAAATACTGTATTCTTCCAACAGTTGTTTCTACAGCCTTCTTTGTTACTTTTCTACAGCTGTGAAAAACTCATGACCAAGGCAACTTATAAAAGAAAGCAAATTCAACTGGGGGGCTTGCTTGCAGTTTCACAGGGTCCATGACCATCCTGCCACAGAACATGACAGCAGGTAGGCAGGCATGGAGTTGGAGCAGTAGCTGAGAGCTTATGCCTTATTCACAGGACTAGACAGGGCGTGGAGAGGGAGAGAAGGAAGTGGGGAGAGAGAAAGAGAGAACTCTGAAATGTCAAAGTCCATCCTCAGTGACACATATTCTCCAACAAAGCCATACCCACCTCCTAATTCTTCTCACACTGTTCCACCAATAGGGACCAAGTGTTCAAACATATGAACCTATGGGAGTCATTCTCGTTCAAACCACCATAGCACTGTTACGAAACTAGCTGGAATCCATGTGTATATCTAGACACTCTTCTATTCCTTCACCCATGTGAGCTCTATGGCTCTAGCACACTCTCTTGATTGCTGAACTTGTTTGTGTCAATCCTAAAGTTAGCCAAAGCGATTGTTCTACCTTGGTTCTTCTACCTTTTTCAAAATCATTTCTGGTAGAAAGAAAATTAAGAACTGGCTTTTGCTCTTTTATATCCTGTACCTATTCACGATAATGTTTGGAATGAACTCTTGAATAACTACAAGAAATAAATCTGGGGGCTGGAGAGATGGTTCAGTGGTTAAGAGCATTGCCTACTCTTCCAAAGGTCCTGAGTTCAATTCCTGGCAACCACATGGTGGCTCACAACCATCTGTAATAAGGTCTGGTGCCCCCTTCTGGCCTGAAGACATACACACAAACAGACTATTGTATATATAATAAATAAATAAATATTTTAAAAAAAGAAAGAAATCTGCTGGCATTTCAACTATAGTTAAACACAATATCAATTAGGAAAAATCAACATCTTCATTATGGGATAGAAAACTATATGGGCCTCAACTCTTCCATTCCAATCCATGAATACAGTATATATCTCAATAGATTATCCTTGATTTCTTTGTTGACGTTTTGTCATTTTCAACATATAGATGCTAAGTGTGGCTTGCCAGGTTTCCAGCCAAGTATCTCACTATAACCAAATTTTCATAGATGTTAATTAAAAGTTTTGAGCCAAGTGTGGTGGCACACACCTTTATTCCTAGTATTCAGGTGGATCTCTGTGAGTTCTAGGCCAGCTTGGTGTACATAGTGAGATCCAGGACAGCCAGAGCTATATTGTAAGGCTCTGTCTCAAAGGAATAATAAAATAAAATCGAATGCATGGTTCTTTAGTTTCCACTGATAGTATCTAAAAGTGAATTTTATTTGTGCTGATGATGTATTTCATGGCTCTGATAGACTGGCTTATTTCTGAGAATTGGTTTGATGCTGAATGGGAAGGGGTATGGGAACATCTTTGCTCTCCTCCCAGTCCTAAAGAGAAAGCATCTTTTTAAAGAGAACACAGTAAGTGTGGTGTCTGTGGCTTTTTGTAGATTATCAAATTGAAGAATTTTCTTTCATTTCTACTAGACTAAGGGAATTCATAATAAAGGAGTACTGAAATTTGTCAAATCCTTTATCTACATTGACATATTTTCACAAGGATTTTGTTTAGATAATCAATATGGTAGATTGCATAGATCCTTAAATATTGAAATAGGCTTGTGATCACAAATGAATCCCAGATGGTCGTAGTAGAATCGGGTTTAACAAATTGTTAGATTGTATTAGCAAATAATTTTTGAGGATGTGTTTTCTCTCTATTCATAAAAAATGCTCTGTCCTTTTTCTTTTGGTATAGATATTTTCTTTTTTGCAATAGAAATTATGATGTCACAAAATATGGGAAAGGTGTAGTTTCTATCTTTCCATTTTCTGGAAATGATTGACTATAAATTATATTAGTTATATTAAATGTTTTATGCAATCAGGGCAGAATGCTGCACTCTTTAAATCCTAGCACTTGGGAGGCAGAAGCAGGTAAATCTCTGTGAGTTCAACATCAGCCTCATCTATATAGTGACTCCAGCCTGAAGCCACAGAATAAGACCCTGTCTCAGAAAGAGAGAAAGAAGGAGAATGAGGGCGAGACAAAGCAAGCAAGAAAGAAGAGTGGGTCTAAATGTTATGGATTTTATTTCCTTGATTATATAAGGCTGTTCAAGTTCTTGGTTTCATAGCAGTCAGGTGTGACTGTGTGCAATTTCTTTAGCCCCCTGAGTTACTGCATTGAAGACAACGTCTCCTTATCCTTTGCTGTCCATGGTGATACTCTTCATTCCTGCTGCTAAGGATGTGCCTGTTTTTCTTCCCCTATCTTGTTAAGGGGACATCAATCATACTGATATTTTCAAAGAATCAGCCTTTTAGTTTTATTAAATGATGACATTCATATTAGAAACTTCACTGATTCCCCTCTATCCTTCTTTCTTCTTTGAGGTTAACTTCTACGTCTTGTTCTCTCTATTTCTCGAAGGAAGAAAGATGATTTAAGGACTTTCTTCTCTTTCACCACACATTTGGTATTGATTATCAATTGGTTGACAACATTGCTCATTCAGTTCCCCTGATCTTGCTGGTTCTCTCAAATCTTTAGAGCAGGCTGCTAGGATCTCCAACTGTAGTCGTGGGTTTGTCTGTTTCTTCTTCCATTTGGGAAGTTTGCCTTCATAGATTCTGGAGTTCTTTGGTTAGGAGAAAGCATATGGCGGTGGGAGAAGGGAGAGTGTCTTATGTGACCTAAAGAGTTTTGGCATCAGTGCATCGGTGCTGAGAAAGAAGAGAGAAATGGGTGGGGGTAGCTAAAGGAAAGGAGAGACACGGGGGAGGGGGATGGAAGACCTCTACATAATCAGTGAAAGTAACTGGAAAAAAATTAAGTAAAAAGGAATATGACCAGTTTGTTCTCAGTGTATTTTACCAAGGACACTGGGATGAAGTTCAGGGTTCCTTAGAAAGCAAAATGAACTTGAAATGCACACACATACACACACACACACACACACACAATGAAATTCTGAGACACTTGAGAAAAGAGATCTTTAGAATAGAGATGGCAGCATTGCCAGGAATGTGTTTTATTAATCTAGGTCAAAAAGGCTTTTACAAAGAAAAGGACCTTGTGTATACACAGCCATACTGGAGCCTCCTGAAGCTGTCTCAATATAAATAGAAAGGAGAGGATTGGTTTTTATATAGCATTTCAGAATGTCCATTACAGACGTAGCATTAAAAGTTTAATGTAAAGGCCAATTTGCTGCCTGTCCCTGTGAATGGCCTTATTAATAAATACTACATATTGTTTAATTAGAAAAATTATGTACATGACAAAAATGTAAAGCACCTTAATAAGATGTCCTTTCGAAAGGTCACTGCCCTTTCTAAATGTTTTCTGAAGACACTTCTATGCAGGAGAGCTGTTTTTAAATGCACACACATAACATCAATACAATCACTCCAGCAACTTCAGCATTTCTAAGTGTTGTGATTCAGCTAGGAAGTGACTCTTGAAGGCTCACAAGTTAAAGGCTTGTTCCCTTATGTGCTGTTCAGAAGTGGACTCTCGAGGACCGATGGGACCATGAAGGCACTAAACTAACCAATGGATTCATCAGTTGAAGGATTCATAATTTGAAGGCATTAATGGGTGGTGGCCCAAAATAAAAGACAGAGCCTACTTGGTAGGAATAAGTCACTGGAGACAGACCTTTAAGGAAGGTGTCTGCATGTACCCTGAACGTACTGTGCCCTTCCTTAAGCTCAGACTTTTGTAGCAATGGGGTTCTAAACCCTGTTATTTCTTCAGGAGTCTCATGCTGGAAGAAGAAAAGGGCTGAGTATGGTACCCACTGGAAGAGAAACTTTCTCCCTGAAAGAGATTTCACACAGTTCTGACAACTTGATGGACCAGTTTGCAGAAGAGACTAAAGCCAAGATAATGTTAGCTGAGTGGTGGGTGGGATCCTACCCTGACTTCTTAAGTGCACATCTATCCTGCCCTCCTTTAAAACTGAAACCTCATGACAAGACCCTGAGGCCAGGCATAAGGGAGCCATCGGACCTCGTTATTTGCTCCTCTTAGCAATGTAACACATTGAATAAATATTCTCTCTCTGCTCTCAGTGGGTCTGATGAGGCCAAGCAGTTGAGCCTGCCTTGTTAGAGCTGTCACAAACCAAGCCTAACAACTCCGTTAACAGGTCTTATCCCAAATCCCCCGTTTACTTCTCCATCTCTGCCTCCCTTGCATGGTAGCACAAGCCATTTTGTCTGATACACTCTCTGCCATTATGTTCTGCCTTCCATAGATCCAGAAGCCACAGAGACCAGTAGCTGGGGGCTGAGACCTCTCACACGAGGAGCCAAAACAAATCTTCCACCTCTTAGCTTTCAGGTTAGATAGTTTATCACAGCAACAAAAGACTTGCACATGGAGAGAAATCTGAAGTTGTCTCTGAATATGTTTAACAGAGTCACAGTTGGTCTTCTGTTCTAGTGAGAGTCTACTGTTGGTCTACTTCGAAGGTTTATAAATAAGAAAAATAAACAGTTACTTTCATGATTAAAAAAAAACAAGTATTTGAAGAACTGCTGAGGTCATCAAAGGAATGACATGAGGACTTGGAAGGGACTGCCCTTAGCTGAGGAGCTACTGACCTGATGGCTGCTAGAGGAGGAAGTGTCAGTTTACTTTAGTGCTATGGCCTCTAGTAGGAAGACTATGTAGCTGGCCCCAACACCCACAAACATGAACAGCACTAACTGAATCCAATGACTTAATGAGAAAAGTCATACATAAAGGACATGAAGACAAAGGGAGGATCCTGTAGGATCTAGTAGGAGTTAGAGGAGTAGAGTAAATATGGGGTGAATAAAATATTGTGTGTGCATGTGTTTGTGTATATGTGAAATTCTCAAATGATGAATTAAAAATATTATCTCTAAAAGGAATGAACAGACTTCAAGGACATCAACTAGGAATGGCTAAGCACAGTTAGGCTAAGGACTCAGAGAACTCACTTTCTGATCTGAAAGGTGAAGTTTTCTCATAGCTGACCTTGAAGATGGCATTTGTCTCAACCAGGAAAACCACACAGATGCCCATGTCACTCCATTCCTTTCTTTACCCCCTGTGCTAACTTCCATTGGCCAAATACAACGTAATAATATCGGCCCATAGAGGTCAGCCTCCTGGGTCCCAGAATAGGTAGAGACAGAAAATTGCAGAACCAGGGTGACTGAAAGAATGGAGAATGGATGTACACAACGGAAATATTTTTACCAGATGTTTTATAACTGAAATGCTTTTAGTCACTCTTGCCCATGCTAATCCATATTAATCATAATTCTGTTGCTTAGGAAGGCATTTCTAAAAGCTAACAGTGGTGGCTAATGACTATAATCCCAGCACTTGGGAGACTAAGGGGATCGCCTCAAGTCAAAGTCATCATGGGCTACAGAGTGAGTGCCAGACTAGACTGAGCTACAGAGTCAGACCCTTTCACATAATAAATTCGGGCCATTGTCGGAATTTAAGTCCAGCTATTCTAAGACAAGGAGAACTTCTACTTCTGTTGAACACAACAAAAGAACTCTATCTGCTCTTCGTCCATCATCTTAACTGGTTGGGCTTGGAGCTGGGACAGTAAGAATTCAAGCAACAGGTCTAAAGATATGAAATCCCAGTAGTACGAAGGATTGGTAAAATCAAGAGTAGTTAACTGTCTCGATGACTTCAAGTGCTTGAGGCTTGGAGTGGTTCACTGGCAAGGCAAACCGAGATCATTCTAAGTCCTTGTCTTTTTTTTTTTTTTATCATCACTTGTTCGCAATCCTGTTAATGAGATGAAGGGCTTCTTCTGTGAAATGAGGACTCAAGCATGCTTAAAGCAATTGAATTATGTGTCTTTCATACAGGTGCTTCACAAATTCACTACCTGTGTATTCTTTTGTGTTTCAAGCAGGGGCACAGTCTCACTGGTCTTATTGATTACCTGGGGATCCTCCCAGAACTTGGAAAATACTTTTTCCTGCATGAACAGGAATGTAACAGGCTACTATGAGGATGACTTCACCTTACTTCAAGTAAACTTTGCATCTCACATCCTAACTATTGGTTGTGTTCAGGGAGACCATTGAACTTTTGAGTTTTAAGTCTCTTTGGGATAAAAAGTCTCTTTGAAGTTGTGTCCCCAAGACTTAAAGGCTCTTCACCATCTTCCAATTCTTCACAGTTCTCCTACCTCTCCAAATCAATATATCAGCTCCAAATGTTCAAAACATGGGCCTTTGGGGGTATTCACAACCCAAAGCATAGCAACATTCTAAACCATAGACCTGTTACTCCTGAAACCCGCTACTGCGGTGGTTGATTTTACATGGTAAGTTGACTAGATTAAGAGATGCCTTAGAAGCAAGTAGAACATTATTTCTGGGTGAGTCTCTGAGATGGTTTCTAGAACATATTGGCACTTGAACCAGTAGAACAAGTAAAGAATACTTCCCTTGCCTAACATTGGTGGACATCATCCATTCTACAGAGGGCCTACACAGTCAAAAGGCATAGAGAAAGAGAATGTGTTCCTTGTTTGACTTGTGCAGTCATTTCTAAGACTATGATACTACTTCTTCTTGCCAAAGATACTCCTTGTGCTCCTTCAGATGGAAACTTAAATACCTATCACCACTATCAGTTCTCAAATTTTTAGGCTCAGGACAGAATAACATCAGCAATATAAAAACAGCTTCTTCTCTCAAGGTCCCCATGCTCCCAATTTACTCAGGAGGTCTTGGGAGAGGATTGAAGGGGAGGGAAGAGGCAGGGAGGGGAGCAAAGAAAATTTAGAGCTCAATAAAAATCAATAAAAAATAACAGCTTCAATTTCTCTGGATCACACCAACCAGTAAAGACTTTTGTACCCTGAAATGGGGATGCTGCTGAAAATATGGCGGCATTATTGGAACTAAGTGATAAGTAAAGACTAGAAGGATTTAGAAATTTATGCTATAAAGAAAGACACATTGCCATGAACGGTCCCAGGAAGAAACTATGGTGACACCCCCCAAAGGCTATAAAGATAATTTCGATCTTAAATATAATTTCAATAATCAAAAAATATTTTCATATTTTCAAGATATGAAAATAGATATAGGATGTGGGGATAGCATGAATGGTAAAGTCCATGCTGATGAGATCCCATGGGAATGTGGTGTATGTCACTAATTTGACAATGTATGGTGGATCAAATATGCTTGTGGACAATTAAGCATATGCACAATGAGATTGGAAATTTAAAATCAAAGTGTTTATTAGGGAGAATCTTCTCTTGATTGCACATAATGAGATGTGAAGATAGACCAGAGGTGTCTACTGGTTACATTTGTATGGCTGTGAGAAATTACCATAGCCAAAAAAATTATAAGGGTTTATTTTAGCTTATATTTCCGGGGAGGGGGATGCAGTTCATCATGGCCAGGAAGGTGTGACAGCAAGTGAGTGAGGCCAGCCTAACAGTCAGAAAGCAGACCGATCACATGTCACCCCCTCACGGGAAACAGAAAGAAAGAAAGAAAGAAAGAAAGAAAGAAAGAAAGAAAGAAAGAAAGAAAGAAAGAAAGAAAGAAAGAAAGAACAGAAAGTGGATAAGGTTAGACACCCTCAATATCCACTTCCTACAAGTTCCATAACCTTCCCAAACATCATCCCCAACTTCAGACAAGACTATCTCATCCAAACCACCAGAAAGAGTAATGAAAGAATTTCAACAAAAAAAGAAGAGCTTAAAAGCATGCACAAGTCCCTGTTCAGTATTGAATGAAAGGTGAAAGCTAAAGAGGAGTAAAAAACAAAGGCTTTGAACCAATTTGAGAAAGTCATGGGCATGGATTTGCCATCTCAGTAAAAGCCTGGTAGTAGTTACCAAGCCAATAAGGAAATAACCCAACAACTCAAAACCAGTCTATGGTCCAAAACAATGATAGAATGACCTCATAGGTACTTCACAGAGTATCAGAGATGCTCTTTTATCACAAGCCCAGAATTCAAACATCTAGGGGATAGAACACTTTACAGGCAAGGCCACTGGTGTCCAACATCACCTCTATAAGAGACTGCATTCTCCAATACTCCATGGCCCTGACCCTCTCATGTGTGGCTCCCACATACTGTACCAAACAAAACTGAAAGACATCCCTATCAAAGGATGCTCCAGATAGCCACTAGGTCAAGACAAAGGCCATAGCAAGACTTTGTCAGTTCCATAGCAAGTAAGACAGCAGGGATATCAATAGGGCAGCTACTGCAGAGGGTCCATCACATTTCCAGTTGACCTAAGGATAGGGCACTGAGCCAAAGAAAATTATCTTCAACACTATAGGTTTAATGGTGCTACTCTTTCCACCATTATATTTTAGATATAAACATGTTCTGATTTCTTGGTTTTATAACTAGAAAAAATGTTTCACAGTTAATCTTACCTTGAATCTCACCCACATCTAATTTAAATCTGGATATGACTTCGGACTTTACGCTTTTGAGCTAACACAGGAAATGATTCTGCCATAGTAAAATGAAATAAGTGTATCTTATATGCAAGAAAAACATGAAACTTACAGGGCCAGAGGTTAAAATGTAATGGACTGAATATTTGTGCCTCTTCCAAATTCATAAGATACAATTTTAATTCCATACATGATAGAAAAAGAAGTGAATCCTTTGAGAAGTACTTATACTAAGGTGAAGCTCCCTGATTTTGTTGAAATTCCTGCTCTTGTACATCTGACAAAGGACTAATATTAAGAATACATAAAACCTCAAAAAAATTAAAAACAACTGGAGGGGGAGTTCAGAAAACAAATAAAACATTCAAAAAAGTAAGTCTGGGATCTAAACAGAGAGCAAAAATTAATAAATGGAAGCTCCTGAATTGAGAAGCTTCTGTAAAGCAAAGGGCACAGTCGCTAAGATAAAAAGGCAGACTACTGAATAGGAAAAGATCTTTACTAACCCCACATCGGACAGAGGGCTGATCTCAAAAATACATAAAGAACTCAAGAAACTAGACATCAAATTACCAAATAATCCAATCAAAAAATGGAGTACAGATCTAAACAGAGAATTCTCAAAAGAAGAATTGTAATTGGCCAAAAGATACTTAAGGAATTGCTCAACATCCTTAGTCATCAGGGAAATGCAAATCAAAGCAACTCTAAAATACCATCTTACACTTATCACAGAATGGCTAAGATCAAAAACACCAATGATAACTTATGCTGGAGAGGATTGGAGTAAGGAAACACTCCTCTGTTGCTGGCAGAAGTGCAAACTTGTACTCTGGAAATCAGTATGGCAATTTCTCAGAAAACTAGGAATCAATCTACCTCAGAACCCAGAAATACCATTCTTGGGCATATACTCAAAGTATGCACACTCATATTACAAGGACATGTGCTCAACTGTGTTCATAGCAGCAGCATTCATAATACCAGAACCTGGAAACAACATAGATGCCCCTCAACTGAAGAATGACTCAGGAAAATGTGGGGCATTTACACAATGGAGTACTACTCAGTGGTAAAAAGTAAAAAATAAAAAATGATGACATCTTGAAATTTGCATGCAAATAGATGAAACTGGAAAAAAAGCAACCTGAATAAGATAACTCAGATCCAGATAGACAAACATAGTATGTATTTACTCTTAAGAGAGTTCTTCATAGATAGAAAAATGACTAAGAAATACTTTTAAAATGTTCATTAGCAATAGCAATTAGGAAAATACAAATCAGAACAACCGTGAGATCTCATCTTACCAGAATCAGAATGGTAAAGATCAATGAAACAACCTACAACAAATGCTGGAAAGGATGGGGAGAAGGGGGAGACCCCATTCATAACTTGTGGAATTGCAAGCTGGTCCAACCACTCAAGACATCAGTGTGCACAATCTTCAAAAAGCTAAAAATCGATCTACCATAAGGACCAAGCTTGGCATATGCCCAGAGGATTTAATATCCTACTTCACAGATATTTGCTCAATTGTGTTCATTATTACTCTATGCATAATAGCTAGGAAATGGAAACAATCTAAATGTCCTTCATCTGTCAAATTGATAATAAAAGTGTGGTACATATGTACTATGGAATACTATTCAACTATAAGAGAAAATATGAGATTTGCTGGTCATTGTATGGAACTAGAAAAGATCATACTGAATGAGGTACCCCAGACCCAGGAAGACAAACATTGCATTTTCTCTCTAACCTGAGGTTTCTAGTTCCAAATTTTCAGATATGAGCACATAACCTAGGATAACTAGGAAAGCATAAAGGGACCATACTGGGGAGGGGGAGAAACAAGCATAATCTCTAACTTACATTTTCAATAGTTTCCAATAGATTAAATATAGTTCTCAGCAAGAAAACTTTTCTTTGCACAAAGATTTGAGTAAAATTAGCTTATAAAAATGCACAGGACAGAATCCCAATAGTATTTATCTATCGATACAGCAATTTACATTTTCTATAATTTACATGTAAGAAAATATAATTTACTGATTTTTCCAGTTTCTAAAAATGTGAATAACTTTCTGAGTTCATGACCATGCCAAAACAAATGGAAGAATTTATCCATGAGCCATAGTTGGCCACTCCCTGCTATCAAATATTAAGCAATGATTGAAAAACATGAATACCCCCTATATGTACTGTTTTCTATAAACAGCATGTGACAGGGTGAGATAGAAAGTTATTCAAGTTTTTGTTTATACAATTTTATATCTATTGTACTATGGAAGAATATACATCAAATTGTACATCTAAGTGTTCCCTTTAAAATTTGAGATTGGAAGCAAAGAAGGATAATCTAGCTTTTCATTTATCTGTATCATTTTTCTTTTATCAATTATATATAGCTCTTATAAAACTGAAATAATAAGGTATAGATTCATATCAAAAAGAGGCAATATTTCTACAGATACAGTCAAATATCGGTACCTTTTTTGTCCCTGTAGTTCCCCTGAGGCTGGGAACTTTATATAGAAAGGGGGGTTCATTTGTCTCACAATTTCAGAGGCCTAAGGGCATGGCTTGGTGTCTGCTCAACTCTGGCTAGCACCATCTTGGCTGCTACACATTGTGGAATTTGGCTTGATGATGGGAGAACAGATAAGGGAGAGATTGTATGGAAAATATAAGAAACAAGAGAGAGATTAGGAGACAAACAAACATTTTATTTTTCACTAACCTCTCATGAGAATTAGCCAGCATCTCATGAAAAAGGGATGTCCCTTCCTTCTGAGGGCATTTTGCAAGCTAATCTAAGACTTTGAGCTTTGACACTGTGTTTCATGCTCCTGGTACATCTGGAGTGGAAATGGTTACTGCATAGCTTGTGGTGTATGGTCAGGTTGGTTCCAGTTGGGTTTTCCCTCACTATATTTTGCTGTCTTTTTATCTATGTAATACATTGGATGTATTTAGATACAAAGAATGCAAGATCTCATAGTGAGGCCTCTATTAATAAATACAAGGCTGTGGTTTAGAGTGAGATATAAAAGTGTGCTGAGTGTGCATCCTCACAAAAGGTATTTGTGAACTAATTCCTTCCCACCCAATGCCACCTCTTAAAGATTCCAAAGACCAAGGCCCCTCATTAACCTTCAGGGAAATACACCCAAGCCACATTAAGACTAGCTGCAACTGATTCTGTCACTAAGCTTTGATACTGATATCTGTTCATCTATTTCATCCAAGAAGACTGCTTCTTATAATTGCAAAAACTGGGGGAGAGCTTAGATATGAAAAAGGTGTTGACTTAAAGAATTTTCTACCCCTAAAGACACTGGTGCTTGCGTTTGCAGTATCTGTCTCCAAGTCACCCTTTCAATAAGTGAGTAGAAAAGGTTAAACATTATCTGGCCTCTTGCTATATAACATAGTTTTCCAAATTTCTTCTCTCAGAACACACCTAATGCAGCCTGCCTTTCAGATAGGAGCTGTTCCTCCAAACTTACATGCATCAAAAATAAGTCTCTCCTCTCTATATAGTTTATTTATCTGACAACCAAGCCTGGTTAATCCCAGTTACCATGGAGGCTGAGGGAGGAGGTGTTCAAAGCCAGCCTGGGCAACTGAATGAGTCACTAGCTTAAAATGTAAAAGTAAAGGCAGGATATGGTCCAATGTTAAAGTGCTTTCTGGCATCATGAATCCCCACAATCAACTCCTAAACCTGAGCATGGGGTAAATTATGAAACATACGGCTCTACATACTGGTCTCCTTTCAGTCGTATGTAATATTTTAGTAGTGTTTAATAGTAGTATGACATTGGTTGTGGCTTATAGTTTCTTACTAAACTTCGGCATGCCATCAGCCATGGCTACAAAGAGTCCTGACTATTAGCATAGGATTCATTACCAAGAATACTCATGTGACAAAGGTCTTGGGTGCTTGACACATGGATCCCTCCATAGATCTGCCATTATGACAAGGCAGCTCCCAGTTTTCAGAGTGAGGACAGAAACAAAGAGAAGGCAGAAGCAAGCTGCAGTGGCTTCTGTAGCCTACTATTGGAACTCGCACACCCTTGAGAGCCCATTGGTTATATCAGTGTCTTGAGCAGAAGATGGAGCTGGTTACAGGCAAGGTCCAGGAAGTAAAACCAGTAGCCATTGCGGACTGGACATAATTGCCCCAAGGCACTTACAGAGCTAACCATGGACTTCACACATGTCTCGCTGCTAGCCATCTTTACAAATGGAACTCTGGTTAAATTACTCGAATTTTGTGCAGAGCTGTGCTGTAAGAAAAAAATCTCAGTTATATTAAAAGCATACTTAACTATAACTTGTCAAATATTTGACAATCAACAAATCCGTGCTTTTAAAACACCCAGAGAACACAGCATATTTTATACAAGCAAATTACCTATCAGTATAAGCTACATGCTCAAGTGAATAAATACAAGAAGCAAGGTATTAGATGGAGGAACAGTTCTATTGTACAAGTGAGCTGTGTGCGCTTATTATTTTCTTGACAAAGTCTGCTAGAGCGCAGGAGGACAGAAATCCATTTGGTAAAAATCAGGTTATTAAACCTAATCTATAGCATATCACGTCAGAAAAGAATTGTGTGTGCCTGGGAAAAAGACTGGAAGGATGTACATCAGCACATGCCATGCTGTCCCTGGCCATTCAGGCCAGGCTGCACTCCCTTCCTTCCTCATCACATGGTCTTATCTCTGGTGCCTAAAGAGAACGGGAACAGTCATGTCAATGGGGGGAAGAGACTCATAAAGTGCATGTTGCCTTTTAAAAAAAAATCTGGCTTGCATAAAGGTTCTTCTGTTCCCTAAATTGCCTTTTGGAAAATGCAGCATACAAATCACTCTTCCAAGTCCAGAGCACATCAGACACCTGTTCTAGCATTCACTCCTAAGGCCATTGGAAGCTAATTGTGAGCAGGTGAAAGAAGAGAGGGATTTCATTTACATTAACTTACTTTTACATTCACTACGGTCAAAGGTAGAGGTTTGTCTCTTTCTGGTCCATAAAATATGGATTGCTGTTTTCAAAGTACATCAGCATCAGTAATAGCCACTCCCATTTAGATAGTCATATAATCTTATGAAATATCGACATGATAAAATGGTGCAACCAAAAGAAGAGCAACAGGGCATGCATTTTATTGACAAATAAATGCATCGACTTAAATTGCTCATAACACCTTTATACCTGACTGACGTGTTATCCAAAAAATATAGATTACAGCCTTCTGAGATCAATAAGCTCAAAATAATTCTTCAGCATGGATAAAAATACAAATTCAATCCAACTCTATTTCATATTGGAGCTTGTGCCACCTTGACAGTCACAGTTTATGGGGAAACTGTAGTTTAATTTTATATTCAAACCTTTTTCTGGGTTTTCTTTGAGAATTCACTTTTTAATATATGGTACTTCCTGACTCAATTCGAGTTTTATTCACTTCCTGATACTTTGGGAAGATAAATAACTGACATCCTCTGCCATTCATGAGTGACATACTGCTTATAACTTAAGAAAATAAAGCAGGTAGCGAGAGATATAGACTTTTTTAGAAATAAATATGTATCATATGTATAAGTAATAAAATAACCATAAGTTAGATATTGTCATAAAATGCTTTCCTATTTTACTGAGAGTAAATTATGCCCAGTGATATATTGTGAGGGCATGTATGTTAAAAGAATCAAACACCTTCGCTGCCATGCTGAATCTAACCATGAGTACATGCAGAGCATACGAGTTAACTGATATGTGTAGTCTTATCGCTGACTGTGGCTTTGAGAGTACATCCATCCTCAATTATTTCACTTTGTAATTAAAACATTGTAAATCATCACAAGCATGATCAAAATAAAAATAAAACATGAAAAGCAAAGGTATGTTTTATAACGTTTAATATTTTTTCATTTCATAAATCTTGTATGATCTATGTATGCGTTTTTCATAAAAGCAACCCCAGTGATCATTTCCAGGTCCTCTAAGTACCAAGAACTCTTCCTGCTTCTTTAAGCATTTCGTTAGTTCTTATAACTCATTGATGAGGGAGAAAACACTGTCTACAAACTCCAGATGAAATCAAGTCAGATTGGAGCCCAAGCCTGGATTCTTAACTGTTTTACCTAAGGAAATTAATTAAATTGTATATTTAGATCTGAACAAGGAAACAAATCTGTTCTTCTATCTATAGTCAACACTCACTGTTGATATACACTAAGTCACTGGCAGACAAAAATCAGTTGCCTTACGATTTCATTCAATTCTGACACTACACAGAGATAGTGCCAGATCCCATGGGTAAAAGTATTGGTCCTACCAGATGTCAGTCACAAGCCTAGGCTGTGACCTAGGTAAAAACCAAATAAAAATTACAGAGTCTCATCCCCTACCCAATCAAACTAGATTGATAGAGGAAGGTCATTGGCTAATTAATAAAGAAAATGCTTGCCCTGATAGGTTAGAACATAGGTGGGTGGAGTAAACAGAACAGAATGCTGGGACGAAGAGGAAGTGAGCTCAGACACTATGCTTCCCCTCTCTGGGGCAGACACGATGAAGCAAGCCGCCAGGTCAGACATGCTGAATCTTTCCCGGTAAGACCGGTGCTACACCGTTTATTAGAGATGGGTTGACCAGGATATCAGAATTAGCCAGTAAGGGCTAGAGCTAATGGGCCAAGCAGTGTCTAAAAGAATACAGTTTGTGTGTTGTTATTTTGGGGCATAAGCTAGCCAGGCAGCCGGGAGCTGGGTGGCAGGAACTGGCCTGCAGCTCCCACTACACTAGATTGCTTGTTAGAAAGTCTCATACCACTTGTAAAGCAATGTATTTATCTTTTACATACCTGTCAAAATTATGCAACTCAGGCAGAGCCAGGAAGAAGAGATACCTAGGGCAAGAATTATAGTAGGGGGGAAAATGTCTATGCTGTCTTGTCAGACCAACCTCCATTGTCTAGCAACCCAAAAACTCTCTGAATGCTGTCCCTTTGATTTTTCACACAGGCCTTACTGCATAGCCAAGTTTGATACTGAGTTATCAGCCTTCAGTGAGCAACTCAACTTCAGCCCCTCTCCCATGATGGCATCTAAGAGCCTTCACTCATGAGTTACCATCTCTCAGTATACAAAAGACACTTCACTTCAGATACCTTAAATGTTTTAAGAAACTGTGCCAATAAAAAGGGACAGAAAATAATATTTTTACTACATCACAATATCACAGTAGACAACTTATTTTTTTTCCTCTTGTTATGATCAGATGAAATCATTAATACACAGCTCTCGTCTGGTGTAAGCTCTGGCCCTAAAGAAAAGGACAAACTGAGAAGATTAAAGTCATCTTGATGTGAACTGTCTAGCAATAGTAGTTTCAAACACATCATTCCTTTTTCTCTAGATATGACTATAAGCAGGGCAACTTTGGCCATGGATGCAGGTTGGAAATTGGATTATCTTCAGATGGCAAAACCTGCTTTCCATTTCAGCGACTGGGGTGAGCTAATAGAACAAAAAAAAAATGGTGTACATAGAAGTAACTTTCTCAGGCAATGCTCTAACAAATCCCAACAGGTAATTGCATTCTTGCCAGTCAGTAAAGGTTTCTAACTGGCAAAGGGATATAAGGGCAAATCTATGGGGTCATTTCTAGTCTAAGACTCTGCTCCTAACACAACAGTAAAAACATACAAAACCAAAAGCCTCTTCTAGCTATTGCCATCACTATGTAAAAATCTTGGCCCTCAAAGTACCCAAGTTTGCCACTGATCCTGCTGAACCATCTGGTTTAGAGCTTTCCCAATCTTCCGGTTCTTCTACCCCATGATATGATAACACTCACCCCTTTATAAAAATAGGTTTTATATATAAACTCATTACTTGCATCCAAAAGCATCCTACCTTTCCCAGGGATTACCAAGTAACTGTCCCATATTTAAGCATTCATGAACTTCTGGAATAAGTAGTGTCCCAGTATATGCACTCTAGTAACAAACTTCAAAACTCCCAGGTCCTCTCATTCAGGCTTGGATGGAGGACAAGTGTTCCATGTTTTCCAAGGTCTGGGAAAGAAGTGGGGATGACTAGTGTTAACTCTCAACTTGATAAAATCTAGACCCACCTATGGGGTGGGCTATTGACCAGGCCTGTGAGGGGGTTATCCTGACTGCATTAAGTGAGGAGGGGAGACATGCCTGCTCTGGTTGGTACCATTCTCTGGATGGAATCCTTAAGATTTTATGTGGCAAAAAGATGCTGCGCAGCAACATGCATTCATAGTTCTGTTTCCCAGTTACGGACCCCATGAGACCACCTACTTCAAGCTCAGGCACTTTGATCTTCCTGCCCTTGCGGACCATACCCTTGAAGAGTGAGCTAGAATTCACCTTTTCTCCCTTAAGCTGATTTTGTCAGAGAACTATATGAAAATACAGAAAAAGAAACTAACATAGAATCCTTCAGTCCATAGAATTTTTGAAGACCAAAGATTAGCATCAAAAAGACTCATTTGCTCACATGGTCCATAGATTTGTCAGCTAATGCCTGAGAACCTAGTGAAAGCTGCTAGCTGGAACATGTGACTCTGGCTTCTCCATTGGGTGTTGGTTTCCTCAAAACCTGTTGAGTGGCTTCCATGGACAAGAGGCAAATTCACGTGGAAGCCATACCTCCTTTGGGGTACTAACTTTAGAAGCTACCCATGGTCACCTCCACTGAATTATATAGCTTAAGGCAGTCACCAAGTTCCACCCAATTTCAAGAGGAGGGAATAAGGAAGATGTCATTATCACATTATAAGAATAGCATACAAGATGGGATGTATATTTGTATGGACAAGTTTGGAAATGCAAGCTGCCACACTTTGCTTTAGGCCGCAATCATTCCCATCCCTAGCACATGCAAAATCCCTCCCTGAAACCCTCATGCTGATTACAGAATCAGCTCAAAGTCCAGGAGCTTGTCATTTGAATCTGGTCCAGGAGCAGATGACACCCCTCGGATACACTTCCTTAACTCTACCCCCCCCCCCCCGGCTATATCATACCCATCTTAAGGCTGTGAACCAAACAGACAAAAAATTTCCGCTCTCAACCATTTTAGATTCCTCTGTTGAGAGTTCTCTGTTTAGGACTGTACTCCATTTTCTTTTATTGGATTATGTGTTCTTTGGATGACCTTAAGGAAATGTTCAACATCCTTAGTCATCAGAGAAATGCAAATCAAAACTACTCTGAGATTCCATCTTACACCTGTAAGAATGGCCAAGATCAAACACACTGGTGACAACTTATGCTGGAGAGGTTGTGGGGAAAAGCGAACACTCTTCCTTTACTGGTGGGAGTGCAAACTGGTACAGCCACTTTGGATGTCTGTGTGGCGATTTCTCAGAAAATTAGGAAATAACCTTTCACAAGAACCAGTAATATCACTTTTGGGTATATAGCCAAAGAATGCTCAATTGTGCCACAAGGACATGTGTTCAACTATGTTCACAGCAGCATTGTTTGTCATAGCCAGAATCTGGAAACAACCTAAATGTCCCTCGACCGAAGAATGGATAAGAAAAAAGTGGTACATTTACACAATGGAGCACTACACAGCAGAAAAAGATAATGACATCTTGAATTTTGCAGGAAAATGGATGGAGCTAGACAACATCATTTTGAGTGAGGTAACCCAGACACAGAAAGACAATTATCACATGCACTCACTCATAGGTGTTTTTTAAACATAAAGCAAAGAAAACCAGCCTACAATCCACAATCCCAGAGAACCTAGACAACAACGAGGACACTAAGAGAGACTTACATAGATCTAATCTTCATGGGAAGCAGAAAAAGACAATATCTCCTGAGTAAATTGGGAGCATGGGGACTTTGGGGGAGGATTGAAGAGGGGAGGGGAGAAGCAGGGAGGGGAGCAGAGAAAAATGTAGAGCTCAATAAAAATAAATAAAAAGGAAAAAAAGAATTTCCGCTCAAAATGCATCCAAAAGTCAATACTGAGACATACATGGAACCTGCTAAGGATGGTTGCACCTTCAAAATTGGGTTTTGGAAGACACAGTGTCTTCACTGTTCCAGAATATTTGTAAAGTTCAACTAGGTGCATGTTGCCAGCTCACTAATAGAGTTTGAATATTTGTTTTGTGCCATAACTTATGACTTCATCCTCTTACACTTAGGAGTTCTTAAAATAAGGCTTCCTTGTCATTCTAATTTTAATCTTTATAAAATGTTTTCCTTACATTAAGCTGGATGTGCTGTCTACCTGGAATCCATTTTGAATCAGAGAATCTGGAATGTAAGATAGTTTTCCTTTGAAACCTTGAAATCCTTGGGGTTTTTTTTTTTTTTTTGGTGCTTTCTTTAAATTTCATTTCTAAGATGAACAAGTTTATTAAATCAATTTCATGTTTCTCGCATTACTATGAGTTGTGGCATTAATGGATTTGGAACATTATATAATGAGAGTCCTCAGCTTTCAGCTTCTGCGACACTTACCCAAAAGACCTCAGCAGGTGTCTGTTGTGATCAGACTGCTGCTACCCTATACCTATATCAGTACTCTCTTCCTCCAGGACCTCCCTCTATACCCTGCTCAGTACGCTCCTCTTCCTCCTTCAGGACCTCCCTCTCTATACCCTGATCAGTTTTCTCTCCTGCTTTAGGACCTCCAGGTCTCACAAGAATAGTCTGTGTGTTTAAAGTTGACCCAAATCAACTTCCATAAATTTTATGTTTTAGGATTGTGGTGTCAATATATGTTGCTGTCATTGTAGTTGTGTATGCTGTCAGAGTTGTAGCAGGACACAAAAGAGATACATACACAACGGGGAAAATGTCAAAGTCTGGATGGCAGAGGTCCCTAAAGGCGCTAATTTTAATTATTGACTGAGACTTTATCTACACTGGATGACTGTTACTGATCGTGTTACTTCATGTGTCCAAGCTTCCATACAACCTGTGTTCTCAATTTCAAACCCACGATCTTTGACCATGACAAGGACCACCCAGGAGCCATATGAAGTATGGCTTACATGAAAAAACCCAATAGGCCAACCAGCGTCATTTCTGCCATGTCCTAAATTACAAAGTTTGTCTGGTTTTGAAAGGATTGTCTTTAATAAATAATCTTGGTAAAACACAAGATGCACATACAAAAGGATGTACCCAGAGCTCATCTTATTCTTTATTCGAAATGGACTGAAGTCCTACCAGAGAGAACAGAAACCATAAAGACTCTAGAACAAACACTACTGCCCATTGGCTCAGTAGTCAGTCATGCAGTTGAGGAGAGCACGATAAAATTCCTGTCAGTAAAGGCAGTAATAGTTAAGTGAACCTGTCTCAAATCAAAATCTCTTCTCAACAAAGAAACATATAAATAAAGTAAAAAAGATACAAGACAGAACTGTGGAAAATACCGAAGCATCTTCTATCTGCTGCGAAATTATTATCAAAATATATAAGGAGTCCAGACAAGCCAATAGCAAAGTAAAATAACATAGCACAAAGCAAACAACCCCTATGAAACTTCATTAAAATGTTCAGAGACTCTTGAGTCAACATTTTTTCTCCAAAGACCTAAAAACTGCCACCTATATGAAAAGGTACTCAATCTCTCTAATCAACAAAGAAATGTAAATCAACAGCACTATAAGATATCAGGTCATACCTGTTAGGAAAACTATGATAAAGACAATAGGTGGGTGTCCCTGGAGACACAAAGGAAAGCCTGTGCATTCATGATGCAAATGAAGACTGGTAGAACCAACATGGAAAACATCAGAATATATTCTTCTCAAGTGAACCATGACTGGACCATAACGCTCAGCAATTTTTCTGCTCAACTTATGTCCAAGGGGAATCAAGTTCGGATCTCACAGTGATGTCTGTAGTCATGTCTTTGATACCTTATTTTTAGTAGATGAGATGCTCTAATTTCTTTGTCTCTTCATCAATCTGCTAGTCAGGTTCCTCAAAATTATAGTCACATGTGGATAATGAAGTTTAAGTCAACATAACCTGTACATACACGGGTGATTCCATAAGATTCCATCATGTAGTGACATTTGTATATGTCTTAGTTTTTGTGAGTACAAGTTAATACTCACAAATCACACTATTTGTGAGCTGTTGAGATAAAGTTATTAGTAATTCTCATAGTCTTGGTAGCTAATCAGACAAGGAAATGATGATTTTGATTTGAGAACAGGAGGTCACAGGAGCACACATTTATAACTTTTCTCATTGCTGTGACCAAACACTTAACAAGCATTGACTTAAGTGAATAAGGGTGTATTTATTGGCTCCGCAAGTTGAAGGGATAAAGACCGTCACAGTAGGGACGGCTTGGTAGAAGTAGGGTGAGGTAGTTGGTCACATTGCACTGATGACAAGGAAGCAGAGATTGCATGGGAAATCAGTCTGATCTGCAGTAAGCTCAAAGTTCATCCCCTGTGAGCTACTTCACTCAATGAGGCTTTAGTGTAACCTCTCAATGGTTGTACAGCATTCCAAGACAGCATCACCAACTGAAAAATAAGTATTCAAACACACAATCCAGCTGAGAACAGTTTATATTCAAAGCACAGCAGAGCATTCTGAAGTGGGCTGCCCTGGATAGGGTGGCATATTGTGGCATCGTCTGTGTGTGGCAGGCTCATCAGAACAGCACAAATCCCTGGGTACTGGGAATGGAAGGTGGGAAGCTGTCCTAGATGGGCTGATTTCATACTCTTTCCTTGGATCTTGGAGGTTCCTATAGGCCTTTCTATTCATTCAGTATGAGAACTCTAAAATGTATGACCCAGTATGTTAGGGTTTCTATTACTGTGAAGAGACACCATGATCAAAACAACTCTTATTTAAAAAAGCATTTAATTAGGGCTGGCTTACAGTTCAAAAGGTTAGTCCATTTTCAGCATAGTGGGAAGTATGGAGGCATACGGGCAGATGTGATGTTGGAGAGGTAGCTGAGAGTTCTACAACTGGATCAAGAAAAGAGTGCCACATTGGGCCTGACTTGAGCATCTGAAACCTCAAAAGCTGTCTCCAGTGACACATTTCCTCCAATAAACCACAGCTACTCCAACAAGACCACACCTCCTAATAGTGCCACTCCCTATAGGCCTTCAGGGGCCATTTTTATTCAAACCACCCCATCTGGCACTACATATGGGCAGCTGCTTTCTTAGCCTTGCATTTCACACAGTGAATTATTACCATTTAAACCTGGGTCAAAGACTCACCTGAGGATGACTGAAAGCACCACTGGCCCACAATAATCAAAATTGTTCTCTTCCTTTCTTTTGTGAAAATAATTTCCCCCTAAAGAATGAGATCGCTTGCATTTTTTTTTTTTTGGTGATGGAGCCTCTATTAGCATTCAAGTTTGCTTGAAATTAGGTGCATAAACTAAAAGTTACGAGTTTCGCAGCAATAGAGTGTCATGAAATTCTCATATTAATGACCATAGCCCTGTGAAATTCTTGGCTGCTGTCTGTTGGTGTCTCACTATGTAACCCTGAAGGAAGACTAGACTGAAAGGCACCTAAGAGATGATGTGATGATGATGATGATGATGATGATGATGACGATGATGATAAAATAAAATATAAAAGAAAAAGAAAACAAAGCCTTTAAAGAGATAGTAAAATTAATATAAAAGAGTACAGATAGTCATAGATTAAAGGAATAAAGAAAAACAAACCATGTTAAGATGGAATATAAACAGAGAGTCTGGATTATGTATTATAGTATGTTTTTTGAATTCCTTGACTGCAGAGAGACATTTGATTCTGGTGATACTAAGTTAAGCCAAAATAAAAGTATCTTGACTTCAAAATTTGAGTCTAAGGATATGTTTCTTTTGAAAAGAGGTTCTGATTTTGTTTTCACAGAAGATGGGAACCTGTGAATTCCTCCCAGGCTAGTGTGGTTTGATGAAACAAGACCTCTAGAAAGATCTCTGTGATCCCTAAAAATACTTCACCCAACAAAAGCAGGAAGAATTTTGGAGAGAAAAATGCCCAAATTCCCAAAGTGACTGTTTATAAATCTTTATTTTCATTTTAAAAGGGTTGGTTATAAATGTTTAATGGTCACGGTCAATTTCTAAAAAAAAAAATAAGGAGAATATGATATAGAAAATAATACTTTATAATAGTATGGATTTTGGTTTATTGATATAAACTTAAGGTCAATTTTGTTATATATATATTTCTATTCTTGCTTAAGGTATTAATGTTTATGCAGCTCATTTAAATATTTAATGTATAATGTAAATTACAGATTATTAGTCTTTTATAATAGTTAAATTTTTCATAATGTTAGTTAGGTTTTTAGATATACAGAAATATATTTCAGTTAGATAATAGTCAATACTTCAAAACATCTACAGAACATGGCATTTAAAATGTTTTAAGAACTTAGTCTTTTCTTGACAGTGAAACATACCTGATTCTGGCTTCATAAATTACTTCAGAGAAATTGATAGTCATTGAAGAAACTCATATGGAATTTACCTTCAATGTGACAATGCTTGCCATTTGGGCAAGAAACTGCTCTTTCCTAGACTGCTTTATGATATATTATATGAACTCTAATGTACAAGGCCCAGAGACGCAAGTGGCAGAAGCAGGCACGCAGACATGGCAGATACGGGATAGTCCAAGCATGAAATAGTGAGGCCCACACTGAGAGCAGATCGCCCCACTACAATTAAATCAAGTAGGTTTTTTGGGTCCTGGCCTGCAGAGTGGTAGGCCTTTTATTGGAGAGATCCATGGGCGAACGGGGAGCCTGGTCCTGTCCCTGAAGACCCTCCTGAGTGGGGAGAGGGATCTTGGCCCATGGTGGGAGCCAAGAAATGGAGCAAGGGCATTTTGTAAGCAGGGCCCCTGGCCAGCAGGGAAACCTGATTCTGTTTTAAAAGACCCATTAGATAGCATCGATAGGAGGAGATGGGCAGGCGCCAAGGCAAGAATTCACCCAACAATCTGAAAAACAGCATGAAAACACCAGAACCCAATGATCTTACAACAGAAGGACTTGAACACCCTAACACAGAAGAAGTGGAAAAAATTGACTTTATGAGAACAATAGAGTCCCTTAAACAACATGTAAAAAAACACCCTTATAGAAATGGATGAGAAGTATAACAAAAAGTTTGAAGAAATGAGTAAATACGTAAATGATACCCTGGGAAACCAAGAAAAAACAATCAAACAGGTAATGGAAACAGTTCAAGAATTGAAAACTGAAATGGAAGCAAGGAAGAAAACACAAACTGAGGACCAACTGGATATGGAAAATCTAGGTCAACAAGCAGAGACTACAGAAACAAGCATAATCAATAGAATACAAGGGATAGAAGAAAGAATCTCAGATTCTGAAGACACCATAGAGAAAATAAATGCACTGATCAAGGAAAACAGCAAAGCCAACAAATTCTTATCACAAAACATTCAGGAAATATGGGACACAATAAAAAGACCAAATCTAAGAATAATAGGGATAGAAAAAGAAGAAAAGTCACAGCTCAAAGGCCCAGAAAATGTTCTTAACAAAATTATGGAAGAAAACTTTCCAACATAAAGAAAGATATTCCTTTGAATATTCAAGAAGCATACAAAACACCAAACAGACTGGCTAAAAAAAAATCCCCTCGCCATATAATAAACAAAACACAACATATACAGATTAAAGACAGAATATTAAGAGCTGCAAAGGAAAAAGGGCAAGTAACTTATAAAGGAAAACCAATCAGACTTACACCTGACTTCTCTATGGAAACCATGAAAGCCAGAAGGTCCTGAATAGAGGTACTTCAGAAACTAAGAGACCATGGATGCAAGCCCAAACTACTATACCCAGCCAAGCTATCATTAGCTATCAATGGAGAAAACAAGACATTCCAGGATAAGAAAAAATTTGAACAATACGTAGCCACAAATCCAGCCCTACAGAAAGTAACAGAAGGAAAATCACAACCCAAGGAATCCAACATTGCCAACACTGCATACATTAACTCAAGCATCTAGCTACCCTTCACCAGCACAACTCAAAGAAGGGAGACACACAAACTCTACTACCAAAAACAATAAGAATAACCGGAGTAAAAAACCACTGGTAATTAGTATCACTTAATATTAATGGTCTCAATTCACCTATAAAAAGGCACAGGCTAAGAGATTGGATATGAAAACAGGATCCAACATTCTGCTATTTGCAAGAAACACATCTCAACCACAAAGACAGGCATCTACTCAGAGTAAAGGGTTGCGAAAAGATGTTTCAAGCAAATGGTCCTAAGAAACAAGCAGGTGTGGCCATACTAATTTCTAACAAAACTGACTTCAAACTAAAATCAATCAGAAGAGATCGAGATGGACACTTTATACTCATAACAGGAACAATTCATCAGGATGAAATCTCAATCCTGAATAACCATGCCCCTAATATAAAAGCACCCACTTATGTAAAAGAAATATTACTAAAACTCAAGGCAGACATCAAACCACACACACTAGTAGTAGGAGACTTCAACACACCTCTCTCACCTATGGACAGGTCAATCAGACAGAAACCTAATAGAGAATTAAGAGAATTGTTGGAGGTAATGAAACAAATGGAGTTAACAGACATCTATAGAACACTCCACCCAAATAGGAAAGAATATACCTTCTTCTCTTCAGCTCATGGAACCTTCTCGAAAATTGACCACATACTCAGAAACAAAGGAAACCTCCACAGATACAAAAAAATACTAGTGTCCACCTGTGTCTTATCAGATCACCACGGATTAAAGTTAGAAGGCAACAACAATGCTACCCCCAGAAAGCCGACAAACTCATGGAAACTGAACAGTCAACTACTGAACCACACCTGGGTCAAGGAAGAAATTAAGAAAGAAATTAAAGTCTTCCTTGAATTTAATGAAAATAAAGAGACAATATACTCAAACCTATGGGACACGATGAAATCAGCGCTAAGAAGAAAGTTCATAGCACTAAGTGCCCACTTAAAGACAAAGGAGAAAGCATACATTGGGGACTTAACAGCATACCTGAAAGCTCTAGAAATAAAAGAAGCAGACATGCATAGGAGGAGTAGAAGACTGGAAATAATCAAACTGAGGGCAAAATCAACAAAATAAAAACACAGAAAACAGTCCAAAGAATCAATGAAACAAAAAGTTGGTTCTTTGAGAAAATCAACAAGATCGACAAACCCCTATCCAAACTAATTAAACGACAGAAAGAGAACACGCAAATAAATAAGATCAGAATTGAAAAAGGGGACATAACCACAGACACAGAGGAAATTCAGAGAATCATTAGATCTTGCTACAAATGCCTGTATGCCAAAAAACTGAAAAATGCAAATGAAATGGACATTTTTCTAGATAAGTACCATATACCAAAGCTAAACCAAGACCAGGTGAATGGTCTAAATAGTCGCGAAGTATTAGAAAATGTTATCAAAAATCACCCTTCCAAAAAAAGCCCAGGACCAGATGGTTTCAATGCAGAGTTCTACAAGAACTTCCAAGAAGAGCTAATACCGATACTCTTTAATGTATTTCACAATATAGAAACAGAAGAGTCATTGCCAAATTCCTTTTATAAAGCTAAAGTTACCCTGATACCAAAACCACACAAAGACCCAACCAAGAAAGAGAATTACAGGCCTATCTCACTCATGAACATCGACACAAAAATTCTCAATAAAATACTGGCAAACCAAATCCAAGACCACATCAGAAAAATTATCCATTATGATCAAGTAGGCTTCATCCCAGAGATGCAGGGCTGGTTCAACATACACAAATCTATCAATGTAATCCACCATATAAATAAACTGAAAGAAAAAAAATATGATCATTTCATTAGTTGCTGAAAAAGCATTGGACAAAATTCAACACCCCTTTATGATAAAGGTCTTGGAGAGATTAGGGATACAAGGGTCATACCTAAATATAATAAAAGCTATTTACAGCAAGCCAACAGTTAACATTAAATTAAACGGAGAAAAACTCAAAGCCATCCCACTATAATCAGGAACATGACAAGGATGTCCACTCTCTCCATACCTCTTCAATATAGTGCTTGAAGTTCTAGCAATAGCAATAAGACAACATAAGGGGATCAAGGGGCTTCGTATCGGAAAAGAAGTTAAGCTTTCATTATTTGCAGATGATATGATAGTATACATAAACGATCCCAAAAACTCTACCAAAAAACTCATACAGTTGATAAACACCTTTAGTAATGTGGCAGGATACAAGATCAACTCAAAAAAATCAGTTGCCTTCCTATACAGTAAGGATAAGAAAGCAGAGAGGGAAATCAGAGAAGCATCACCTTTCACAATAGCCACAAATAGCATAAAATATCTTGGGGTAACTCTGACCAAGGAAGTGAAAGATCTATTTGACAAGAACTTTAAAACTTTGAAGAAAGAAATTGAAGAGGACACCAGAAAATGGAAGGATCTCCCTTGCTCTTGGATTGGGAGGATCAACATAGTAAAAATGGCAATTCTACCAAAAGCAATTTATAGATTCAATGCATTCCCCATCAAAATCCCATCAAAATTCATCACAGATATGGAGAAAACAATAATCAACTTTATATGGAAAAACAAAAAACCCAGGATAGCCAAAACAATCTTATACAATAAAGGATTGTCTGGAGGCATTACCATCCCTGACTTCAAACTCTATTACAGAGCTACAGTATTGAAAGCAGCTTGGTATTGGCATAAAAACAGAGAAGTCAACCAATGAAATTGAATAGAAGACCCTGACTTTAACCCACAAACCTATGAACACCTGATATTTGATAAAGCAGCTAAAAGTATACAAGGGAAAAAAGAGAGCATCTTCAACAAATTGTGCTGGCAAAACTGGATGTCAGTCTGTAGAAGAATGAAAATAGATCCATATCTATCACCATGCATAAAACTCAAGTCCAAATGGATTAAAGACCTCAATATCAGTCCGAACACACTAAACCTGATAGAAGAGAAAGTGGGAAGTACTCTACAACACATGGGCACAGGAGACCACTTCCTACATATAACCCCAGCAGCACAGACATTAAGGGCATCATTGAATAAATGAGACCTCCTGAGACTGAGTAGCTTCTGTAAAGCAAAGGACACTGTCACTAAGACAAAAAGGCACCCCACTGACTGGGAGAAGATCTTCACCAACCCCGCAACTGACAAAGGTCTGATCTCCAAAATATATAAAGAACTCAAGAAGTTAGACCGTAAAAGGCTAATCAACCCAATTATAAAATGGGGCACTTAACTGAACAGAGAATTCTCAACAGAAGAAGTTCAAATGGCCAAAAGACACTTAAGATCATGCTCAACCTCCTTAGCAATCAGGGAAATGCAAATCAAGACAACTTTAAGATACCATCTTACACCTGTCAGAATGGCTAAAATCAAAAACACCAACAATAGCCTTTGCTGGAGAGGTTGTGGAGAAAGGGGGACACTCATCCATTGCAGGTGGGAATGAAAACTTATGCAACCACTTTGGAAAGCAGTATGGCGGTTTCTCAGAAAATTCGGGATCAACCTACCCCTGGACCCAGCAATACCACTCTTGAGATGCACTATCATACAACAAAAGTATATGCTCAACTATGTTCATAGCAGCATTGTTTGTAATAGCCAGAACCTGGAAACAACCTAGACGCCCTTCAATGGAAGAATGGATGAAGAAAGTATGGAATATATACATATTAGAGTACTATTCAGCAGTAAAAAACAAGGACTTCTTGAATTTTGCATACAAATGGACAGAAATAGAAAACACTATCCTGAGTGAGGTAAGCCAGACCCAAAAAGAGGAACAGGGGATGTACTCACTCATATTTGGTTTCTAGCCATAAAAAAATAAAGGACATTGGGCCTATAATTCGTGATCCTAGAGAAGCTAAATAAGGAGAATCCAAAGAAAAACATAGGCATCCTCCTGAATATTAACCTTCATCAGGCGATGAGACAGAGACAGAGATACACATTGGAGCACCGGACAGAAATCTCAAGGTCCAAATCAGGAACAGAAGGAGAGAGAGCACGAGCAAAAAACTCAGGACCGCGAGGGGTGCACCCACACACTGAGACAATGGGGATGTTCTATCGGGAACTCACCAAGGCCAGCAGGCCTGGGTCTGAAAAAGCCTGGGATAAAACCGGACTCGCTGAACATAGCGGACAATGAAGGCTACTAAGAACTCAAGAACAATGGCAATGGGTTTTTGATCCTATTGCACGTACTGGCTTGGTGGGAGCCTAGGCAGTTTGGATGCTCACCTTACTAGACCTGGATGGAGGTGGGTGGTCCTTGGACTTCCCACAGGGCAGGGAACCCTGATTGCTCTTTGGGCTGACAAAGGAGGGGGACTCGATTGGGGGAGGGAGGAGGAATGGGAGGCAGTGGCGGGGAAGAGACA
Source organism: Microtus pennsylvanicus (assembly GCF_037038515.1). NCBI lineage: Eukaryota > Metazoa > Chordata > Mammalia > Rodentia > Cricetidae > Microtus > Microtus pennsylvanicus. The sequence continues at coordinate 48,346,241 of NC_134586.1, forward strand.
GAAATCTTTAATAAATAAAAAAAAAAAAGAAAGGAGACAGAGACCCACATTGGAACACCGGACTGAAATCCCAAGGTCCAAATCAGGAGCAGAAGGAGAGAGAGCACGAGCAAGGAACTCAGGACCATGAGGGGTGCACCCACACACTAAGACAATGGGGATGTTCTATCAGGAACTCACCAAGGCCAGCTGGCCTGGGTCTGAAAAAGCATGGGATAAAACCGGACTCGCTGAACATAGCGGACAATGAGGACTACTGAGAACTCAAGAATGGCAATGGGTTTTTGATCCAACTGCACATACTGGCTATGTGGGAGCCTAGGCAGTTTGGATGCTCACCTTACTAGACCTGGATGGAGGTGGGTGGTCCTTGGGCTTCCCACAGGGCAAGGAACCCTGATTGCTCTTCGGGCTGATGAGGGAGGGGGACTTGAGCAGGGGAGGGCAAGGGAAATGGGAGGCAGTGGCGGGGAGGAGGCAGTTATCTTTAATAAATAAATAAAAAAAGAAGAAGCTGGAAAAAAACATACAGGGCCCACAGAAAAGTGATTGCTGAACTTTCCAAAGGCCTGGATGGTCCTTCGGGTTCCTATTTCAAAGAGGAAACTGCCAGACAGTCTGCTGGACACAGAAGAAAGCAACTGATGAAGTTTGCCATTCAAATTTCCTATTTCATGGAAAAGTCTGTTGGATGCTATGGGCCTGTAGGCTGAAGATGGATGCCCCAACATTAAAGAATTTTGTGTGACAGTGCAGGCAGCAAGATATCTCTGTCAATACTAGAGTTTTAGAAGTTGCTTACAAAGTAATTCTTGTTTACTTAGGTAACCTTATATCCTTCTGAGGTCTTTGAAAAGTTGAAGACAAATAGTTTTAGCTATAGTTTTTCTTAGTTATGATAAAAGATAAATTAGATATAAAATTAGACTCACAAAGATAGGATAGGTGTATAGAGTATTTTCCTATATTTGCCAAATGTAAAAGGACAAAATATTATAACTATAATTCGTGCTTGATAACTGTTTTGTATATGTAAATTTATTATGTTAAAGTTAAAACCTTCTGTTTTAATTAGACAGAAAATGAGAAATGATGTGGGATGTCCTTCTGTATGTATTTCTTTTATTGGATAATGAATAAAGTTATTTAGGCCAATGGCTTAGCAGAGTAAATCCAGGTGGGAAATCCAAACAGTGATATGAGAAAGAGTAGGCGGAGTCAAAGAGATGCCATGCAGCTGCCAAAGGAGAAAGATGCTGCCACCACTGCCACCACCAGAACCTTACCAGTAGGCCACAGCCTCGTGATAATACATAGATTGATAGAAATAGATTAGTTTAAGATGTAAGAACTATCTAGAAATATGCCTAAGCTATTGACCAAAGAGCATAATAATTAATGGTTTCTGCATGATTATTCGGGTCTGATTAGCTCGGAAACAAACAAGCAGTCTCCGGTTACATGGTACCTGCTGTCTGATCTTTGTTTTCTGGATACATTCCAAATGATACTGCTATGTGCTGCGGTCTACTCCCTTGTTTTTATAATATTCTGCCACCAGCTCAGGGGAGATCTTGGAGACTCATCTCCAAGGATATTGTGTAAGCATGCCTTCAATATGAACTTGAATTCCCACGTGTGTACAGGGATTCCAGCTGGTATGAGTGAGAAGTAGACGCACAGAGTAGGCAGGTGCTGTCTCATGATGTTCCATGAAATAGGAAGGTACCCATGACAATGACTAAATGTCAAAGCCAGTGTCCAGTTCCCAGGCTTGTTGATCCCAAGAAAATTAAAATTCCTCATTCCAGATTTGTTCTCCTTAATGTCACACACACACACACACACACACACACACACACACACACACACACCTTACCTGATCAAATTCCTATCCAGTAAGCTAATCCCACATGCATCCTCTGTCCCCCTCTCCAGCCTGAACTCCTCACCTTGCTCCAAAGCCCCCATGGGAGACGTCTTTTGTGACAACTGTAGGGAAAATGTAACGAAGAGTTAAAGCTGAATCTCTTAGCTCTTTGAACTGTTTGCTCCGTACTAGGTGTACACAGATACACTTTTGATGTGTTAACTAGAGAATCTGACGAGAAAAGAACAAAGCAGCTGTCACTGGGAGGAAGACACTGACAAAAAAACCACACAGCCCTTTATTGAAGAACTGTCAAGCCTATCCTACAGCTCTGGGCTTGTCTGTGGTATTTATCAAAGGCCTCGATCTGATGCAGGAAATTAAAAATAATAATAATAATAATAAATCTATCCACTGGACATTTATTAAAGGAATCTAAAATTATATTACATTTTAAATGACTAAAATGGATACTCTAACAAATCAAAAACAAGGTTGTTTTTATTAGTTTATGTATCTAGTGGCATATATATTTGTATATTTATGGACATGTCTTTTTCTCATCACAAGAATATATTTATATAGAGAGAATAAAAGTATATGCTGCATATACTACATATATAAAAGTTACATATATAAAAGTATATATCTTCATGTCCTTAAATTAAACACAAGTTCTTATCAATGCCAGGGGAATACTGTACTTAACTGGTTATTCTGTTCTAGATAAACATTTAATAATGCATATAAAATCAAATATTTTAAATACTTCTTATCTCAGATTAAATGAGGTCTTCCCAAAGAAGTGGACTTTTTTTAATTCATGTTGCTCTATTTTCATAGCATATTTCTGGCTATCAAAGCCAGTTTAAAAATAGTATATCTGTTGTACTTACCTTCATGTTTTCACCTGCTAATTATAAAATTATGTGTTCTATGTATGCTGTTTAGACTTGATTCTATTTTATTATATTTCCCAGCATTCAATAACATTAGCCAACATGCCTAACGAGAGTATATACAATGATGCAGACATGAGGAGAAAATAATCTAAGTATGTATTGAAAGAATAGCCTATTGCTAAGCATATCTAGAATATTCTATGCACTTACGTACCTCTTCATGTTTTCTGGTCACAGTGACATAGTACTGAATAGGCTTCATACTTCATGCTTCAAATTTTAACCAAAACACTAAAGACTTACATCCTTCGGTCGGTTATTTAACTTCCCTGAAGCCTGACTTCTTCACCTGCAAAACATGTGATTTCTACTGTCTAAGACTTGTTTAACCATGGAAATGTTTACCAGAGCAAGTTCTAGAAGATAGCAGTTTGAAAGAAATAAATTTGAAATAAGGAAAAAGAGAGAGGAACTCATTCTAAAGATAAGTAGGTTTGGAAAATGTAGAACAAGCAATAGAGAGAAGACCTCTCTACAAACAGGATACATGGCTCCATAGAGCCTTTCTTGGCCCATAGCTTCACCATGTAGCCTGATGGGTCTGCAACTCAGTGCTAGATCAAGCTGACCTCAAACTCAGAGTCACTCTACTGCTTCTCCCCCATAACTACCAAGATTAATATTACAGGCTTGAGCTATCACGATTGGCCTTTAGGTTGCTCTCCTTCTAAGTGGGTTAAATGTATTTATGTAAGCAGACACAGATGATGCTGGAGGGAGGGCCAGGATACAGCGTAAACTGAGGTTGGGATGAACCCCGGAGAAGTTCAGTGGTCACTGAGATAAGTCTGAAAGCCATTCTCCCCACTCAACTGAAAGGATGATATACAGGATTTGGGGTGAAACTTGTTGTCCCTTGCTTGCTTTTCAAAAAACCAAAATGGTGCATGGAGCAAGGACTCTGTAAATATAAGAAACTTTTCAACATTCAAAGACAGGAGAACCTGATGAATCATGTCTCTCCTTTTTAAAAATTCTTTCCTTCTCTGAAAATCCCAACTGCTCAAAGGATCTGATAAATAATACCAAGTTCACTGGCATTTCAAACAGACAAGACATTTTATCTATTTTAAGCTATGATGAATGTCATATTTCCATTCAAATTTGGGAAGATCACATTTTCAGCTACCCACCAACTATGGAAAAATCCTTCAGACAACAATAACCTCCTAATTGAAGATTTCTCTTAAGAATTTTTAATAGAATAATGTGGGTGTTATCCTTTGGAAAAACAAAATGACTTTTAATGAAGCAGTTCAAAATCAGGGCAGGGAAAGAGCAAAGAGTCTCCGTGAGGTTCGTGTGACAGTTTACATAAAAAGATGTTGTATTTTCTCCTCTCGGGGTGTACACCATCATTTTGTCTTATTATTCCTGACATTCGGTTCATCATATTAGCATCTTTGTGGGAAACATGAAAGCAATTAAGGGTTTTGCACCCTATTCTTTAGAAGACACATTTTGCTTTCCCTCCAAACTCCGAAGGACGAAGCAGCCCTGGTCAAACACCAAATGCACCGGCTTAAAATGCGATAAAGATAGAGCTTTAATAATTTTCAATTACAGTCATCCTGCAATAATGTTAGTGAATCTCATCTCAAAAGTAAATTATTCATTTAATGGGAAATGGGAAAGCTTTGGGGTTGCACGGTTCCCATTTCAAGTTTCAGTGCGATTTTTTTTTGATAAGACCCCTTTTAAAGATCACATACTTGAATCCTTTGTTTCTACGCCCTTTCTTCATGATGCTGTTTCTACTTTTTAATATACTTTTCTCACAAAACACGGTAGCTATAGAGTGGCCATTCAGAGGAATCTATTTGTAGTAAGTATTCATTCACTGCTGCCAGAAATACTGCAAATATGATATTTTTACTTCACTTCAAGAATTTTTTTTTCATTTTAAGCAGATGAAACCTAGAATCAAATTTTTAGAAAGTGACTGTCATTGGTTTTCATTAAAATTGGCAGACAAGCATCTTCCCTGTTACTTTGCATCAGGAATGTTGCCTTTCATTTCAAAAGCAAACAAAAGTAAACATTGGTTTACTGAAAAGTGCATAGAATACAGGAAAACTAGGAAATCTTAGGATATATTTTGAATCAAAATACAATAATTAAATGGCAGTAGAGATCATTTCCTACAAAAAACAAAGGGAGGGGACCAGTTTTGGAGACCAGTTTCTTTCCGGACTTAAAAACAAGCCTTTTACTCCATCACGTTCTTGCTTCCTATGCAATAGTGTCTGTGTTCGTGCTGAGATGAATGTGAGGCTCTTTGCACTATGTCTCTAAGTGTGCCTTTCTCTTGCCATCAATTTCATTGCCTTTGTTAAAGTCCTTTGGCTTAAATTGAAGATGGTGTCACAAAATTAATCTGCTGATTAGATTTGTTCAAAACTTTATCATTGAGACCTGAGTCTGCGTGACACATGCAGACTTCTAGAACGTATCACAGACTTACAAAGTGTGGCTTCAGGAACAACATGCAATTCTGAAGTCTTTGTCTCATGAATATTGCCAGCTCCTCTCTGAACCTAAGCCAGCATGGCTAAGATGTCATTGTGGAAAACTGGGCAACCTGGATCTGATTCTATAATTTCTGTTGACTATTGTTTTAGAGTCCATTTTTTCCTCGGGTCATATTTAAGGAAAACAGTTTGTCACCTGTTTCAATGAAAAATAAAGTTGGACAAACATGAATTAGTTCTATATTTTATATCCTTTTACCTACTGATTTCCCCAATTCTACTTCGCACAGGGCTCTGAGTGACTCACGAGGACAAAGGAAACAGTGACCTCTACAAGATACAGATGCTGAGATTTTTCACCGGCTTAATTAAACTTTTTTGTTGCTCTGCTTCTTAGCGATGCCAGGGACCAAATGCAAGGCCTCTCACTTTTACTAAGCAGGTTCTCTACTACAAGCTGCTTCCCAGCTTTGCATTTAAAGACTTCCAATTGTCATCTAGAGGAAAGACAAGTACATTGGTAGACATTTTCCTGTTGTGTGAGCACTAAGGTTAGACTTGAACAAACCTATGTGGGAACACATCCCACCTCTCCTCTGGTTATATAGCTTTTATTGTCACAGATACAGCCAGCATTAGCCAAAATGTCCGTGCAATTTGTGACTCTGTGCTCAAGATATGAATATGCTGAAAACAGGTTTCTCATAAAAATAATCAGGGAGAGTCTTTGGGTGGGCAAATTTTATATTATATCCCTGTTTTGAAAATTCGTTTACTGAGTCAATTATGATTATGACTTGAGAGAACAACTACAAGCATACTCTGTAGAAGACCAAGAGATCTGAGTTCAAATTTAACTAAGCCATTGCTTAGACCTCATGGCCTACTATGATGACTGCAAGGGAAGGGGTCCCTCAAACTCTCAGCTCAGGATTTGGCTGTGCATAGCAGGCACTTATCAAACATAAGTGATTCATCAGTGGGAGACAATAGTGGGAAACCAGGCATCTTCTGCAATCTTTGCCAACATCATCTGAGTCCAGCAAAACTACAGCATTAGGTGAAAATTAGTCCCAGTCACATCCGGCATCTGACTCTTGATTCCGTAATCTTCCCAGTGATGTGGATAGTGTTCCCTTTCTCTCCCCCAGGAAATATCCCCACAGATTTCTGTCCTATGACATGATTATTTTAATGACTCTAAAAATGCTCAGTAAAAAACACGAAAGTCTAACACTGCCCTCAAATGCTAAATGAAAGAACACCCAAAAGAAAACTTCATCTTCAGCGTGGCTTCACCGTATACTTTGGAAAAGCTACACTTGAATAAATGACATCTTCGGTAAAATGAGACTTTGTACTTATAGCCACCATATCTGGCTTAGAACTTCAACATATGAATATTTTGGTGGAGAAACAGATATTCAGACCTTAACACTTATTTCAACATAGCAGTGGCCAGATTTATCTTCTAAAACTCAGAGTGGGAGATAAATATTTTTACATTTTACTATATTGGGTCAAATCCCTTAAGGCCAAAGTTTCCTTCCATTATGTGAATCTCTGGTCAGGTAAAAGACAAATAATGCCTTTACATAAATATATCATGAGACTTAATTATCTAAATTTTCAAAAATTTAGATAATTATACATATTGGTGTATTTGATTTATACATCATTATATAAACATAAGTAAGTACATTATTTACTGTACTCTTAAGAACTAAATACATGTTCAAACTATCAACAGTTTAGAAAATTATTTACTGAAAATAAGAAAGAATGATTATGTATATCTACATATAGACCATGTGTAGATGTTAGGTTCTAATATTATCAACATGTTTGTCTTTTTGTATTTTATTTTATTATTAATTTTGGTGTGATAAAATTTTGCAATTAAATAACCATGCTATATGTGATTATATGTGGCCGTTGCTTTCTAAAGGGGGATATATGCATCTTTTCATATATTTTATTCTCAGGCAAACATGTTCTTCAATCTGATTGTCTGGATCCCTAAATATGGAGCATCCCGGGTGCGGCCATATTTGATAGTTAGTGTTTTACTCCCATGGAGGTGCCCAATACATCAGAATATTTGCATGGGAGCTTGGAGATCTTTCCATAAAAATACTTAGAATCAGTCCATGTCCTCAGGAAATTAAAAGGAAACCAAAGCCACTACAATCATGGCATTTCTGGACATAAGGTCTATCTTCTGAAGTCCATAATCGGATTACTTTTTAATGCCAACTTTTAATACCAGGTTCCTGGGGCTGGGAAGATGGCTCAGTCAGTGAGGTGCTGGCTGTGTGAGCATGAAGATCTGAGTTTGTCTTCCCAACAGCCATGTTAAAAGCCAGGCACAACAGTATGAGGCTGTATTTTTAGAGCTGGGAAAGCAGAGCCAGAGGAGTCCTGGGCCAGCAATGTCACCTAACACAGTGAGAGAACCTTATTCAAAAACTAAGGTGCAGGGTGTTTGAGAAGGTACTAGATATCAACCTCTGACCTACACAGCTAACACACATGCACATGCATCCCTGCACATATGTATAGAGAAGCACACACACATGCACTATGCATGCACACATACAAAATTAAAAATAACCAAACTATCTGAAATATCAAGTTCCTATCAAGGTTGATCATTAGTATCTCCTGTGGTTCTTAAGAGCATGTGTGAATTCATTTTGTAGTGTCTTATTGCTATGTGTTACTTTGGCTTCTTTTATGCTTCTGTGCCAAGGAGACTTAAATTTGAGTCATGTTTTCTTAACCAACGGTGGGAAACTTCCTGATGTACTCAACAAAACTGGACTCTGTTCATCTCCAGTAAGTATACTGAGGCACTGACGCTCTGGCCTGTTTTTATCCTCAAAGTCTTCTCAAGTTAACTCAAAATGCCTTGCAACTGGGTGACTCATGGAATTTCCAATTATGTGCTTTCCAACAGTTTCTTGTTTCTCATTTTCTCTTTTTCCTGCATCCTGATTTCTTCCTCCCTGTAGCCCATCCTCTGGTGATTATTTAGTAAGGTCTTTTAAGGAAATCATGCTTCCTTCAGGCTTGCTACCGAAGACACTATCTGGATACACAATTTTAGCTGAAGCTCACCTTGCTTGACTCTCCACAGACACTCCAGCGTCTTCCAACACCTGGTGTTGCTGCCTAGAAGTGTATTCTTAGCGGCCTTACTGCTCCTTTGTAGGTAATTTATCCCAGGGTCTTCATTTCACCTTTAGTGTTCTACAGTTTATTGATGATATTTCTTAGCATTGATTCACTCTAACTTGCCTTGCTTAGGAGTCTCCATAATTCTTCAATCCGAAGGCACATATCTGACATTCGACAGTTTAAATTATCAACTATAATATAGATTTTCCCATTTATTCTATTTTTTTTTCTTTTAGAAAAAATCTAGGAAATTCATGGGACCTTTTCATTCTTTTGTCCCTGTTTTTCAAAGGTCACTTTGGAAGAACACAAAGAAGTAGCACCTGCCATGAGGAATTAAAGCCTTGTATCAGGGAAGAAGTCCATGTTGGTGACAGTCTATAAAGGGATCCTTAGGTGAACGTAATGGGTATCTATACCAGGCTGGAGGTGACAAGCATTTGTCATCTCTTAACTTCATCTCAAATACTCTCCCTTTGTTCTTATACCTGCAGTTTTGGTAGGCAGCCACCAAGGTGCTCTGTTGCTACTGGAGGCACTTTATTTTTTTTTTTAATTTCTTTATTTATTAAGGATTTCTGCCTCCTCCCCGCAACTGCCTCCCATTTCCCTTCCCCTCCTCTGATCAAGTCCCCCTCCGTCATCTGCTCGAAGATCAATCAGGGTTCCCTGACCTGTGGGAAGCCCAAGGACCGCCCACCTCTATCCAGGTCTCCTAAGGTGAGCATCCAAAATGCCTAGGCTCCCCCAAAGCCAGTACGCGCAGTAGGATCAAAAACCCACTGCGATTGTTCTTGAGTTCTCAGTATTCCTCATTGTCCGCTATGTTCAGCAAGTCCGGATTTATCCCATGCTTTTTCAGACCCAGGCCAGCTGGCCCTGGTGAGTTCCCGATAGAACATCCCCATTGTCTCAGTGTGTGGGTGCACTCCTCGCTGTCCTGAGTTCCTTGCTCGTGCTCAGTCTCCTTCTGCTCCTGATTTGGACCTTGGGATTTCTGTCCGGTGCTCCAATGTGGGTCTCTGTCTCTGTCTCCTTTCATCGCCTGATGAAGGTTAATATTCATGAGGATGCCTATGTGTTTGTCTTTGGATTCACCTTCTTATTTAGCTTCTCTAGGAACATGAATTATAAGCTCAATGTCCTTTATTTATGGCTAGAAACCAAATATGAGTGAGTACATCCCATGTTCCTCTTTTTGGGTCTGGCTTACCTCACTCAGGATAGTGTTTTCTATTTCCATCCATTTGTACGCAAAATTCAAGAAGTTGGAGGCACTTTAAAACTTCAGTCCAGCACGAACCGCATAGGTTAAACATTAATGTTTAAGTGACAATAGGAAAACACATGTAAACAAAAATACTCTCTCTGACCCTAGACTACTGTTAATTAGTGTGTAAATTAGCATACAGGATAAATACAATTGATTGTAATATGTTTTCAGGACAGAGTGAAACTTTACCTTCTGTCTGTATATAAATTCAACTTAAGAATCATGTATTCAAAGACATGACACTAAAATTCTCTACATCCCTGGATTATCCATGTGCTGCCATTTATGAGATAGAGTCACCCCTCAGAGGTTGCTACATAGAATTCCCCTTGCCCCCCATCCTTTATATCCTATTAATCCATAGGGTGAATCTACTTTCCTTTTCTAATCTCTTCTTTATGGAATCAAAAGAAATGTGAGGAGGATTAAAATGTCAATATGAACATACAAACAATTCAAATTGAAAGAGGAAAAAATATGAAGGATGCATTCTGAATGCAGAATTGAGAATAAGTGGATTGGGTGAAGAATAACTCCCCACTGCCATTAGAATCAACCCAAGCACCTTCTACTGAATAGTGAGGTCATTCGGGTGTAATCCCAACTTCCCTCTGTTGGTTACTGTCAACTCTTTCTCTACATGAAATCTGTCTCTCAGCCAAATTGAAATGACTCCCAGTTTATGGCACCTAAGTGACTTTTCCTGCCTCATAAATTCTCCCAAACTTTCCTTTCCTTTAGCGTGTTCTCACCTTGTTCCACACCCTACAGCCCCATTCTTACATACGTCATCCTATGATTCAAACACTACCTTCTCCAGGGAGATGCCAGTGAGTTCGGTTTTAGATAAACTCTCCTGTCCCTTTCCTTCAAATCTAAGCAAACTTTAAACTAAACGCTTTTTTTTGTGGGTAGCTGTGGTGTCCCTTTTGTTTTTGACAAACTGAAAGCCGTGTCCAGTGGCAACCTTAAGACAATGCCGTGAACACAGTGAGCACCCAACACTTGCAAAAGCTGTCCTGTCGCCAGCGCAGGAGATGTGGGTGAACTGAACTGTGGATGTCACTCAGATTAAAAGTGGTATTTGCAATTCAATGTGAGCTCTTTGGAAAATAGCTCTTATTAGAGGAGAATCTTTGTGAATCATTAGCAGCCAGCAGCAATACTGGAGGACTAATTTTAATAATATTTCTGTTATAAAATTCGAAGGCTAGTTTCACCGAAACAGATAGAGCCCAGACAAGTGCACCTGTTGGGGATTGCAATGACCATGAATCAATTTTCACACTCTTCTCTCAGGTTGAAAGCTACTGAGATCTTTGCCTCCCCATCAGCTGTCCAGGGACCATCAGCTTGCTTCAGCATGCAAGCATGTCAGAAATGCAAGATCTCAGACTGCTCTCTGGCCACATCTAGTGAATCTGATCTGCATTTTGACAAATACAAGGCAAACATAGACCCTATGGTTTTAAATGTTTAAGTGGACATTTCTCAAATTAGTGTCCAAATATATCTATCTATGTACTAAGTAGACTGATCATCAAAGCCTACCCAGTCTGTGTCGTACATTTAGCACTGAGACGTGATTTGCATGAGTGATAGACACAAATATTTAAAAGGAATTAAAATACCTTCTCAAGTCATTTTCTCATATTTTGCCTTCTTTGGGGTTCTGAAACAGCAGCCCAGGGAAAACGCTAAGGAATAAGATGCACCACCTCAACAATAGAGATGAGCCCCAAATTTATCTTTCCAAGCGAGAAATGAAAAACACTAAATACTAACTGACAAGGTTGTAGTGGAGACACAGTGTCCCAGGTGGGGCTCATGAAATCCAAATTGTCTGATTCATGTCTACAAGAAGCAGAAGTGCTTAGCTCTCACCTCTGAGGAGAGACCCAGAAGACCCCTCAGCAGAGTGGAAATATGGTCTCCCTGCCATGCTGACACCCTTAATTATGGCTTTTGAGCTTTTGATGTTCTGACACATAAATAGCTAAAAATTTGCTTTTTCATTTTGTGCACTTGCAAGTTGGAAATGTCATCAAGTTTCATCAAGATTGAAATGGGGTCCAATTTGCTAAAAATGCCTCATGCATAAGGAAGTTTTGTGCTCCCTTCCACATGGGAGTCAGCCGGCACAATGCATTATGCACCTCGTGCTGGAAGGATCCCGGCATGCCACTCAAACGCTCAAGTGGAGGGAACAGTCGCTTTGGGGTCTTTGCACTTTCAGGGAGAGGGGAGGAGGTCCAACCCTCAAATATTCAGTTCCCAACTAAAACTCTTCTGTATCCTCACTACAAAAGTACTTGCATATAAATGATACCTACAGCCTCTCCCTGCTCATTATCTCTGAATCACAGATGGTTATCCTGCCATGGTATGCCCCCAACACAAAGAATGGCAGACTAATGGGGAAATGAGATTGCTATTTTATGTCCCTTTTGCTTTTAGCAAAGTATAAAACCAACAACTTTTTTAGTCACGATAGGAAAGCAAGCGAACCAGTCAATGCAAGGTCTCCCTTCTGACAATGGCACCCTATCTTTTAAAATTGGGGTTACATTTCCCTCGATTCAGTCAGGAGACTGTGAGAGGAAACAAAAGGACTGAGATTGGATGTTTACGGAAAAAAAGGGCTAGAGTTACTTTCTGAGTGGAAGTGTTTCATCTCCCTTCCCAGTGGTTATTTAATCCCTTGTGTGTTTCCCTTGAGTTTCCATGTGGTTACTAATTTTAATTAATTGCATCTTCATTTAGACTATGAACATCCTTTATCAGTAGGGGCTTTATTACCCAAAAGGGAGCAATAGAGATGACAGTATCTGTGGGGCTGTCTTCATTTTAAGACCTCATGGCTGAGAAACCAAAGCCTGGAAACCTGTGAGTCTCACACATTCCAAGTCACCTCAGCTGAAAAGGCACACCCAGGGCCAGAGTGCTCAGCTTGAAGGAAACTTTCTGTGAGACACTTTTGTCTCAGGAATGTGCATCAATCTTCTAGTCTACCCATAGCATAACTGCTTGTTTTAAAGAATCTAAAAATTGTATCCAAGCTCCTTACCACATGTGTTGAGAAGGTTCACCATACCTTCCAATACATCCTAACGTAGCTACTCTTGGGGGCCTTCAGAAATATCTCTCCATGTTGACAGTTAAGAGTCTGGGTGATCACGACAGCTTTAAATTTGACCCATTACTCACTAGTTTCAATCCTATAAGACAGTGTCAGAATTCTAATGGCCACCATTAACTGTGTGTCTGCTGCCTGTCAGGCAGGGGTTCTGCAAGTGCTTGCAGCTTTTTGTGTCATCTTTGAAATGCTCCGGCAGGCAGGAACTGTTTGTTTGCTCCATTTGACAGATACAGAAGATGGGGGTTACAGAAGGTAGATAGTCCATAGTATCCCGGTGGAGCACAACAGATTTGGGGTGAGTGCTACAGTCTATTGTCTGTCTCCTTTTGTCTTCCACAAACTTGAGGTCTTCTGACCTCACTAGACTCTCACATCCAAGAAGACGACACCAAGGGCTGGAGACATAATACAGTTGGTAGATTGCTTGCCTAACATACATGAAGCACTGCGTTCAATCCTTGACACTGTATAAACCAGGTGTGTGAACTCATGCTTGTATTTCCAGTACTTGGGCACCGCTGTGGGAAGTCCTCCTGTCTATGTGTTGCTTCTATTGGTTAATAAATAAGGAATCTGTCTTGGCCAGTGATAGGGCAGAGTAGAGGTAGGTGGAAAACTAAACTGAATGCTGGGAGAAAGAAGGTCAAGTCAAGAGACACCATGTAGCCTGGAACACATGAGCCAGAACCTTGCCAGTAAACCACAGCCACAACCACATGGTGATACACAAATTCATAGAAATGGGTTAAATTAAGATGTAAGAGGTAGCCAATAAGAAGCTAGAACTGATGGGCCAAGCAGTGATTTAATTAATGGTTTCTGTGTGGTTCTTTCAAGTCTGGGCAGCTGGGAAAAAACAAGTGGCCTCCTTACAACAGGGCACTAGAGGCAGGAAGACGAAGAGTTAAAAGTCATTCTTCACTATATAGAAAGATTGAGACTAGTCTTGGAAAGATGAGACCTGTTTCAAAAGAGGAAAGAGAAAACTAAAGACTACAGCTTAGCATCACATAATAAATAGCCAAATGACAAATCCTAAGTCTTCTGACTTCAACACCCTTGAGTTTTCTATTCCACCACAGACGGCTTAGGTAATTCCCAAGTCTATATTCCTAGAAATCGCTGATTTAAAGAAAAAAAAAGGCTTAAATGAATCAATAGAACATGATGAAACTTAGAGTCTTTATTTTCATGCAAATAGTCTTGGGATGAAGGGCAAGACATAAAGATTCAATGACCTTAATTGTAAGAGAATTAAAAATTCCATTAGTAACTATCACAATTTAATAATGCCCATTTTTTGCAAGAATGGGTGATAGTTACAGGAAATTATAGCAACCTCTTAATTTCTAAGATGATTTCTTCAAGTGCATTTTCCTCATTAAAGATTAGATGCCTTTGCAGCTGCCAATAGTGAAAAGGTGGAATGCCACTCTCAGCCAATGAGATATGCCCTGTGGTCAATGCTGTCAAAAGGAGCAGCTCACTCTGCAGTTAACTCTAGGCCAGTACAGGAATTCAAGAAGAAACTAGATGATGACTTATCAAGGGTGTAACTGAAAAAGAGTCGCAGTCTTTTGTGATGAGAAATTTCTCAAGACTACTCAGGTGATCTCCAAATATGGTGGGGCTAGATGAAGATGCTGTACACTGACAACTGAAATCACCCACCAGCTGATAAACACATGCTTTCAGAAGGTTGGTGACTGCCTTGATACACTTCATTGGAACAGTCCCTGAGAATTTGTTTGAAAGTTATTGAATTACTGCTAAAAATAAAGCCAAAAAGAGAAGAAAATGCTGATTCTAAGAATAGATGTTCTGTACCTTACAAACTTCATTCAAATAAGGCAAAAATGGGGTCACTCAACATCCTAAAAAGGACAAATATTCTACCACAGTTGAATGCTCCCTGAACTGTATGTTAGCAACAAAGGAAAGCACAAAATCAAAAAGATGCAGAAGTTGCTGTAAACATGCCAGAGACAGAAGACAGCAGATGTGATTTGGAGCTATTTAGTCCCAGTTTCCACACCTTCATGACTTGTGTTCGAAACCTTTACAATGCATGTTGCTCAGCATGCTCCCCTTCGTCTGCTTGCAGGAAAGCACTATGTATGAAATCCTGGGTAGTCAGACTCTCTCTCTACTTCCAGCTCCCAAATAATGACATGGAGACTTCTTATTAAGTATGAAAGCTTGGTCTTAGCTTAGGTTTGTCACCAACTAGTTCTTATAACTTAACCCATTTATATTAATTTACATTCTTCCACATGACTTGTTATCTCTCCTCAGTACCATGCATCATATTCCCTCTGTGTCTGGCCAATACCCACCTCTCTGAGTCTTTCCATGAGTTCCTCTGTCTTCCCCGGAAGTCCCACCTATCCTCTCTTGCCTAGCTATTGGTCATTCAGCTCTTTATTAAAACAATCAGAAATGCCTTGGCAGAGACACAGCCTCACAGTGTACAAAAAGATTATCCCATAACAGCCCTGACTAGGGGTTGTTTTGTGGTAATTGAATTTTCAGGTTTACTCAAGCCAAATAACCTTCTGTTCTTTCTTTTCCAATGGGCCAGATGAAAAGTCCTCTCATCACAGGATATATGTTTGATTGTGAAATGTCTCCCACAGGCCTGTGTGTTGAAGGTTTGGTTCCCCGTTGGTAGCACTTTGGGTAGCAGTGAAAAACTTCAGGATGCAGGAGGAAAATGCTTTTGAGGGGCCCAGAATACCTCCTGTCTCTTTGTTTCATGTCTACCATAAGGTAAGTAGCTTCTGCTAAATGTAGCCAGAGACAGAATGTTCTACCCCACTGTGGGACCAGAACAGATCCAAGGTCAATGGAATGAAACTCATGAAGCCATGAGCCAAAATGCATATTTTTTCCTTACTTGTATGTAGATCCATTGTTACTTGAGAAAGAGTCTAACACACTGAAGATACAAGAAAGGCAAAATGCAACCATGGATATAAAAACGACTGGGCAAAATTGCAATCCTCTCCAGATACATGATATTTTTAGCACATGAGCATGCTGCATGCATAATGCTCATTATCACAGGTAAAAACCATGCTTACAAATAAGGAAGTTAGATTATTTTCTTAAAGACACTAAAAAATTAAGAGACAAATTTATTTTGTCTGTATTGGCAATCCAATGATGAATGCGATTGGGACAGAGTCATTGAACATGAGCCCTAACCTATGTAAACATCAAGAGCAATCATCAATACAGCAATCATCTCATGTAATACAAAGCTGTTAAGATATTTTTCCAATAAAAAAATGACTTCAATATTTTCCCAGGTAAATTGATCAGCATACAGTTTAGACACCAAGTGATTGTAAATATTTAAATATTCATTTACTCCTTCCATCCTGCCATTAGTTACTGTAACTCTTATATCTTTAAATATTGGCCTCATCCTATTTATAAAAACACTAGTTAGCACCGCTCATTTATCTCCTTAGAAAAGGCAATTTGGAGGAGGGGGTAGCCACCACCACAGCAATTTGTCATTAACAGTTGTTCTAATTAAATAGCCCCCTCTACACATTACTGTATCATCTTGTGCATTTTCTCAGCCTAAGACTAAATATCTTCTAGACCATAATACTCCACCAGATCAAAAATTCAGCTGCTTAGGAAAGTGAGAAAATAGTGATTTACATGTTACACTTTAAAAGCTTCATCAAAGCTGTAATAATTTTGTTGGATAAACAATGTGATTCTCGACATTAATAAGAATTTCTAAATATGAACAATATGTACCCTGAGGAGAATAGTATCTAACAAGGAACTGATAAATTATGTTGGGCAAATAATCTGCATACTAAAACCTGTGTAATGGAGACAGGAAATTAAATATTGAAATGTGTAAATAATGCACAGTTTGGTGTGTTGGGTTCCTCCCCCACCCCCTTAGTTGGGTTAAATCCCAGCTTCAAAGTAACAGACACACCAGAGCACGCCCTTGTCACTCACACAGGAGAACAGAATACATTGGTTTATGTCCCAGATTCAAATTCATGCTGAGCTGCAAATCAGTAGTTGAGAAAGAATGAGGCATTGAGAAGAATATCCATGGATTCTTTTTCCTAGACTCCTACAACGACATTTAGCATTTTTCATTGCTTAAGCACAAATTTGCCTTTGAAAATTGGAATAAACAATCTTTGGTTTAAAAAAAAAGTATGATGGTATGGAACCCAACGGGAACGCTGCCAACAGTCAATCAAGTGTGTGGGAAGAGCTGGATCCTGCAACTGAGCCTGGGCTGACAATGTTTCAAGGGTCACCTCATCACCTATTCCTGGTAGGCTGCTTAGGAAAAGTGTCCACAGCCAGCTGTGTGGGTGCATCTCTACCACATTCTTCTTCTTGACAGTTATCTCACTGAGAACAGTTGCCAAAAGGTCTTCACAGGCCAATGTGGGGAGCTTTTATAAGTATAGAGGGGGCCACAAGAATCTTAGCACCATGAGAACTCTTCCAAGAGGTTGGGAATGAAACAGTCATAAAAGTTAACCTGTCAAAGAGCAGGTAAATGAATCCTAAGTAGAGGGAACAACACTAATAAGGAGATGGAGGTCAGACATATTCGCCAAATCACAAGGACAAAGTGGAGACAAACACAGAAAAGGTCAAGTCGGGTCTGAAAGCAGTAAGGTGCAAGCTTGTGGAATACACCAAAAATAAACAACTGAAAACTCTATCAAAGTTAAGGATAGGCAATTTTTAGAATACAAATTCTACATGATCATGAGCACTCTTAAAAAGAAGTAAGCTCTCCCAGAAAGCAGGAACAGAGAACTCAAAATACAAGTTACTACGGTAAAGGACCAGATGTCAAACTGATGATGTCAAGTGTAAGAAAAATGGGCGCTATCAGAACATTCTTCCAGTACACTGCTGTTGTAAGGAGAGGGCCTGCTTGTCCTTCCTGGCCTCCTGGCTAGCGTAGCCCCAAAATAACCACACAGAAACTGTATTAATTAAATTACTGTTTGACCCATTATCTCTAGCCTCTTATTGGCTAACTCACATCTCGATTTAACTCATTTCAATTAATCTGTATATCGCCATATGGCAGTGGCTTACGGGGAAAGATTCAACATGTCTGTCTCTAGCAGTTTCATGGTGTTCCTCCCTCACTCTGTTTTCTTCCTCCCAGCATTCAGTTCTGTCTCCTCTGCCTACCTAAGTTCTGCCCTATCAAAAGGTAAGGCAGTTTCCTTATTCATTAACCAATGAAGGCAACACATAAACAGAAGGACCTTCTATACCACACTGCTATCATTACTCCAGAGAAAAACTTGACAATGTCCATAAAAATTTAAGGCAGCCAATAGCCATTGGGCCTTCAAGGTAGAATAACCTTTCCTTATAATAATTTAAATATGATAGTTTATAATATTTGATTGTTTATTTGAAAAATAAAATATGTTAAATGTTTTATAAGAATCTTATAAAATATAAAATATTTAACATATTTATAATCATTTCAGATTGTCTCAAACTTACATATAAACATATTCATGGAAAAATATTCATACCACTGGGCAGTGGTGGCACATGTCTTTAATTGGGAGGCAGAGGCAGGCGGATCTCTGTGAGTTTAAGGCCAGCCTGGGCTACAAGAGCTAATTCCAGGACAGACTCCAAAGCTACAGAGAAACCCTGTCTCAAAAAAATCAAAGCAAAAGAGAATATTCATACTAATATATAATTATATAAATGTTAAGAGTGTACTATATATGTATATACATAATATCGGTTACTATGAAATAACCACAAAGCAAAGGTGTGTTATTCATAGGCTGAATCATTAAATATACCAAGGACAGGTGAGGTGGCTCAGCAGGTGAAGGTACTTGCTAATAAGACTGATGACATAAATCCAACGTTTGTGAGCCACATGAAGTGTAAAAAGAACCAACTCCTGCCAACTATCTCCTAAAGGTCACAGGTACTCATGTGTGTGCATGAACACACACGTGCACACACACACACATAAATAAATAAATAAACAAATAAATAAATAATTGCGATTTTCGATTGTTTAAAGTGCATTGAAGAAGGGATGAATGAGAAGCATATCGATCATGAATCCTCTAAATGTGGCACTGTGTAAAGAAGATAAAAAGCCGACTGGAGAAAGACATGGCCTCATCACAGCAGTCACGTGACATTTTTGACATGGAGGTACTAAATGTAGCAAAATACAAAGAAAGGTAAGGAACTGGGGAGCAGCAATTGTCATGCTTCACATAAACTATTTCCTACGGAGGGCCAAAACACTTGTAACATTTTCTAACACTGGTAATATTTTATAAGAAATGAAAATTTTTAAGAAAAAGCAGGTCAGTAAAAAAATAAAAATTCATTATAATATTTTTATACCTTGTATGTTCAAACACCTCTCAGTCAAATTACTTTGTTGTGTACGATTATGCACTTGTCTGTGTTCATACATGTGAGTACATATTGCATACGTGCGTACATGTGTGTACATATTGCATACGTGTGTACATGTGCGTACATATTGCATGCGTACATACATGTGCGTGCATATTGCATAGTGCATACATGTGTGTACATA
This sequence comes from Microtus pennsylvanicus, assembly GCF_037038515.1. NCBI lineage: Eukaryota > Metazoa > Chordata > Mammalia > Rodentia > Cricetidae > Microtus > Microtus pennsylvanicus. The sequence goes on from NC_134586.1 coordinate 48,365,743, forward strand.
TTGCATTCGTGCATACATGTGTGTACATATTGCATTCGTGCATACATGTGTGTGCATATTGCATTTGTGCATACATGTGTGTGCATATTGCATACGTGCATACATGTGTGTGCATGTTGCATGTGTGCATACATGTGTGTACATATTGCATGTGTGCATACATGTGTATGCATATTGTATACGTGCATACATGTGTGTGCATATTGCATTCGTGCATACATGTGTGTGCATATTGCATACATGTGTGTGTATATTGTATACATGCGTGTACATAATGCACACATGCATGCATGTGTGTACATATTGCATACATGTGTGTACATGTTGCATATGTGCATGCATGTGTGTGCATATTGCATACATGCATACATGTGTGTGCATATTGTATACATGCATGCATGTGTGTGCATATTGCATACATGCATACATGTGTGTGCATATTGTATACATGCGTGTGCATCTTGCATACATGCATACATGTGTGTACATATTGCATACATGCATGCATGTGTGTAGAGGCCAGAGGTTGACATCAGGTGTCTCTATCATTCCCCACCTTGTTTTAAAGGCAGGAACCGATCAATCCTGCTACCTAGGCTGAGTGGCCGACAATTGTCAGCGATCCTCTGGTCTCTGCCTCCCCTGTGCTGGGATTGCAGAAGCAGCCACAACCCCCAGCATTTTATGTGACTGCCAGGGATTCAAACTCAGGTCCTCTGCTGACTGTCCTATTCTAACTGTGTCCCTATAGTGGGTACTCTGTCTATTGAACCATCTCCTGGGTCCCTTAAGCAGAATTTTAAAAAGAAGAAGAAAAATATCACTTAGATCGCAGAGGGGGTAAGAGAGGAAGAAAAGCAAGGAGAGAGCAGTGGGGTGGATTTAGGCTAGTGACGCAAAACCTCCCTACTTCCAAAAAAATAAGCAGGCACGATGCTGCCTTTGTCTGGACTTTCACAATAATTCTTTCTCACGCTCCACCCCTCCCAATATCCACAAGTGGGTGAATTAAGCAAGAAAGAACATAAACTGAGTGCTATAGAGCACAGCTGAGCCCAATCAAAAGTCACAGCCAAGTCCTGGAGGAGGGGAGCAAAGCTAATTTAACCTTTCAACCCCAGCTCCCTATGTGTTGCGTGGTGACGATAATGCGGAGAGTGTTGTGAGGATTAATAAATTCATTTCTCGAGCTTTGGAGATAAAAATGTGCTCCATAAGTACTTTATTTTAAGACGCGTGGAATGGTTTGTTTATTCCCCTATCCCATTCAGAACTGCCTTAAACCTTATCTCCTGGTTCTGGGTTTTGAGATGAATATGGGGGTCTTTTAAATGGCTATGAGTAACCTTTGAGGATTATGCATTTTAAGCGCTGGTTCACAATGACTGTGTGACCAGATAGATGTCACACAGGAGAAAGTAAAAAATTATAATCCCTAAGAGGTTAATGACACAAATTGTATGTGGAGTTTCAATTTGCTACGATAATTCTAGACACTTTAGAATGAGTGACTTTGGCCTTAGCACTCAAAGTCCGCCAATACAAAGACGTTCTGATTTGGGGTGTACTGGGAGAAAGCTGGGTTTGGGCTGGAAGGCAGCAAATCAAGGCATAAAATTGAAGAGGAGCACACAGTATATGCTGTCTATAAGGAGACTGACAGAGGTTCCCTCAATTAGCTTTCCCTCCAGCAAGCAAGCATAATGGCTGACATTGGTTCTGACCCACATTCTTAGCTACCGCTCTCATTGGAGAAGGGCTCAGGCTTGAAGTGGGCCATTGCTGATGAGAGGTAGTGAGACTCCATGACAAAAAAAAAGTCAGGAGTGCTCATTTCTCTTTTAAAGCCGCTTGATTACCACCACCACCCCATACACCCAGAAATCCTAGCCATTTGAGGAACCCCCTGAAGTCCTGTATTTATAACACAGCACCAAAAATATAGGTGGTATCAACTCCTCCTATGCCCTCTATAAGCATAGGATCTGAAGAAGACAAACAGCGGTGTCTGCCTATGAGGCCAGGACCTGGGAGACTGAGATAGGAGGGTTATAAACTCAAGGTCAGTCTGGACAACATCAAACCACTGCTTGGAGTGGTACCTACCACCCTCCACTGAGGGGATGAATTTTCCCAATGTGAGCATTCCTGGGTTATATGTGAGGGGAGAAAGCACACAGGCTATGGCGCCTTTTCCCTCTTGTATCATGAATCTTCTTCTGCAAAGGCCAGAAGTCATGTTGATATATATTTTTTTTATTTAGGAAGTTTCACCAGCTATTTTTACCTTGTTCAATCCAGAGTTTCTCAATCCCATCTGGTCCAAGAGGTCTTTCTACATCTCAGTGCACGAGTATTGCTTAGGAGAGGTTTGGGAAATGCGCTGCTATACATCCATCCAGTGACTTCATTACAAAAGTGAATTGCTCAGTGGACAGAGCAGCATACTGTTGTTCACTGATTACAGCCATATGTTGCCTGGAGACGGGAACATGGTCTGAGAAACACACAGCCGGTTTACCTGTTGTACAGGTGTCACAGAGTATACATACCTATCCAAACTAGCTGTCTACTACAGCACTCGCTCCAACAATCTTCCATGGACAAGGTGCCTATGCGGCTCCTTATGGAACAAAACTCTGTTATGGAGCACATGACTGTAACTGATATTCTAGGTGGTTCCTATTCTAACATGCTTCCTGCAGGAACCTAGTCTCAACCAAGATCTACTAGAAAATCGTTTTCCCAGGTGACTCACAGTGTAGCATCTGTCTTTTTAGCATGCTCTCTCTTGATGGCTTTATTGGAGCAAGGTGCCACACAGAGCCATTTCTGTCGCACGGAATCAGGGATGGCTTCCACAGAAATTCACAGGTCCTTCAGCTCCAAGACCTACTAGGAAGTTTCCTGCCAATAGCCATGTAATCTTAGAATACATCGTCCCCATTCGACCTTGAGAGGGACTCTTATCCGTGGTTCACAAATGGAGTATAGTAAATGCAATGCCCTGAGCAAACCACCTGCTCAAACACTCCTGCAATCCCAAACACAGAATTTGTGCTATCATAAACAGTCACGCCAGCCCTCAAAGTTGCTGATAATTTGTTATGCCATAATAAGTAGCATTATTAATTATTAATAAGTATGATTATTAATTAGATATTAGTTAATAAACTATGTGTCAGGACTGGTCACTGCGTAACCATAAGTAAAATTACCTACCTTCTCTGACCCCATTAACATCCAGTGTAGCAGAGAAGAGTGGGTCTCGTAAAGTAACCCACTAAAGTTAATGCTTGCAGACAGTGTGTGGGAGCTACTAAGCATTCCATGTATTTTCTATATAGTTTAAGAGTTAATCATCATATCAAAGTGCATTGACTACATTTTATGGGCTGAAAAAAAACTTACTGATTGCTTGGGGCCCCATTCATGGTAACTGACAGAGATGGGTTTAGACCAATGTCTTAATCGAGATGCTAAAATCAAAAGTAAAGTGGTGAGTTCAATGACGACAACGCATGTGGTACTACGCAGTGCTGTGATAGGATATTTAACCCAGCTAGGAACTGAATGACATTTAACTAGAGAGGGATGAAAAATACTTTATTTAGGACAGGCATTCTAGACTGCAAGGAGAGGATCACCAAGCCCCTATAGCAATGTATAAAACAGACAGAAGAAAGCTGACTACAAATGGGCCTGTGATATAGGGAAGCCATGAAAAAGGTCAGATGGGCTAGACAAGGCATAGAGAGCCCTACTGGGGGCTTCCTCTTTGTTTGAGGTGTTCCCAAGGCTGTTCACTGGGCAGAGAAGGAACACTCATTTGGCCATCCTTGTTTTGTGAGACTCTCGAACTGGATCCTGAGAGAACAGATGGGAAGAGTCCAGAGTAGACATCTGGGGCTATCAGAGTCCTTCGGGTAAAAGGGAATACAGTGGCCTGAGCAGAAGAGGGGCTGCCAGGGATCTAGGAGAGTGGTAATGATCCAAAGATGCTTTGAAAAGAAGAAATAGATAAGAGGAGGTGAGAGAGATTAAGAATGACTTAGATTTCAGCCAGTCTCGGCAAGGGTTTCATGCTGTTTGCACCAACTGCTGCGGATGGTTACATGGTTTCCAAGTCAAAGGAACCGCCTGGGAAAAGTTAGTCCCTGGCGTCAGGTTTGTGGTTTCCTGTATATCACTGCATAAAACACAGAGGACTTGCTACAGAAGGTTAGAGGTTGCAAAACATCCCCCAAAGGCACCTAAGGGCTTTGACTGGGGACTTCAATCACTCATTTAAAAATCAAATAGCTTTGGTTTTAGGAAACACGTTTTTCTAATGAGCAGGCCAATATGGTTTTGCTTCAGGCATCATTTCAAAGGCGCTCTTCTTAGAAGGATTTCTGGGACTTAGTCTAATCAGCCGCTCCACCCATCACCACAGCTTCCTGGCAGTCCACGATCCCAATTCTTCCTTCCGCAACTACCGAGGTCTCTCTGCTGGATGCCGTAACCCCATTCCTAAACCCATTCCAGTGTCACCAGGACAGGGGCTAAGCAGACACCAGGTGAGGAAGAAATAGACATAAAGGCCATCACTTCCATTAAGAAGATGACTGGGGCACAGGTCAGACACGGAGGGTAACCTAAGTGTCCCCAGACAACCAAGCTGTGCTTTCTTCTTCAGGTAAACACATGTTTCTTCTGTTCCTGGTTAGCTTTAGCTAGCCTCAATTTTTTCTTCTACAAAGTGGGCGCACTGGGCTGGGGACAGAGCTGTATGTGATATGTTTGTACATTAGTCAGGCTTCTCTAGAGGCATTCAGTGGAATGAACATATTGGAACTAGATTGGGTCACACATATGGTCTGGGGAGTCCAGCAACGGCTGTCTTTAAGGTCGTAAGGCTGAGAACCCAGGAGCTGCTCTGTCCACAAGTCTGAATGCCTCAGCAGTCCCGCCCTGCTGCTGAGGGCCTGGGGGATTCCTTGAGAGCTGCTGCTGTCGGTCTACGTGGGAACAAGCTGCATTCTGATATCTCTCAAAAAATGCAGCAGCGGTGGCTGCAGAAGCAGCGGGTGGGGCAGGCGAATTTGAAAACAAGGTAGATGAACTCACAGGCAAGATACAAAGGCAACCAGGCAAAAACCAAGGTTTTGTATCCCAAGCCTCCTTTATCAAGCTACTACCAGAAAGTGACACCCACATTTAGGGTTTGTCTTTCCACTTCAGATAACCTGATCGAAAAAATATCTTATAGTTGGACCCAGGGCCTTGCCTCCTGATTCCAGATCCAATCAAGTTGATAACTAAGTTTCAACCTCACAGGATCTAAATTTAATCATCAGAAGCCAGTATGGTAGTATGAATTTATAATCCCAGTACTAAAGATGCAGGACCAGATTGGCCACTGGGGGCCATTCCCATCTAGTTGGTAAATCCCAGGCCAATGAGAAACACTACCTCAAAAAAATATTTTTTTTCATAAAACTTGAGGAACAATATTCAGGGTTGTCTTATGGGCTCTATAGACACACACTTGCATGTGCATGCAAACACACACACACACACACACACACACACACACCTACATCACATCCATATGCACAAATAGTGAGCATAGTAATATACGCTACAACACTGTTGTGAGGATGAAGTAAATTAATACATGACAGACGCTTGACACATTGCCCAGCACACAGTGTGTTCTCCATTCCTGTCCATCATGATAGCTGTGATCCATCCCGTGCCATTCTGAGGAAAAGGCAACAACCCTCAGCAGAGAAAAGACAGCTTTTATTGGTGAGAGTCTCACTCAGCAGTGGAAGAGACACCGAACAAATGAAATTTGTAATAACAATGGTCAATAAGGAAGCCCAGGCAGGCCATGGCCCTTTCCACTCCCCTCTCCTATTTTTCCCATTGTTGTGACCTGAGCATCAAAGCACAAATGGAAATCTGAGTGGCATGGCCACGATGGAAAAGCAAGTAGACGGTGAGTCCAGCTACCCTCCCACGAGAGGGACACGATACGAATCACCACCTGCCCGGCTCAAGAGTCTCCTTCCACACATGAAAGAAAGCGTCGTTACAGAGATGCAAAGATATATCTTTATTAAGGTCAGGACAAGATGAGACACTAAACAATAAAATCATTGGACATTAGAGCAGTCAACCCATTACACACTAAGCACAGACTATGTAGCCAGAGGTGTGCAGTACAGAAGGGAACTCAGAATGACCTCCTGCTGGGCCCTCACAGGAGGGCAAAGGACAACGGTTCTGAGTGACTGTTGGAAAATCAATGGTCCAAAGCAGGATAGTAAAATTGTGGGTGGTTCTGCCAAATTGTTGTGCTATGTGACTTTAGAACAAAAAGAGAACTGCTTTAGAAAGGCAGGAAGCCGAGGCCTAGGCCAGGGAAGAAGACGTAATGGAAAGTGAGTGCTGTCTTGGGCGAAGTCGTCCTGCGTGATGAAGATGAAGCGATGAGTCAGGCGGGTTTGGGGAAAATTATTATCACGCCTATTCCGTGGGACGCACAGCTGGAAGGAGCACTGTCTCTTCAAACCCCATCTGGCTGATTGCCTCACCTCATTGCTAGATCTCTTTCTGTGCATGCACATGTGCGGGAGGTGGGAGGGAGGGATGCAGGTCGGTGTGTGCGTGGGGGTGCATGTGGAGACTAGAGGTCAGGTGCCGTTCTTTGGGTGTCGTTCCCCAGCCCCACCTTGTGTCCTCACCATAGATCTTTCACGGGTCTGGAACTTGGGGATTCAGCGAGGCTGGTTAGTCAGCAAGCTCTAGGAATCCACCAGTTCCTACCTCCTCAGCACCGGGATTACAAGCCATGCCATACTGGGCTTTTCCACGTGAACTCTCTGTGATTAGGTCCTGGTGCCTTCAAGGGAACTGCTCTGCCAACTACTTCATCTCTTTGCCCCCACTCCCATTGCTCAACTTCATATATATATATATTCATTTGGATGAGTTGAGATCAGAGGGAAGCAGCAGAGTTAATGAGTTTAATGCTGGTGTAGATCTTTACTCTTAGATTCATTTTTGGTATTATGGCTTCAGGTTTAGCGAGGAAGAAGTTTTTGAAAACTCACTAACCTCTGTTACTTCAATTAGAAACTAAATGCAGACAAAGGAGAGGGCCCCCGAAGGTAGGAACGTCATATTCAACTGAAGAAAGAAAAGCATTATTCCTCCAGATAAGCCCATGGCATTAGTCATCTTTAATTCATATCTTCAAACTTTAGAAAACAGTTGAAGATGATGAATCTATGACTGATGGCCTAGGAGTCTCTGACAGCAAGGAAAATTCTGGTGAAGTTTCTGGATACATCTCCAAGAATTCACACACTATTCTGTTTCTAACGTTGCCAGACATTGCCAGCAAACAGCAGTCCCAAGGGGCCCTTGGGTCTTTCATGCCTGTGTAAGTCAGCATTCCTCAATCTGCCGTGGAGCGATTGCTTTCAATAGGGCCGGACTGCCAGACTTGGAAGGCAGTCACATGAAGTCGCTGTGAGCTGAGTTTGAGGGGCTCAGTAGCCAACAGTAAGTTAAAAGATCCTCATCAATGAGGTTGCCCCTCAAACTCTTACTGTGTCAGAACACGGACAGACATCCTTCTGGGCTTAGAAGGCAGATGTGCCTAAATAGTACCCAGTTTCACAAAAGGCCTTATGAAACCCCAGCTGCCTAAAACCACTGGGCACTCGCTGCCCCTGAAAGCTCTCCACCTGAAAAGAGAGATCTTGAAGCTACAAATACAGAGCATGAAAGTCTGCCATGGCCTCTGCCTAAGAGCTTCACACCCGTGTCGAAGAGCCTCCCCGCATGCGCCTTGAGAAAGTGGGAAATTACGCTCATCCCACCACTTTTCAGCCTAATCAAGATCCCACTTCTGCACTTCCCCCTTCGGGGTCCCTCGGTGGGAAATACAATAGGCAACGGCATCCAAAGCATCACGTCGATGCACCCCATTTTGTACATTGTGGATGATGGATTGAGAAGCAAAGATTACCAGGGACCCCTTTCTTAGAGACTAACCTGCACCACAGTGCCACTTACATGTCAAGCTCCAGTATAAAATTAATGCATGCATTGATTCTGCCTTTTTCAAGAAATGGAGGCAGGTGGGTTTTGAATATGCTACTGCACTCAAAATTTATCTAAATAAATAATTATTTTGAAAGCTAAGAGTTAGGCAGCTTTTGTATTCCGCGTTATGCTAACGTCTGACAATTACTAAGTGTGGGTATCAGCTAGTGTTGTTTTTTTTTGAGTTTAATTTAAAGCAATTTGACATGGAAAGGTTATTACTTTAGTTGCCAATAAAAGCTGTACTTTTAACATAAGTGTACAGTAGGCCCTAGGGTATGTGACTATTATCTTTTCTGCAATTATGTGGTGTTCTACATAATGTTTAAAAAAAAACTTAAGAAATATCAAAAGTACTAACTTAGATACAGTGTGTGCAAGCGAAATGCAAAAAGCAGGCTCCTTGCGCAGGACATGGGGTGAGGTTTCCCCCTACAGCTTAGACGGAGAACAACACCAGCTGGCTTTGAATAAATTAATTCAAATGATATCTTCAAAACACACACTTAGCAACCAGAATATCGATTGCATGAACATTCTGTCTCTAGATGCAGTTGTTCAGAATCATAAGCTAAATGCCATTAACAGTAGGAGCAAGCTTCTGAACCAATTAACCTATTTTTCTGGAGACGCTAAGTTACCAAAATAAAAAGAACATTTCTCAGATGGTGTTTGCCATCCGAAGCTTTCATATGTCCCGGAGAGAAAGAAAATAATCTCTTGCCAGTAATTGGGTAACTTTTTCTCTTTCCTTGATCTTTCAGGAAGATTGGGCTTCAGCAAAACAAAATGAAATGATAATATTTTGTCCTAAAAGGAAAAAAAAAAAGAAGGCAGCATTAACCCAGCTCACCTCCCCTCACCTCCCCACACTTATCTCAGAGGTGTTCATATTTAACTAATGGGGGAGATTCAAGGAAAATACCCTAAAAACATATTTAATCAATAGCTACTGTCAATTTTTCATCATTATGGGATATTCCTTTCCTATAATGAGAAATCATTCATGAAAAGTAAAGCCAGCAAAATGGAGACATCCACCCGGCCATCTGCTTAATAAAAGCATTTCATCCATCAAAAGATAGAGACGTGGGACTGGAAAGGTGTTCCTACACTCCATGATCTCTCGCTATGGGGATAGAAGTTATTCCTGAAAAATAATTTTTAAAAGTGCCACACTCCTCAAATTACTATTAGAAAAATGTATTTTAATGAGAATATTTACAAGTTTAGCCTCGATCTAAACACTTTTATAAATCACACCTTCTCTTCTCTCCAAAATGTGGGTAATGTCCTTATGGGCACAAGCCGGAGCTCTTGATAGCAGTGGAGCTCCAGAGTGTTCAGGAGCTAACATCTGGATGTAGAACATCCACAAAAGGCCTAGGAGTGAAAGGCTTCATCCTCAGATATATGCTATTGGGGGTAATGGAACCTTTGAGAGGGTAGGCCTAGTGCGGGATCTTTAGGGCACTGGCTAGAACTATACCTCAGTTTTAGAGCACTTGTCCAACACACAGGAGTCTCCAAGTTCTAGCTCTAGTTCTGCAAGAATAGAAACAAAATAAAAGGGAACTATTGACCAAAAAAAATGTTTTGACACTTCTAAAGGACTGGGAAGACACAATGATTAAAGAGCTGGCTATACAAGTGTGAGGACCTGAATTCAGATCCCCAGTATCAACATTATGAACAGTAATGGATATGTATGTGATGGGGAGAGGAGACAAACAGACCCTGGAGACTTGCTGGCCAGCTGGGCTAGCTGAGATAGCAAACTCCATGTCCAGTGAGAGACCTTGTCTCAAAAAGTAAGGTGAAGAGCTATAGGAAAAATACACCTGAAGCCAACCTCCGCACATATACACAGATACACACACTCACTCACACATATGCACACGTACACACACAGCAAATATGTATAATTTTAATGTGTTTATTTGTATGTGAAGATTTTCTTCTGATCAACCTTGGCTCTCTTCTAACACAGGGTCCTAGCTGCCTCATTACATGTCCAAAACAATGAGGCCAACCAATCTTGGATAAGAACTTCTGAAGCGACGAGTCAAAATAAAACTTTCCATTCAATAATTGGGTTATCTCGGGTATTTTACTATAGTCATGCAAGTCTGGCTGACACACCAAGTCCAGCTGGTCTGTATACAAACCTGCCACCTTGGGTAAGGGAAGCACTGGTAGCGCACATGTTCTACGCTTGAACCCTAACTTATCATTTCCAAGTCTAAGAACCTCTACTCATTTGCTTATTCACCATTTGAGTCAGATTCCCCGAGAATAACTGGGGTTAATAGTCATATTTGTCTGATGAAACTGTAGCCATCAGATGCATATTAAGCATTTAGAACTGGCTCATAGTATATTCATCAATCAATGCTAATTTATATATTTCTATAGCTTTTCCTCAGACTCCTCCTAGCTTCCTTCTATAAAGTCCTCTATTCTTATCTGGTTATTTAAAAAGATTCTCAAATGACTTTTTTTTTTAATGCTAGCAAAAACCAAATACAGATAGAAGATATTGTAAAGCTTCCCCGGGTCATGTTTTTTAGATGTATCCATTGTAATCGTCCCAGTTTCATATTGAAAAGCACTTTAGAAATTTAACTTGATTTTGACAGAGTTCCTGAGGATCTGCTTGGCATCTTGCTATCCCATCAGAAGTTTGGGGAGGAAAAAGGGGATATATTTATTCATGTGCCCACTTGTCTACTTAGTACCTACCGAAGGCTCACTGTCTCCCTGACAACTTTACCTGAGATCTAAAAGGATCATGAATATGCCTTCTTAGACGAGGAAGATGTTTGCAAATCCGTGAATACAAAGGCGTATTATAATGCCTTAGAGAAACGCAGCCTCCATCCTGGAAGGGATCCCTTGTGTGATTCACAATGAAGCTACGATAGAAACCATCACGCAATTTCAAAAGAAGAGGAAATGGGGCCTCTGAGATCTAACTACAAAAGGACATTCATACCAACACATCACAACATCACAGCTGTTATTTTGCCTTTGACAAACATTCCAGATTGATCAATCATACATGATGTTCTCTCTCTCTCTCTCTCTCTCTCTCTCTCTCTCTCTCTCTCTCTCCTCTCCCTCTCCCTCTCCCTCTCCCTCTCCCTCTCCCTCTCTCCCTCCCCCCTCCTCTCTCTCTCTCTCTTTCTCCTATTGCTTTTTCTTTCCTTTGAAGTCAGTCTTCACCAATCCTCAGTCTATGTAACAAATTTGGAAGGATCTAAGGCATCTCGGATATGAGGCTAGACACTCATGAGAACTGCAGGTTTAATCCCCCAGGACACATACATCATGATCAGTTCAGGGACTGGCATGAATCTCAAGCCTGGCTGTTGTCTGGTGTGTGCTGAAAGCATCAGGAAGGAGAATCTGCCTTTGTCTTGGGATGGCATAAATTCTACCCTGTGTAGGGCATTTAGAGCTCAAGCTGAAGAGAACCTGTCTGTCAATAAAGTCACCACAAAGGAAAACAGATCTAAATGATGTAAAGAAAGCTGTGCTTTGAAATCATTTCAAGCCTCTGGATCAAGCCATGCCTGAAGCAGTGCCATTCTCTAGAACTTTTAGTTGTATGATCCAATAATGCACCATCATAATGCACATGAAAGTGCTTTTGATGTCTGGCACATGCTTCCTTCTCGTGCTCCATCCACACATCCTTCATGGCCAAGCACACCACCTTCCTGGAGAGCTTCAATGTTTCACATTCACAGAGCCAAGTTCTGCATAGCAAGAGGAACACAGTTGACAAATATCTCTGAGTCCATGGGCAGCTTGGATGATAAACAATGAGAATCCCATCTTCCTCTACCCACATCATTTCCTGAATAGCAAAGCTAACTTTTTCATTCTCTCTCTTTCTTCCTCCTCTATATCTCCCTCCCCATCCCTCCCTTCTCTCCCTCCCACCTCTCTCTCTCTCTCTCCACTCAGTGGGAAAATAACTGTAGTGTGAACTGAACCAGTGAGAACATCCATTGCTAGTCTTCTTGGACCCTCATGGGCTCCAAGTACAGGAAGTCCCAAGATCCTTGAGCACAGCAGCTGCCTTTTCCATGTGTGGGATCTAGCTGTGCGTTTGTGGATCTCCCAAGCACACTCTACACTGGAACTCCCAGGAAGGCACGAATCTGCCTTAAAGTGAACGACTCTGACTGCTGCTATTGAAGCATACATATGCATGTGCTGGGCGACTGTTGGTGTGTGCGCACGGGTAGGATTCTGGACTGAAACCTGGGCAACCCAACAGCTACTGAGCTAGGGTCAACACTTAAAAAACTGAGCTTCACTATACAGGAACAATATGTATAATCCCCAGCCAGAAGGCATACTTCAGAGAAACAGAACATTACAGTAACCAGAACAAGCGTGGGCCTTCAGTGTATGGGCCCCTCGGGATTCGGCAGCAGAAAGACAAAGGAGATGCAAGATGCCCCAAAGCTCAGAGCAGGGGCTCTTCTCAGAGGGAGGGAACCTTCTCGGAGGGAGGGGACATGTCACATTGCTCCCTCAGTCAGACAGCACTTGGTTTTCTGAGAGGCTCGGCAACACCTTCTGCATCCTCGGGCATGGTTCTTTGCTCCTCCATTGCACCGCTCTTCTCTCAGATAAAATAGGACTCATAAGATCCCATGGGGCTCTCACAGGAATTAAATGAATGGATTCTGCCTGCATAAAATACAGAAGGTGCTACTTTTCACAAAGTATTCCACTGTTCGTGTTAAAGCCAAACTGATCCCCATAAGGACAAATCACATGGAAAGATTTCTCTTACAAGGACATTAGCAAGAGCTCAAGAATGATATATAGGCCAGGTCTTGGCAGTTTGAATTTAAGGCATCTGAGGATGCCAGTTCTACAAGGCACAGAAGATCCTATCAGTCTGGCAGAACTTCCAACATAAGCTCATTTGAGACTGATGGACTGGAGGCCTTGCTGTGGTAGCCAGCACAGACAGCACTGAGCGTGGCCAAAAAACCAAGGCAAGGTGCTTAGGAAGCTTCTCCAGCCAGGCCAACAGGTAGCAAGACCTTAGGACAGCTGATGAGAGTGTCTGGGCAGAGCAAGTTCCATGCTCTGTCTTTTGTGGTTTTCTTTCTCTCTGGTTTCTGAACACAGGAGCCCTTTGGAACATTCTGTTGTATCAGCCAAAGTAAAAGGAAAGCATGTTCATATGAAGGACAAAAGACACAGTGATTAGACACCCCTGGAGTCCCTAAGGAGGAGGTCTTCCTCAACCCATAGGAAGGGCGAGAACAGAAGGCTGACACAGAGATCCCTGGCCAGTGTCAAGAGAGGACTTTCCTTATCAGTACCAAAGATAAAGCTTGCTTCCTTGATTGGTTTTCTTCAGAACAGACCAATCATTTGTCCAAATGACCTGCTGCATGCAATCATCATTTTCTGAAAATATTAAAATTGGCTTTAGAATTGATACTTGAAAAAGCAATGTTGATAAGAAACCCATAGTCAATTGTTAGACAACTGTGATGTTTGATTTTAATTGTCAACTTGATTAAGAAGTGCCTTGGTATTAGTGAGGCTGTGCTTTGTGTATAATGTGGCAGGGGAGTGCTGGTGAGGCTGTGCACTGTATGTGATGTTTGTGGAGGGGTACTAGTGAAGTTGTGCTCTGTGTATAATATGTGTGGAGGGGTGCTGGTGAGGCTGTGCACTGTGTACAATATGTGGGGGATACTAGTGAGGCTGTGCACTGTGTACATGCGGGGGTACTAGTGAAGCTGTGCACTGTGTAGAGGCAGGGGTTACTAATGAGGTTGTGCACTGTGTATAATGTGTGTGTGGTACTAGAAAGGCTGTGCGCTGTGTACATGTGAGGGGTACTAGTAAGGCTGTGTACTGTGTGCATGCGGGGGGTGCTAGTGAGGCTGTGTACTATGTACATGCAGGGTGTAATAATGAGGCTGTGCACTCTGCATAATGTGTATGGGGTACTAGTAAGGTTGTGCGCTGTGTGTATGTGGAGGGGAGCGGTTTCCACAGAGGATGCATTGAGGCAGGAACACCTGCATTGATAGTGGCTCACATCATCCCAGGGGCTGGTATTCCAGAATGAGTACAAAAGAAGAAAGAATGAATTCAGGTGAATGCCAACATTTCCCTTTCTCCATTTCCTGATCCGAACAAGCAGCCTGGCACTCCTGCTGCCACAGCAGCAAGCTATACCCTCTGCCAGATCTTGCATGCCACCATGAACCCTGAACGCTGAGCCAGAACAAAGCTTTCTTTCATTCTCTGCTTCGCTCATACCTAAGAGAAAAGTGTCTACCACCGCACCGTGAACAGTCTAGAATGGTCAGTATATTCTAAAAGCGGTATGTTTAGTGGGGAAGTTTAGTGAAAACCAGGTTCCGTGTGCAGCTAAGTTCAGACTCACACACAGGTGGAAAAGCAATGCGTGGTTTGGTTTGGGAGTGCCCTGACCCAAGCCTTTTGTCCTCTTTAGCATACGTAGCAACTCTGTCTATACCCCCAGCACTCAGCTCCCTGTCACTGACTCCCCAGGTCTACCCACCACACTCACGCTTTAGCTAGGACGCATTGTTTCTCTGAGCACACACCTTTTATTTAGGAGCGGTAATCATGTAGCCCTTGTCAAACATTAGTTCATTATCAGCTGAGTTAGCTGGTTATTCAGTCTCTCCGTGCCAGCTCCATACTAGGGAGGAGAACTGTACACATCTCCTAGAACTGTCTAGAAAGTAAGTGATTCTGACGATGAGCCTGGAATACAGTAGCTTCGCAACACATGCTGGTGCTATTGTCTGGGAGCAATAAGGTGTCAGAATCCTGATTGCGTTTCCAAAATTTCAAAATAATAGCTTTAGTTCCATGACGGGAAGAAGTAGCCAGGTGAGTAATTCAACACAAGGTTAGGATCTATGGGTAGAGGCATGTACAAGCAAGGGGCTTTAAACAAGCCTTCTTCTATTCTTAAGTTAGGAATAAATGTTATAGATGTTCCCTCTTCAATCCCTGCACTTCCTCTGAGAGAAAAGGAATATAGTACTGTCACATTTCACCCAGTGGTTCACAGGCCGCTGTTTTCTGTCTGTGTGACCTAACTCCTCCTCACAAAAGATTTGCTAATTAGTGCCGGTTGAGCATCCTTGCTCACCATTTTGTCCTGACAGGATTCTGGGATGATTGCAGTGGGCTTAGGGGTCATCGCTGGTGCACGGTGCTGAGACAGCACCCTTCCCCTCAGCTCCTAGGACTCTTCCCCTCCACTGTCTGTACTGATCTCAAGCTGGATAACAACTCCAAAATGGGAGAAGCAGGCACAGCAAGGTGAATCTGATGCCCCAGAGCTGAGCGGATGGCTGTGGAATGGAGGGGGAATCAATTTAAAGTGCTGATGTACCGTGCAGCAAGTGCTGAGGTCTCTGGTTGGGATGCCAGCTGTGCCTGCACTATGGAAATATCTGGGACAGGGTAAGTCACTCTCTAAGTGTTTATTTGTTTCCACCTATTCCTGTTTGCAGGCACTATTTATGGATAGCTTATTTGATTTCTAGTTTCTAGTTTCAGAGTAATATCATTAAAATATATCTCATGAACATAAAGACAGAAATTGGAGCTGGGAATACAGCTCAGTTGTAGGGAGCTTCCCTCCGTTCAGGATGCCCAATTTGATTCCCAGTACCACATAACTTGGGTGTGGTGGCACACCCCTATAATCAAGAGGTAGAGGCAGGAGGATCAGAAATTCAAGGTCATTGTTAACTACATAAGGAGTTTGAAGTCAGCCTGTGATACATGAGATTCTGTCTATAAAAGCAGGAAGGCAGAAAAAAAAAAAAACCGGGGAAAAGGAGGGAGGGCAGAAGGGAGGGAGGGAGGGGCAGGCAAATGGAAAAATACAGATACACGCTGTGTGACAAATACTTAAGGCTAAATTTAGATGGGAAGAACATCCAAAATACGGTGCAGCATGGTGTCTGGGGGTGATGCAGGAGTCAGCCAAAGACGGGTTTCAGGGGAAGGTGGCCAGACAAAAATGAGTCTTCCTGCCTGGAGCGGGCATTTACCCTGACGCCTTCAACAAAGAGAAGAACCAGAGAACCCCATGGGGCGGGGGCGGTGGGGGAGCTTCACTCAGAATCCACAGTCTTAACATGACTTTAGACGGTGTAAGGATGGACAAACAGAAGGAGGGGTTGGCACGCGTAACCCCCTCAGTCCTTTCCCTAACTTCTAGATTTTGGGGCCCCAGACGATGCAGAAGTCGGTGTCTGTGAATGATTTTCTGAGTGCCTGGCTGAAGCCAGAAGGGAAATGACCCAGAGCGCTGGCCGTAAAGACAGGGAGCTGACATGTACACTTGAAGCTGCAGCGTGATCATGGCCCCTTCACAAGCCTTTATGTTACGTTCACATGTGGCTTCCGAATGAAAACCAAATGGCAAACAATGAAATCCTTTCAAGACGACCACGTCCGGCAAACAGTCACAATCCTGAGCTCTTTAGTGGAACGAAATGCTTTTCCTTCCAGCGAGTCACATGCCCCTCAGAGCCCCAGAGACCATCAAAAGTCTTTGCAAAGCTAGGTTCCACGGTAGCCAAGGGGAATGAAATAAGGTTGTTTCCACCAGCTCCCTTTCCCAGGGCTTGCTAGACTCGCCATTTACAAAGCAAGATGCATAGAACCTACAACCAGGCTGGGTTTGACTCCTAGCTCTATCAGCCATGAGTCAAGAAGATCTAGAACAAGTCATTGAGTCTCAAGCTTCAGTTTGTGCAGCGGAGAAAGGGAGAGAGCAACCCCACCTAGCTCAGAAGCCTGTCGGGAGCACTGCATGGACTGTCCATCAGGACTTGCCAGTGAGGAGGAGACCATTCATCCTCTAGCCCACAGGGAGTCCTGGTTCACAGACAAGGTAAGAAAATAAGACTGCTGCCCGCCCACAGCTATGCAACCGGCAGAGCTGGGCTCATGCCCATTTCCGTGGCTCCACGTTTTTGCCTCTAATTGCACAGTTGTCCTTCCAAGCATCTGACAAATGAGTGCAATCGAGGCAATAAAAGATCCAGAATATGAGACAGGGGAGGTGACTTGCAGGAGCATGAGGAATTGGTTCCTAGAACCTATGTGAAAAGAGCTGGGACTTAGCAGCACAGGCTTATACCCCAACATCTAAGAAGGCAGAGATAGGTGGGTCCAGATGCATGGGGCTTTCTGGTCAGCCTGCCTAACCTACCCATGGGTTTCAGGTCAATGAGATAGGCAGTCTCAAAAAAACAAGCGGGTGGTACCTAAGGAAGAATGACCCCCATGGTTTCCTTTGGCCTGCATGTGTACCCAGACCCCCGTGCACCGTCACATACACATACACCTGCGCTCAGAGCTGCACATACCCACAACATCCTAGAAGCTAAGTTAACTTAAAGGGCCATTTTTCTAAGGGAAATAAAGCTGGAGAATATACCAAGTGCCTCCTAAATCACCTCTTCCATCAACTTCCAGGTCAATTCCAGTTTGCCCTTCAATTCTTCAGGGGAAAAGAAATGGAATTTCTACCCAGATGCTGCTACCGAGTTCCTAATTCCCCGGCTCACATCCCGTTTTTCCTAGCAGATGCTTCAGAGGACACTGTGTTTACCAATCACAGCAGCATTAACATTATGTTACACAGTAATTTAACTGGACCTCTTCCTGGACAACAGACATTCTAAGGGGGCAGGAGTCAGGCTAGCCCAAGTTGCCTCTGTACCCTCCAGTCAGTGTTTAGCATCCACTCCATGATGGATGACTGGATGAATAGAATTTGGGTCCAGGGACAATGTTATTAGGGGCCAAAGATATAAAGGTGAATGAACGCCGAGAGACAACATACTGGCCCTAACACAATGATCTTATTACCAGAGGAAGCAGAAGTGACCTTCAGTCATTTATTTTTTCCCAAAGTCAAGACAAGGTCACACGAAGTAGTTACTAAACATGACTTATCTACTAAGCCTGAAGGAATGGAGGTGTTTGCATGATTCCGTGAAGGATATTTATTTTGATACTGTTTCATGAATGTCATTGAGGAAGCCAAGAGACAGATGTTGCTTGCCCAAAGGCTAAATTATCTCAACCCTCTGGAAAGTGTGCAGGGGTCCATCTGTTCTCATCTGGAGTCTGGAATCTTACTTTAATTCTCAATTCCTGGGTTTGAGATTTTGCATTTGTTTTTTTTTTTTTTTGCTTTTTTTTTTTTTAAAAAATAAAACCTCAGGCAGGTGCTCACCACATCAGTGAGTAGAAGGAACACTCTTCTCAGGTGGGCCACAGCAGCCTCTAAATAGATACTCACCTGCCTGATGCAGGCCCCAGCCTGCAATGGTGGAGAGAAGGACTGAGCAATAAGCAAGTTAGATCATTTCCAAGAGAATTACGGAGATAGCAAATGGCTTACCGAAGCCAACCATGACAACATACGTAAACTAAACTGGTTAGAAACCAGGAGACATTTGCTGATACCACAGCTAAAATTCAGCAGAAGAGCATCTCATATAGAATGTATTCAAATGCCCACCTCCTGGACTGCAAATGAAATGAGCCCTTGGCCTATATAGTCATTTACTGAGCAGTGGGTGGGAAGCCCAGGAACTACATGTCCAAAGCCACTAGTCGCCTATATTTTTACATTCCTAAGGCTTACAGTAACATTAACTTTGCCATGTTTGCTGATATATTAAGTATGTAATCGCACAGATAACACGTTATAGGATAAGGACATGCAGAAAGAAAAATCCACACTCAGAAGAATAACGAGTTGTAGGTTAGAAACCAAGCTGTAGCCAGTGTTATATACAGGAAGTCGTTCTTGCCGTGGGGGTTGAGAAAGGGAACCCAGAAGTAAAATCTAGGACAGAACTGGAATGGGCGTGAAGCAAGATGGGGAAGCACACACCTAGATCAACTTTGCCGGCAAGGTCTAGCCTCAGGAAACACAGTGGCTTTCTGAAGCAAAAGAGCTGGGCTTTGCTGCCCCCACCCTGCAATCTATGGTTGCCCGGGTGAGCGCCTAGATGTAAGTAAGCGTCAGCTGCAAAACCCACAGCAGCTGGGGTGGGTTTGCTGGAGGAGAACAGGCTACAATCGGGACCCTCATTTCCGCTTCTGCATCAGTTTGAAAACAGGATTGGATTACTGGGGTTGTCTCAGGGAGGCATTGATGGGAAGCATCTGCCAATTTTCCTGGTGTAAACACTCCCATCGTCGCGGATTTCAAGCCCTCGGGAGGATCAATGAACCCAGAAACTAGGGAGCGAGATCTCTGATTGGCTGTAACTGGCTCCACTCCCTGGAACTTGGGTGACTAGACAAAGACACATGGGGCAATCTTAGTCCAGAACGTGACACCCACGGTGCCCAGGAGCAAGAGCCAGCCACTGTTTCTGTAACGGGCAACTTTTTTTCGACTAGGCTATCTCGGTTCTGCAACTTTGGCAGGAAAAGAGCCACAGACATGGACGAGAACGGCACAGCTGGGCTCCAGGTGAACTTTATTTACAAATGGGTCCGTGGATTACATTCTTGCCAAGATCTGCTGTGGATATGATTCAGTTGTTTTTATAATAATGTGTCCTGTTTAATTTATTAAGCTGGGCCAGCACTGGAGTGAGGTAAGAGGGGTGTCCGTGGAGCAAAATTTAAGGGAAAACTGCCAACAACCATGAAAATGAGCTCCTCTTTCAAGGTTCATTTATTTTATGTGTGTGTGTGTTTTGCCTGCAGGTATGCTTGTACAACACATGTATGCAGCACCCACAGAGGCCAGAAGAGAGTCGTGTCTCCTGAGACAGAAGTTACAAAGGGCTATGAGCCATTATGGGGGTGCTGGTAACATAACCACATCCTCTGCAAGAGCCACAGATGCCCTTAACTGTTGAGCCATCCCCCCCTCCCCCCAGCCCTGATGAACTCCTCTTTCAAATGTGTCCTCTGAGCATCATTTTTGTATTCACCTGGAACCCAGCCTTATGACACGGTTACCTTAACCAGATTGACAGATGGGTTCCTGTGTTCAAAACCAAACCTCTGAAGCAGAAATAGTTAGAACACCTGGAATTCAGGGCTTGCAAAAATGGTTGAAAGAGCCAAGAAATGGATGGAAGGTTGCAACCATACTGACACACTTGCCTACGAGGGAAACCTCAATACCTGCCTTTCTCGTGAATGTGGGGACCTGGAAATTGCCAGTGAACTGAGTTCAAAGACAATACGGTGTAGTCAATACCCAGAATTAAGACAACTACACTGTTCCTGAAAAACCCAGGAAGGTAGTAAGGAGCACTGAGACACCCAGTCCAAACAGTAACTGTATATATCTGTAGGAATCTAGTGTTTTTCAGAACCCTAGCTGCAAGAGAGCCTGGGAACCACAAGTTTTGTTGAAGCCATTCAGTGACAATAGAAAGGAAAAAAGTAAAATGTATGCTGAGTTACCACTGGCCATAAACGGCATCCTAAGAGCCTCTGTCGCAGAAGCATGACACTCCCATGCCAAATTTGATTTTCACCTGAGGTTACATCTAAATGGGGAAATGGCATTCAGTAACATACAATAGCTGGTCTGTGGCAGAAGATGAGCATGTAACACTCAAGGAAGAACTGCAGTGGTGACTAGGAATGTCACCAGGAGTTGTCGCAGACAGCAGAGGAGAAAGGAACAGTTTTGGGAGACTTTGGGATAGGACAATAGAAAACTGTGAGTCACTAAGAAATAAATACCAGACACTGAGAACGCATCTCAGCCCGTGCTGTATTCGTATCATGAGACTCTGGATTTAAACCTTAGCACTGCATAAACCCAGTGTGACAGCTCGTGCCTGTAATAGTGGTTTATTACACGAGGCCCCGTATAAAAAGGAGAGAGAGAGAGAAACAACTGTGTGTAGAGACATCAAGAAGAGTCAGCAGAGAAGAGTACCTGCTGCCGAGACTGATACCCTGAGTGTCAGCACCAGGACACAGAGTGGCAGAAGGTAACGGACTCCAGGAAGTGGTCTTCTAACCTCTAAGTGCACAGATGTCTGCAAAACATACAGACAGACAGACAGACAGACATATACACATACACACACATATAATACACACATATATTTGTACATATATACATACACACATATAATACATACATACGTCTGTACATATATACATACACACATATATTTAATTTTAAAAAAAGAAAAGAAATGAAGGCAAAGAGAAAGCTGGGAGGATCTTCCATTCCTAGGTTGTCTTAAGGAAGTTCTACCTGCGTGCTCGTATCTATTACTAACAGAGGGGACATGCTGGCATCATTCCCCAAAGTCAGGCACTAACTCTGAGCAGGAGACACAAATTTTCTGCAGGTTGTAACTCCTAAGCTTTCATAGAAAATCAAAATCTATGACTCAACAAAAATTGAGTTATTTTGTCCTTAAAAGAGTGTGCAGGGTGATGTTCAAACATGCGCATCATGCATACATAATTATAAATTATAGTAATCCAACAGCTCTTCAAACTCCACCTCAAGAGACAAACAACTGAGGTGGTCAATGCATTTCTTCCAGTGCCTTCATTCCTTGCCCCTCTCTCATTCCAGACCGTTATCCCCAACCTTAGGTTCTCTGTGTGCGCTGCCCTGCTCCAAAGACCTTTCTATCCCACAGGCATACAATCTGAAAGCGTTTCCAATTTGTACACCTCAATTAATTTCTAAAGCACAGAAATTCACATTCGTGCCCACAGATGCCTTTCAAAATGCACTTGTTCGAATTAGACAAGAAAGGGAGAAGTCTTGGTTTATTTCCAAGGAGAATGAGGCGGGGGTAGCAGGTATTTTTTCCATGAATGCTTAATTTGCCTTATACTTTGAGTTCTCACTGACAGAAATTAGTTTCCTCCTGATGTCCTTTTGGGTGCGGGAGTCTACAGAAACAGTGGTTAATTTAAACTGTGTTTCACAATGGTGAGCAGGTCGCAGAGATAATAAAATTAACCTTCCTTCATTTTTTTTTCACAAATCCCCACCCCCACCCCTCCCACAACACACAACACACCCAACGGAGAAAGGCCCTGTACAGAATACAGCAGGACTCTGTAGCTGGCTTTGGGGACGTGAGCCATCACCGGCTTGTCACACTGCCCTTAACAACATATTTGTGTTTTGCAAAGTGTATAATTTTTTTTAGCCCCTGAACAAATATATTTACATAACTGTGTCTAACGAGAAATTACATTTAACTTCTCAGAGATGACAATAGCGAAAGGCTGGACTGCCAATTCCACTTCATTAGCGTGGTGGAAATGCATTCCAAATGTTAATAAAAATTCCAACATGCTGATAAATTGGAGCTTGTAAGGAGCATGTGACACCTTGGTTAATATATTCAACCTCAATTATATTTCTCTTCAGCACCCTGTTATCTGGAACCTTTGCTGGCAATCAGAGGTGCTGTTGTTCAGCGGCCAATTTTCTAGATAATGTAGCTTATCAACAGTGTGGGTAAACTTGCCAATGGAATCAGGCTGCACTGAACCACACACGCGCTAATTGCATCCCTTTTTTATGCATATTTACAGACTGTCACTTCAAAGAAATCAGTGGCCCATTGAGGCACCCAGTTAGCTGGAAGAATTGCCTCTTGCAAATGAAAATTAGCAAACAAGCCAGTGATAAATATGAAATGAACAAAGTCTAAAAAAAAAAAATACTGTTTTGTTCCCAAATTTCCTTGTCAACCCAATTGATCCCCACTGAAGGAGTTTCGAACATAGGATTTTACCTTTTGTTTCAGATAGGCAGGAAGAGTTCGTTCTGAAACCCACTAACTAGCTAAAAAGCTTGTTAGCTTTTCCCCCAGCTTCTCCCACGCCACCCCCACCCCAAATCTCTATTCACATAAACAGGTTATTAAATCCCGTATTAGATTTGCTTTGGAGTTTGAACAGACAAATGACACGTTAACACTTCAGAAACAATTAACCCTGGAAACTTAATTAAGTTCTTCTGACTTAAAGGAAGCACATTTCAAAATAATGTTTTTAAACTCTCCTGGTTTGCTCAAGAATAGCAACGCGTCCCCCGTGCAAAGCACTCGCAAGTTCTAGTTAACGGCAGAATGCCTTGCCTGGCTATATATGGATAGAGACTATGGCACTCTGAGCCCTGCACTCATGGTGTCAGAGTGAGGACGGAAAAAAAAATATCAGGACTAAGAAATAGCAACAATCAAAAACATTTTCCAAAAGACCCAAACTCAGGGCGTACATAAAAGAGACGACTGTTTTATAGTGTCCTGAGAGCTGGCCATAATCAAATTCGCAGATTTTAGGCTGTGTGTTTGAAATCTCTACTCTGGTTGTTTTAGAATAACATTTTGAAACAACCCCCATTCCAATACAACAATGTTTTTAAGGGAATATTAGGTTTTAGAAAGCATGTCATTTTAATATAAGCAGATCGTCTTAATATAATTTAAAATAAACCACGTAGCAATTAAACTATAAATACTTTTAGAGGTCTGGTGCCAAACAGAGCAATTTAGAGTGGCAAAGCTCAACAAACAAATGGCACTTAAGGTCTTAGCTTACCACTGACAGTCAGCGATACTTTATTTGGCTTGGAAGGCTGAGCCCCATTCCTGCTGAGTATCACGGGTTTGACACGCTCTAAAACTGCTCATCCTACCGTGAGTGATCCCATATCCTTGAGAGATTTTGTTGGTTGGTTTTAGGTTTTTTTCCCCCTCAATTATTATTTTTTTAGAGAGCTCACGCAACAACACAACCGTTGATACAGAGACTGGAGACTTTTAAGGAATTCAGTAGACCTTCATGCTGACGGCTCAGTTCTTGCACAAACAAAGCAAGTTTCTTCAGTAAACTAGTGTTCATGAGCAAGCATCCTTCAGACCACTGCTTCACATCACTTTTCACACTACAAATATTGCAAAGCAGTTCTGGGAGTATGTGCCTGTCTCCCTACCCGCACAGGGAACCCCTGAAATATAGTTTCCTAAAAAAGACAAAGACCCCACCATCCAGGATTTCTTTGGAGGAAGCAAAAGACATACCACAGACTAGGGACAGGAGCAAAGAGCCATGGGGTACAGAGAAGACACCTTGATCTTTCCTGGAGCTCCAAGAAAGAAATTACAGGCTAGATGACAGTGGAATGAGACCTTAAATGAAAAGTAAGGTTGTTCCCTCGCTGGATAGGCATTTCAGAGAGACTGAACCACCTAAGCAAAGCAGAAGACACAGGAGTAAACGGTCCATTCACAAGAAAAAGATGCTTGGTGATGCTGGGGGAGAGCAGAGCATCCTTTGCACATGCCAACAGAAAGACATCTAAACACTTCAAATGATTCCCTGTCAATCTGACCTTTTGTGCATTTAATCCCCTCCCCCAGGGGGGCGGGGCAAGGCAAGGAAGAGGGCTTGTTCTTCCAATACTGATGCAAAGGTTAAGAGATGAAAGGAAAATGTATAACTGACTTTCATTTTTGAAGTTCATTGTTCCTGCTATCCAATTACACGAATACACATTCGCATAACACAAACATGGGATGTGTCTGTCATACTGAGAGACTGATCTCACGGGGCACACAGGAAGCCTCCCAACATGGCAGTTCGGAGGCATGCGAAGGACATGTCTTAGTCACTTTGAACAGTAAGTATTAAAAAATGTCTCTGCCTTCTACGTTGGATCCCAGAAATTTGGCTTGAGCTGGAGTCCAGAAGGACAACAAATGGAGCCATGACAAGGCAGAGCCCCTAGACGTTTGTTTAAAACCTTAATTCATTCACGTTGTTTTTATTTTTAACATTCAAGCAAGTGACTTTTATGATTGAAGAAATGAATCTAAGCATAAGAGTTATAAACTACCAATGTCAGTCAGTTGTTTACAAGGAAGAAAAAAATTTGATTGGTTAATAAGTATCCTTATTTCCTAGCCATATTATAATATGTGCTTTATAACTAGAAAAGAAAGACAGACAATGAATCTGATGTAGTATCGGCTAATCATCATAGCATGTGCTGGGTAAGAACTTTTCTAACAGATGTCATTTTATATCAGAACATATCTATGAAAGGGTGCTTTTTAATCCTGAATTTTTTTAATAGAAGAAGAAGAAGAAACTGAGGTTATTTTTGGCCAAGGTTAGTCAACGGAAGGGTCAAGACTCGAACCCAGACCATGCCCTTCTAAGTCTATGACTCACATTGTTATATGTGTTGCCTTTTTGTAAATCACAAATAGACTGTTTCTCTCGTTAATAAATAAACTTGTCTGAATTTAGCTTGGGAAAGAAGTCTCTACAGGGAAGAGAAGGAAGACAGAAAGAAGAAGAAAAGAAGAAGGGGATGAGATGGAAAGAGGAGAAAGAAAGGGCTGATGGAAAAGCTGCTTATTTTAAAACCTTGCTGTTCTAGAGCTCTGGCCACACTACTTCTGCCTCTAGCCTGTCTTTAAGCCGTGTGAGGGCAGGAACCTCGTGCCTTGGGTATCATTGTGTCACGCCAGCCCCATTGTGGCTATCCCGGAACAGAATACTGTATACACTTGGTAAATGAAATTCAACCACAATTCCCTTTGTCTCCACGGCCTTAGGATTTCCCTTGTCATGTCCCTTATGTCGTCCTCCACGGACACGTCCATACCAAACACCATAAGAGCTAGAACAATTTCATGACCCTGCCCCCAAACATTTGCAAGCAGGCATTGTTCAGGTCCAAATGAGGTCGCCTCATGCCTGCCGTTGTTGGGGGCTTTATACCATTGGCAGTCAACATCCTAGATCATTCTCTCCAGCTGGACACAGGGCAATGTAAAACAAAAATTAGACTTTGCCTGCCTTCTCTCAGCTCTTTAAAATGAAGTTTCCTATGTTGCGTTGGGGGTCACCTCACCATTAGAAATGTCAGCGAGCTTCACATTCCACAGAGGTCAAGGTTCACTCAAATGTTTTCTCTCTTCTTTCCCTGCCCCGGCCCCCACACCCAATTAATTTTACATTTTATCCCAACTCAAATGACGTTCATTAGGGCTCTCACCCCCTTTTAGACTCTCCACCAAGAACTCATGTTTCAATGTGCAGACACTGGCTACGCATTCCAGGCTGGAATGCTGCGTGTTTATTTCATAAGTGAAAATAGCCTGGCAGTGAAGATGTGTGTCAAGTGTTTGGCCACGAAACGCTGCATTTGTTGTTTGTTTTGCCCAGGTTCTACCCAACACCTGTTTTGTACTGAAATCCTTATTAAGCTGTCTAATTTCTCTATTTTTTTTACCCGCATGGGGTTCTATGCTCTCCCCCCCCCCACACACACACACAAACACTTTTTTTTCTCTCCCAAGCTTTGGAGGTCAAAGCTGCGGTTTCCATTGTTCTCTTCTGGAGTCACCCTCCTCTCCTCTCCTCTCCCGGGTGGGGAGGAAGGCCACTCTTTGTGCTTAGAATTATTCATGGGACTCAGGGAAAGGAGAGCAGGGGTAAAATAAACTGGCTCAGGAAAAACAAAAACAGGACCAGCCACGTGACTGGAGGGAGGCGGTGGCTGCGGGAAGCTCCCCCTGGCTCAGCCCAGTGCAGAACAGACAAGAGGGGAACTGACTTGGAAAAAGGCACCATCTCAAAGTCCAACTGGTAGCCCTCACAAAACAGAAAGCCTCGACCATAAGATTCGCTCGCTCGCCTCTGAGGAGTCTGGTCTTCACTGCCTGAGATCCAGGCTACACTCAGTAACTTCAACACACAAAGTGCACGGCTCACTTAGTACTCGAGAGAATGGGGTGGGGTGAGAAAAGAAAGAAGTAGCTTTGAAAGTTTGTAACAAATTGGTCAAATGTAATTCGTGCTGAACATTTTTGACACAAGTCACCCCTAATTGCCGTTCCTGAAAGGTGTCTCAATTAAGATCACACACGCGGCTGTTTAAATGCTATACATTTGTCTGAAGGAGAAAGAAAGCCACAACATTGTCTATTAAGTGTCAAAAAGCCTTTTCTTTAACTGCAGAGGGCTTGGACACAACTCAGGAAATACTTCAAATGGAAAAGAAATGTTAAACGCTACCCTTCAAGCTATTGGAAAACCTATTATCAAATGTTAAAACCTTTTAGAAAAAAAGACCCATGAGTGTCCCCAGCAGGATGACGTAGTATCTTTGTTTAGCAAAGATTGATCACCATTGATAATCAGGAGCTAATAGAATGGATGCAATCCAGCTGCTAGTTAGGAATCCGGAGGCTTAAATGAAGAAACTCCGGAGGGCCAGGTATCTGCTTACATAGTTCCCTCTATGCCCCAAACACACCAAACACAAATGACGGTGGATGTTTCTCTTCATCACAATTTCTAAGTCATAATATCAGCACCGCGGATGCTGGGGGCTCTGTGTGCATGTGAGAATGGGATGGGGGGGGGGGATCCACACTCATGTGAGAACAGGGGCAGAAGGGGGTTCATTCATACAAGAGCTGAACTTTCATCAGAAGAAAATGCTGTGCAGAAAAACAAATTGCAAACAGTGTGTGCGTGCCCACACACAACCTTTCACTACCGCTCTCAGTTCGCAGGGCATAATGAGAATTAATTAGTGCCTTCCAAAATCATTAGCCCCAATCTCTCTAATGTGTGCATCTATGCCTAACTGAAGATTTTCTAAAGAAAAGAGACAGAAACCAGAAATCTAGGGTCAGAGGCAAAGGCACAGATGCGCGGATAAATGGCTGTCCTGTGACGGTGCCTCTTTGTGTTCATGATTACAACTGATTCTAATTCAGCCCCTGATGCACGAGCTGCCCCCTTTTCTTGTTCTAAATACAGTACTTTCAACACCCCCTCCCAATTCATGCCTTACAGACTTGGAGGATTTAAATTTTTTTTTCTCCAAAATGCCACATGTCAGTCAAAAGAGAAAATGATTGGCTTTTAAAATTATAATTTCAAGCGCATTGACTAAAGGCTATGTTTTCATTAAAATTTAACCCCCTTTGAAGCTCACATCTGCAGCTTTGGGGAACATGCTAAAAGATGGGTTTCTATCTCTGTAGCTTTCCACAAAACAAGAGCTAGAAAATTGAAACCACGGAGATACAATGAATAATAGCCCATGCTAATAGGACACTGTGTCTTTAGTATAACCATTAGGACAAACTAACACTCTTTCCTCTGCAGTATACAAATTAAGAGCCTCTCGTTCTCATTTGTGAATATTTTACACTTAATTCTAATTAGAAAGCTTTAAGTAATAAATGTATAGGGACCTTGTTTTTTTTTAATGGAATCATTTTTGTGCCCTCTCTGGGCCATCATTTTCCATAGACAAATGTTAACTTTTGGACTATATGTAACCATTCGTATACCATGTTACTATTTCATTAGACCATGAATTATTTTTCAGGGTAAGAATTTCAGTAATGTAACCCCAAACAAGAAAATGTCATAAAACAAAATGATTGATTGTTTCACACATTTTAGTTTTCTTTTTTCTTAATTCCAAAATTAAAAATCAATTGCCTTGGTAGTTACATGAACTTCTGCAGGTGGTTAAATTGAATAGAACCCTAGAAAACAAATGAAAACACCCAAAATCAGCTAGCATGCGACTAAGATCCAGACTGTATTTAACAGAATTTTGTCAGTCAGATTCTGCTTTTGATAGGTGCTGTGGTTTTAAAAATGCTTCCATTAGGGCAAGCTGGGTGAAGAATATGTGGTACTTCTCTTCTGTTTTTACAACTTCTTCGGCATCTATAATTACTTCAAAATAAAAGGTAAAAATAAATTACCTCTGCGTGACTTCTAGAAGTCTAACTTCTCAGACATGTTGAAATTTCACACTGCAAAAATCAAACCGATTCTCACTAAAATGCAGACCCAAAGTCTAGAGAGATTTTGCAAGAGTTCAGCAATGCACCCTTCCATCAACCCAGATCAGAGGAAAGTCTGGTTGAATTCGTATCATCTTCCAGGACGTGATCAAGACCATACCTCTAATTTTCTCCAATTACCTCATTGTTTTGTCCCTTGTGTCTTGATATGACCCGATATTCCATCAGACTTGATGTCCCCGCACACAAAAATCACTGACTGACCCCTTGAATATGAACCACTGCCCCACACTTCCTAGGTAACCCTGTCACACTGCTTACCTTTTCAGAGCTCAGTTTGCTTATGTGTAAAATGGGGAGGGGGCAGTATCCCTGTCACAACAGTTAAGTGGAGTCATGTGGACAGAGACCCACCCCCATGGTGCCTGGCTTCTGCAGAGTGCCAGGTACATACAGATCACCTATAAACCTGGGTGAGGGTGGGCCAGCCATACTTCTACTTCAAGAGGTAAACAAAGTCAAGGGGATGGGCCCAAAGTCAGTCAGATCTTCCTTTGTGTCTTCACTCCTCTGGCTAAGGTTAGAAGGTAGCCTGTGTAGGTGCCCAGTTCATTTATAAAGGAGTACCCTGACGAGGAACCAAGACTGGGGCTTCTCAGCCTTTGGCATGTTATTCCATGAGTGTTTTCACACTGCAAACATTTAGTCTGACTCTGTTTTGCAGTACAAGATCTTAAAGGACAAAGTCAGATGTCATGCCATCTACGCTGATGCTTGTGAAGTGATGCTGTGTTGTTTTGATTTTTTTTAACAAGTTGATGATTGAAAATGAAGATATTCAAACCTACCTAGCATTTGAGCCTCCTCACTGTAGGGATGAAATGATGTTATAGAGCCACCCTCATTGCCAATCTTTTCCTTTTTCAACTTCTGGTACTTGTTCAAGCTTCCGGAGAGTGACTTTGTAAGCCAGTTCTCAAAAGAGAATAACTCCTTCTGGGCCTCCTAAACCCCATAGCATCCTCCAATTGCTTTTGCTGTGAATATCCAGGTACTAGGACAATCTTACAAGCATGAGAGACACCCAGAAGGGAGGTTCCCAGAAATCAGTAGTCATGGCTCACTGCTCTATTGGCAACTTCCAACATGCAACACCTTAAATAAAGCTCAAGGGAGATGTGACAGATACCCACAGGGATCGCTCTGCGCTATTTATTTCTGGGTTCACTTGTCAGCACCGTGAAGGCTCTTGCTATAATCCTAAAGTCACTCAGAGGACTAGAATATTGTGTTCAGGAAAGAGTTGCGTTTCTGTCAGAAGTACTTATTGACTGTCACTTGAGAAAGCCTCTCACAGATAAATCTAACACCACAATAATTCAATATTTCTTCTTGAAAACAAAGCCATTAGCATTTTATTAGAAGAAATATTTCATCTTTCCTCTCCCTCTGTTTAAACACAGCACAGATGTAGCACTCTGTGTGGGTTGTTACAAAGTCAGGGAATATAATTTCTTGATTAATTGCCATACACAGGATTCGAGTTATGTACAATTTGGGTAGTTAACCCTGGCACCTCCCACAAGCACTTACAGCCCAGCCTTCCAAATAAGCACATTTATGATAAATCACTGGGAGCTGTTTAAGTGGATCAGGCTTTAAGTTCTTCCTTGGGCTAGATCATGTCATTTTCAACAAGCAGGAATTTCAGGGGAGAAAGTCCCTTATCAGCAGCCTCAGCTGAGGTGACTCCGTTTCCCCTGTAGACTGCAGGGAGTCTCCGTCAATATTTCTTATCTTATTGGTGACTCTCCTACGGTCTCAAAAAAAAAAAAACGGTGGGTGATCCAGAAATTACATCAGGGGTCCAAAGATAGACCATGAGCTTAGGGCATGAACACAGAACGGGAAAAGAAAACGCCTGCTGGTTTTACGGCTGTTGAGAATCGAAGATCTCTTCTTAGCTTGTCCAGTTTAGGGTGGACATACTGTCACTTCCTCAGCTTCCATATCCTTACGAAGGTGCATGAATATAAACCCGCGGGTCCCTGGATGTTTATACACCACTAAACCCCCAGCTAGGGACGCCTTTTTACATGCTTTCTTGCCCACTACCACAGACCGTCTTGTGACAGTCTCCAAAGCTTTACTTCGTGTTGTAACGGGAATCTAAGACAGCAGAGATGGCTGGAGCCGGTTCGGAAAAATTGGCGCCATATGTCCTTATTGAGGGTTCCTGTGTGAGCTCCTCTGGCCTCGGACAGCAAACTCTAACCGGTGACTTTGGGTTTCCAGGATATGTTGTTTGCTTCCTGGGACAGGCATGACGATGAAATAGGCGTTTCATGGTACGTCAGACAAGATTGACATACCGGCACACAAATGGCAAGTAACTGGCGCCTCTAGGCTTCCGGGTCCATCCCGACCCTCACACATCTTTCCTCTTCTTTAACTTTGCAGACGTGTTTCCCTGAAAGTTGATTCATTGGGTAGTTAGCTAAATAATCTCCTCTTCCTTACTTCCAAGGATGGGGGTCCGTTAAAGCTTTGCTACCAATGAAAATGAAAGGGGGAGGGGGAAATGGCTCTGCACGTAAAGGCACTTACTGCCAAGCCTGGTGACCTGAGTTCAGTCCCAGGAACCCACCTGGCAGAAGGAGAGAACACCTCTGACTTCCATGAGAGGGCCATAGAGCACAGGCTCATAAATTAAAATGTGCAATTTTAAAAGTGTGACTGATAAAGAAAACCACACATCATCACTTTGTCCTTGAATCACCTACCTTAGAGATCATGAGTCCTCACTGAAAATACAGAAAATAAAATTTATCATAAACCCATCTTTGATTTATATTAAGTATCCCATGAGTAAACTTGCACTGCTTTTGTAGTTAAACATGTTCTTTGAAGTGAATTTGATTAAATTCTATATATATGTTTTCTTCCTTTAAAATAGAAAATACCATAAGGAAGTCTCCCCACAGCCCATGCCAAGTTTTGTTTTCTTTGTTTTTGGTTTGTTTCATTTTTAGCTTCGTTTTGTTTTGCTTTGTTTTAACTCTCCTGTCCATTCTAGACTTATTTCTATCCATTAATATAACTCATTCGGTGATGGACACTGCAAGCGTCTGATTGGACGCAGGAAATGAAAACAAAGAAGGGGGGACCGGACATGATGACAAACGGTCTCTGGGCTTTCCTACCACATCCTATAATTTTCCAGTTGGCTTAACCACTCAACATATTTAAGTAACCAACCAACATATTTATTTAACATTCGGCAGATGGACATGACAGAAACGCCACGATTTTCAGATGTACTTTTTCTAACTGCAATGCTTCTTTTATGCCAGGATCCCAACAGGTTCTAGAGGTAAGTCTGTCCTTACCTGCTGTTTTCCCGGCATCGGAGTCTCATGCAACCTAAACATGTCCATTCTGATTAATTTAAAACCTCGGCATTAAAGCAGAAATCAAATCATTCTCTCCAATCTATTTCTTACCCACAGCATAAAAGAGACTATTTTACATGTTAATAGTAATCTGATGTGGTTGTATAAATCTGATATAAATATGATCCTCTGTTTGGAAATGATGTTAATTTAGTTTAAAATGGAGATTACATTTCAACTTGTAAAGGGGCAGCCTGGAATATTAGCATTTGTGACTGTTGCATAATTTCTCTTTACGCTGCACAAGTGTTACTCAGAATCTTTTCTGAGCCTCTTTGTCCAAAGATTTCCCATTCTTCTTATAAGAAAAAGGGCTTCTCTATTAGCTATATGTTAAACAGGTGGAAGAAATCCTTAAATGAAAAAAAAAGATTAACACCAACATCATAAATGCATTTTTTAAGAAACATTTCAACTTACAACGTAATAAACTGAACAGAATGTCATAAGAATGTCAAACTGGGCACTGTAAAAATAAATGTTATTCCCATGGAAAAAAGTCTGCATATTTATGTAACATTCAGCAGATGGGCGTGATATTAATATAGGGTTTTCAGTTGTGCTTTTATAGCTTCTAGATTTTTCTTGCCTAACTTGGCAACCCGAGGCACCATTTGAGTTTTGAATTTGGACAATACTGCAACAGATGTCCAGACCAATAAAATAAACTCCTTAAGGGCTCTGCTTAATTTGTGTAATTGATCAATTTTGGTTGCAGAGGCCTCGCCTCCCCAGCATGTAACTGCTTTCCACAAACGCGCTGCAGTTGGGATTTCGTTCCATATGTTACAGGAGTGTACGGCTCTTGACAGCACGCAAACACAACAGGGTCTGTGGTGACACCTGTTGGCAACAAGCAGAGAAAAACAACGTCACTGGAGCAAGGGATTCCCAGCCTTGGTATTACTGACCCTTGGGACGAAACCATTACGGTGGGGGCTGTGCTGTGCATCCTCGGGGCTTCAGCACTGCACCAGTCTCTGCCTTCAAATGCTAGAGGCACTGTCTCTCCAACACACGGCACCCTCCAGTGTTTCCAGACCGTCCCAAATATCCCTTTCCAGGACAGAGGAGGGGACTAGCATGACTCTAGGTGAAAATTCTTTTAGTCCAATGGAAAGTTCTGGATAGCTAGAACGTTTAGCCTAGATAGCTAAAGAGATCTCACACTTAAAACACACATACACAGATAGGAGGGCCTGGGGAGCTGGCATAGCCATGCAAGCATGGGAACCTGAGTTCAAGCCCCCGAACCCACGTGAAAAATACCAGGTATGGTGATATACATGAAGGGTCCAAGCACTGGAGGGGCAGAGGCCAGTTGGAGGTAGACAAGCAGTTCATATGGAATATTACTAGTGCGCTCCACACCAAGGAGAGATCCTGTCTCAAATAAAGTACACAGCACCGGCTTGAGCAATCCCCGGGGTTGTCCTCTGACCTTCACAGGAACACCCCTGCACCGGCACCCTCACAGACGGGTGCACCTGCAGCGCCTACCCCCCATACACATTAATTAAAAAAAAACTGAACAATAAAAAGTTTCCCCTGGCTTTGGCACATCTCCGTCTAATAACAATTTTCCAGAAAACTCATGGCGACTTCAAGCTGACCCAGGGTATCCGGGACACGTGCTTCAGGCCCCAGACTCCTCACAGCTCTCGGGTGGGAGGTAATTAAGACATTGGTTTTGAAGCTCAATCCTAAGTGTTCATCACTCACCTATTAAACTTGCCAGAGTTGCTGTGTTAATTATCTCCCGTTTCCTTGATTTAGCATAATACGGCCTGCAGCCTGTGACAGAAATTCAAGGGAAGACCGGTGACCTCTTTTGTGGTTGTGTTAATAACTACATGATAATAAATTAGTTTTCAATTTTCAGAAGACTTTACATGGCCAAAAAAAAAAAAATGTGGATCAAGAACGTGATGCACAAACTTGATACCAGATAACGGATCAGCACCAACTTGGAATCTCTTTCGCACAATTTCACAACCAAGGGCAGTGGGAAAGTTAAGCAAACTGCGCTGTTGCTTTGTCGACGCAGGACATTGCTGATAATCATGAGGGACAGAGAGAAGCTGTGGCCATCGCTGGCTATTTTAACCATCTACAAAAGCTCATTCCTGCCATTCTCTCAGAGTTAGGGAAGATTTTGAGACACATACTGAACATAAGCAAGCATACGCTCTCCATGCGCAAAAGCTTCCCCCCCCCCCCCGGAAGACATGCTGATTTTGAAGTGCTTCTGCTAATATGAGAATAAAAACATGGGAAGGAAAATCGTTTCCCCAGCAGCACAGCAGTGCCGTGACTTCTTGGCGTGTTTTGTGTCTCTCTTACATCTGCTCCCTGCCTCTAACAGCTTTCTTCCTTTGGCTGGCAAAACGCAAATAAGAATGTACAGGAAGCCTGGCCCCGCTCTGATGTACAATAATATTTAGCTAATTAGAAGAATCCTCCAGCTCATTACGCTAGACAGTAGGAAGGAAGACACCACATGAAAGCGTGACACTTGCTGAGCCCTAGGATAGTGTCAAAGCCGAACTGGCATCACTTTCTCCCATTTCTTTATAAACTTGGTCCGAGTGCAATTTCATTCGTTTTTCCTTTAGTTTTGACTTTGACAAGAAGCGATTGCTGGAACACTGCGCCATCTTCTGGTCTGATGTTGAAATGCAAGTTCTTGAGAAAGAACTTGGAATATTCGGATTTTCAGAGAGCATCATAACTACATAAGAAATACAGGATATTCTTTTTCTAGTAAGTTAAGTTTCGTTGGGACGGTATTTTAATAAATATCTTTGCTTGACTCACAATCCTGAATAAATTTTTAATCTCACAAATATTTGTCAGAAGCCACATAGATATTTGTTTGACGTTAGAACTAGAGCCCAGACAAGTCTGGAAGGTGGTCCGACCTTCTGAGAGTTTACAGCCTAGCAATATAATTCTAAAATGTAAAGTGTATGAAATCTTAATAATACATATAATAAGTGTAGAAGGAATATCTACACAAGAACCTTATAGGAAAGATGTCTTTTGCAGCAGGTTTTGGACGCTGGCAATGACAACAGAGATGTGGTCCAG
Organism: Microtus pennsylvanicus; assembly: GCF_037038515.1. Classification (NCBI taxonomy): domain Eukaryota; kingdom Metazoa; phylum Chordata; class Mammalia; order Rodentia; family Cricetidae; genus Microtus; species Microtus pennsylvanicus. Next base: position 48,401,264 of record NC_134586.1, read on the forward strand.
GTGTGTTGAGTGCCTAGAGACTCACAAACAATGCCGCAGATGACCCACATGTCCTGCCAGGGAGATGAAAAGGCTATCACTCAAGTTGTGCTCTGAACCAACCTGTGCTGTCCCCCATGACAGGACTCAGCTTCGCAAACAAGGGGACAGATGAGAAGTGAGGTCTGCAGGGAGAAAGGATACGTCTTGGCAGTCTAGAATTTCCATGAAGGGGCATTTAGTGGGGGAAATCTGTTTGAGAGTAGGGTGGTTGACAGGGCCTGGATGTGGCCCTGGTGTGCCCCCTAATGCCCATGTGTTCTAATCTTGGTCCCTAATGTGGGGGTACTGAAAAGCAATGGGACCTTGTGATGGTTCTTTTTGGTTTTCAACTTGACTACAGCTGGTGTTACTAAAACCAAGTGTCTTGGTACAGCTATGGGAGATTTTTTTTCTTAATTAAATCATCTGAAGTGGGAAGACCCACTTTTAATTCTGATCTTTAGGGATGGCAAGACCTACCTTTAACCTAGGCCAGACATTCTGATGGCAACCTCTATAAAGGACATGGGAGAAGAGAGCTCTTGCTCTTTGCCTGCTTTGCCCTTGCTTTCAGTGGTAAGCCCCTTCCTTCACTGGTACTAGTAGAAGCAGAGTTCCTACTTCTATGGGATTCTGGCAAATACCAATGATCTGCTGAGATATTCAGCACCATGGGCTAAACGACCACTGGATTCTCGACCTTCTGTTTCAGACAGCCATTGTTGAACTAGCTGGACCACAACGTGTAAACCATTTTAATAAACTCTGTGTGTGTGTGTGTGTGTGTGTGTGTGTGTGTGTGTGTGTGTGTGTGTAGTGATGATAAGTAGGTAGATAGATGATAGATAGATAGATAGATAGATAGATAGATAGATAGATAGATAGAAGATAGATAGAAGATGATAGATAGATAGATAGATAGACAGACAGACAGACAGACAGACAGACAGACAGATAGAAGATAGATAGATAGATAGATAGATAGATAGATAGATAGATAGATAGATAGATGATAGATTGATCCAGTATATAAGTTTAGTTCCTCTAGAGAACCCTGACTAATACAGAGTAGGGTAAATAGGTCACTTAGGAGCTACCCATAGAAGGCATTGATATAGTTCTCCTAAGCCCGCAGTTGGTTCTTTTTGAGTGGGCTGTCACAAAAAGAGCAAATACGGACTTTTAGTCTTTTTTATTTCATGTCTTGTCACCCCTTTTCCATCATGTGCTGCCAGTACTATGGCACTGAAGATCCTCCTACAAAGCAAATGGATGATCTTTGACTTTGACCTCTAAAACAATAGGCTTTTAAAAAAAATCAAATCTACAACCTCCCAGATGTTTGGTTATAGCAGCACAGCACAGACCCATACAGCACTGAGTGACTTAACTGGTCGCTGCGTTGCTGGAGGAAGCCCACAGATCTTACCTAGACAAAGGAAGAACAGGGATGGGGATCATGAGAAGAACCAACCTGTCAAGGTACTGGCTACCACTGGGACTGTGCGCTGGTGCATGTTTGAGAAGAGCAGGGAGCCCTGTGAAAGTAAATGCCTTCATGGTTGAAAGACAATCACAGGAAATGGAGTCTGAAAACAGGTTAGGAAAAAAAAAACAGAAATGTTCACAAAGTTGCCTTGAGTGGAAAGATACAATTTATGTAGAATAATGACCCTACTCAGATAATGTAAAAAGTTCATCTGTTCTTGAGTAGGGGATAGAAGGAAAGGTGGGAAGCAGAGAGATAAAAGCTCCAGGGCTAATGAAGAGATTTGTCAAGGAGAAAGAATGAGGGGCCAGTGTGAGAGAGCAGTACAAAGGAAGCAGGGGTGGGGGCGGAGGTCCCTTGTAAGGGACAAAGAATTTCCAACTGTTCCTGTGCTGGTGCTTAAGAGAAGACTCACACGGAGAAATAGGGGAAGCAAGAGAGGAAGGGAAGTGTTCAGAAAGAAGAGGAAATACAGACTTTAGAGACATTATGTTCCAGAAGCTACGGCAGAATGTCAAATTTGACAGAAGCCGATACTCGCGGCTTGCTCTGGAGTGAGATTATGCCTAAAGTACAGATGTGGGAGCCATTAGCACCAGAGTCCGAAATGAAAGCATATGAATTATTAGGAAGGAACCAGATGAGAAATCAGGGCTTGGAACAGGAAGAAAATCAAAATGGCCAAAGAGGAGCATGGTATCAGATCACTAGGAACACATTTCAGCATTTTTGTATCTGACAGATATTTATTATCTATTATGTGTCTGACACAGTCTGAGGGCTATAGATAGAACACAAAGCAAGCCTGAGTCTATTTCCTTCCTGGGCTTAGGTTTTCAAAGAAAGAAGATTTTTAAAATATACATTAAATACAGCTGCACGAAACTGCAAGTGAGGCCCAGAAGGACCTTGAGCTCTCTCTATTGCCTCTATTGAGTCTGAGCATCTAATCTGCCTGCTTCCACCACCTGCATGCTAGGATTATAAGCATGTACAGCACCATGCTTGGTCTAGACAGTGCTAGAACCCAAGGCTTTGTGTATGTTGAGAAACCATCTAATAACTGAGCTGCACCCAGACGTTGACTGCTTCTGATCCATACAGTGTGGAAACTCTCTCACAGGTTTCCCCCTAATATGGTGTATTAGCATAGTGTGGGAATTCGAGTAGGCTCTAGAAGAGGAGCAAGGCAAGGCCCAGAGACTGTCCTCAATACAGAGGTCAGGACCAATGGGGCTATTAGAACAAACCTGTGAAAAGCCCCCATGGACTGGAGGACGCATATTGTGAGTGTGTAAACATCAATCACCCTTTCAGGAGAAAGGACCAAGGCTGCTGGCAGGTGGCAAACTCAAGCAAACTTCTGGCAAGGTAGGGGATACTTCCCCAGCCAGAGGAGTGCGCCATCCTGGTGGGTGGGGGTTGGGGGGAGGTACCCCTGAGGAGACACAGGCAAGCAAAGGGTGACCATGGCAGCAAGAGTGATAAACCCAACTTGAAAAAGACTTCCTTCAAAGGCTTGGAAATGACGGCCTGGGGAGAGTGCTTAGTTTATAAAGCACTGCCCTAGCAAGCAAGAGCTTGTGATGGGTCCTTGTAAGGTGTCAGTTGTGATCACTTGCGTATGTAATCCCAGTATCCCAGTGCCCAGGGACTCAGTCAAGTGGATCCCCGGGGGAGGGGGGGGAGTGTGGACACTGATCAGTCAGTCATCCAGCCTAACAGATGAAATGACACCTGACTTGTTCATCCTCTGGCCTTCCCTCCCTTCTTCCCTCTCTCCCTCCCCCCTCCCATCTCTCTCTCTCCTTTAATAAAAGAGTTTACATGATGCAAGCCCAGCCTAGCCCAGGCACTGAAAACTCTAACCGCAGGCAGGTAAGGAAATGAGTTCACAAGAGAAAAGGACCACCCAGGTGAAATGGAGACAAGTTTTGGGGTATACACCTTGTCCCAAGAGTACCACTGGGCCTAAACTTAGACTGCTAGATGTAGGCAGAGAAACCCAGATCACTGGATGCTCTGACATTGCAAGACAAACTAGAAGAGGGGCTTCTCTGGGCTGTCTCTTGGTGTGTACGCTGTTGAAATTGGAAAGAATTTTAACATGCTCCGCAGGCCAAGCCAAACACATCTGCAGTCCAGATGGGGCCTGTGCGGTGCCAGTTTGAAACCTCTGGCTTAGAAAGAAGATGTTAGAGCAGTCTCGACACTTGGTCATGGCTCCGAGCTACTGGTTTCCCAACACATTCTTCTCTGGAGTCCCACCTGGAGGTCTTGCTTAGCCAGACTGCCTTAACTCCCCCGATCCCTCTGCCCACCATGCCTTGCCCTCATGAGCGCTGGGGTTGTAATTCAAGTTCTCACCTCTTCCTACCACAGCCTAAACCAACAATCCCCTTGAGCTACTCTCACAGGCTCTGGACACTTCCTACAGTATATTTCTTTCTACCCACCTCCGCCCTAAGGCAGACATATTGGAATGGCTTTCTCACTGGCTGTGAAGTCCAAACAACACTGGATGACCTGAATTCATAAGCTTTCACTATATGAGCACTCCTGGACCAATTCTGTGTGGACAAATTCTCCTTCCATGTCTGTATACACCTGAAGTGCCCTGTCTACCAAGCTCAGCCTATATCTTTCCTCGTCGAGTTTAGGCTGCCTTGAATTTCCCCCAATGACCTCTGGTGACAGTTAGCTCTGTTTGGAGTCTGTTCCTCCGCACAGGCTAATGACTGGCAGCAGTCCCAAACTCCGCCCACTACGGCCCTCAGCACCTCCCTCCCAGTTGTAGCGCCAAATAGGATGTAAGGGGAAGAATTGAGTCCTCATACAATTTTTCCCAGAATAACACCTTGAATTAACTCCAACTCTATTTGCTCATAAATGATAGCAAAGTGTGTTGAGAAAATAAGCGGACTGACAAGGGAAAATTGCTTGTGGGCTGGCGACATGCATGGCTCAATTTGTGAAGGGCATGCCACGCAAACATGAGAACCTGCATTTAATACTCAGAACCTATATTTAAAAAAAAAACAACTTAGGCATGGTGGTCATACTTGTAATCGCAGTGTTGTAGCGATGGATTCAAGTAGACTCTGGAGTTTGAGTAGCCAGCCAGTTTAGCCCTAATGGGTGAATATCAGGCCAATGACAGGGACTGTCTCAAAGAAATCACAGTAGCGGGCTTAAGAGAAACAACAGCTGAAGCTCACCTCCCTCCTCCAAAAGCACATGCATGCACAGCATGTGCATGTGCACACACATGTACACACATATATCTGAACACACATAGATGTGCATATATACATAAAAATTAAAGTTATTGTGATTAAAAGTGACTCTGTATGAATTAAGGGGCTGGCACCCACACTTCACATATCTCTTGACTTTTTCCTGTTTACTAAATAACACGTCCCTTGAACCATTTGGTCTCACTGACACCAGGGGAGGGCAAGTTCCCGTTCTGAACTCTCACAACAAGGCTGAATTGCTGATTTCCTCTCTGTGCCACACTCCACAAGGGCACAGAATTCATGTGGCATCATGACAGGTGTATCTCAGCTCCCAGCTCAGTGGCCAGCATCAAGAGGATACCTATGTGGTGGCAGTGTAAATCACATCTCTCTATAGGGTGGTTCTTCACATCAAATCATCAGCAAAACTCATTCTTCTCCTTCCTTAGGAGCTAGCTCAAGATGGATGGCATCTGCTAGGACATTGCTGGCCTACGGTACCATCTGACGACAGCCTTTGTTTTCTGTAGCTCTACCCAACACATCATCAACGGAATTTAAAATCTCTAAGAGAGTCTGTCTTCTCCCACCACTGTGTTACGTTACGCTTAAAGGCAATAATACCAAATACCTCTAGGCTGTGCAGATAAATTAGTTCGCAATTCATTTCCACAGCTACAAATTACCTCATAAGCAGACTTGCAGTCCTGACAGCTGATGCTGTGGGTCAGACTGGAGTAAAGCATGCCAAGGTTGCTGGGAACACATTCTTTTTAAACTAGTCTGCCAGGGTATAATCAGGAGAGTCAGTGATTGAATAAATAGGCAAGTTTGGGGAGGAGCATCTTTGTAATGTTAGCAGGTATCACCTATATCAGTGCTATCCTCACTGAGACCAAGTACCTGACACCCACGGCCCTGAGTTCAAGCCCCAGTACTGAACAAACTGGGCCTGGTGACATACATCCATAGCCCAGAACCTGGGAAGTGAAGCCAGGAAGTTTAGAAGTCCAAACTCAATCTAGCCTACACAGAGAGCTTGAGACTCTTCTGGCATGCATTGGCAACCTCTCCCCGCTCTATGGAATGTATTTTTCTTCATTGTCTACCTTGTTCTCCACAAAACATAAGCTCAGTGACGATATAGACTCATCTGTTACATGCTCTCTCTGGAAGCCACACAGACTTATCTTATGCCTTTGAATGCTCGGTTTCCAGCTGGTCACACTATTACTAGAAGTTGTGAAGCCTTTAAGATAGTGGTTCTCAATTTTTCTATTGCTGTGACCCTTTAATACAGTTCCTCATGCCGTGGTGACCCCCAACCATACAATCATTTGTATTGCTACTTTGATGTGGGAGTGATTTCTTTCTAATCTGTTGCTTTCATTGGTTAATTAATTAAAAAAAACTGCCTAGGCCCATTTGATAGGCCAACCCTTAGGTGGGTGGAGTAAACAGAACAAAATACTGAGAGAAAGAAAGCCAAGTCAGGAGTCGCCATGATTCTCCCACTCCAGACAGACACAGGTTTAGATTTTCCCTGGTAAGCCAGCTCGGGATGCTACACAAAATATTAAAAATGGGTTAGATTAATATGTAAGAGCTAGCCAATAAGAGACTAAAACTAAAGGGCCAGACAATGTTTAAAAAAAATACAATTTCTGTGTAATTATTTCGGGGTAAAGCTAGCCGGGTGGCAAAACACAGCCCGCCGCTCGTCACTACACTACTTCATAACTGCAATTTTGCTACTGTTACAAATCATAATGTAAATATCTGATGTACAGGACATTTGATATGTGACCCCTCCCCCAAAGGGTCATGACCCATGGGTTGAGAATCACTACTTTAAGAAGGAAGGATGGATGACTGGCAAAACTAGGTCACTAGGTCAAGCATATACGTTTTACCCATGAAAATGTGAGTTAAAACATACTTGCCTTCTTCTAAGTTGCTTGGGGAGACATTTCACATTCAAACTCTAACATCATCAGCATCACTGAGGACCTGAGGACCTGAAGACACCCACCTCCTCCAACGTGCCCCATTCTCTGGACTTCACACTCAGCTCGGGATCACCTTTTCAGCGCCTCCCAGTCTTCAGCTCATTGAATTTGAAGTGTAAGGACACCACCAGCTTTCCCGGACTGGCAGAGGACTCACTGTCCACCTCTTAGACTCTCTATATATGTGAGCCACTAATTCAAATGAACCACTTTATATACACCTGTCTGTACCTATAGTCATATGTCTCTTTGTGTCCCCACGTGGTTCTGTTTTTCTAGATAACCCTGACTCGTAGAGTATCCAAAGTTAGAATGAATGATCACTCTCTAGAATGCTGGCCTCACCTTTTCTTCCTGTATTTTAAAACTGAATTCCTATTGGTTCAAGTTCAAGTGTCATGTATTTTGTAAGAAATGTGTCATTTAAATAATAAAGCGGAAAGGGATTCTGGTTAATGTGTATTTTTATTATCATCCAAGTTTATGGCTCATAGAATAAGTTTCTCATCAGAAGTTTGAGAACATACCTGATCTAGACTTGCAGACTGACTTCCTATAACCTCCTTATTCTCTGGAACTCAGAAAATAGGTCCGTTCTTCCCTGCTTGTGGGAAAGATTCATGATAACTTCCACAGTTGGATTTGGAGTCCTCAGAAGGGGATTCAAACCTGAACCCCATATCATGACAGCTGTGTGCCCTCATTTTAATCATTATGCTACCTTTTTGTTCCGATGTCGTTAGTTGTAAAATAGGGGGAAAAGGCAGAACCTTCCTTCCTTTGTGAGATTTATACAGTGGTGCACGGAGTCACCATCAGGCTAGGCTGCATGTGTTCATGCATGCAGGTCTCTTCACAGAGAAACAAAGAAACTTGCAATCGTGAAGTGGATAAAAACCCTTCTGAGAGATGAACTGTATCATAGCCCTGCTGGCTCTTGGAAAGTTGACGGAGAACAGAAACAACTTCCTGAACCCCATTTAAGCGGCATTCTTTCTTCCCTCCAGACCCGAGGCCTCAAAAGCCTGGGGTTTTTAATGCACTGAAACCAGGATTGGGCCCAGGACACGCATTATTATATTTCAGGGCTGTAAACCTGGAATTTCTTCCACAGCTTCATGAAACCTCTCTGGATTTTTAGGAGCTCTTTCTATGAAATCCAGGATTTTCTTGGGAATACCCCAATCTGTTCCAAATCAATCAAACTTTTACTGTACCAAAATGAAGGCAGAGTGGACCGTGAATTCAGCAGGATGACAAGGCTGCAGAAGAGCTTCGCGTTGGCCATGGGACGGTGGAGGTCGGTGGTCACACTCAGTTATCACGGCGGGATGCTTCTGCTCCAGAAAATGTTGAGAGAATGAAACCGTTCACATCTGGTTTTTCTGAAAGACGCCCCTCACAGCCTGACCTGCAAGTGCCTCGTAACTGTGGCAAATCTCCCACTCTTCCTCCACTTTCTAGAGGCCAAATGAGATACAATTAAAATTCACCTAAAGAGGGTATTCTTCTAAAATGGAGGGAAAATGAAGAGATGTTTTGACTTTTTCAGATCCAACATCTTTTTCAAACTATGCATATTTTATTCATTCAACAAATATTTCTCTTCAACGAAAATACTAAATAAATGTCTTAGATTCTCCTTTCACTCCGAAGAGCAAAATTTTTTTTGACCTTGAACAGATTTTACTCTTTACTTGCCCATCCATAAAGCCGTGATCATGCCAGCATTTGCCCACCACATGGGGGAATTGTAAAACTTAATTGAAATCTTAGATGAAACATAGTAGCCACACACCAGCATTCTACATTACTGCCTGACCTGAGTGTGAATGAGTATTGATTTAAAATGACAAACCCTCCAATTTATTGAATACCAGAGTACACACACACACACACACACACACACACCCTCCCAGCCGTATACATATGTATATGCATATGTATGGCTTGGCATTTACACGAATGTGTGATTTCAGGAGCAAATCAGCCAGAGTAAAAATTAGCTGAAGCTTTTTTTTTCCTCAAGGGAAATAATTTGGTATTCATGTTCTGTTATTTTCAAAAGACTCTAATGCTGTTATTTCAAATCCGAATGTCCTCAAACACTGCAAAGACAATGCTTCACTGCGTTGCATTTGCAGGAGACAAGGTCTCGGTGCTGGGAGACGGCTGTAAAAACAAGCCAATGGTGTTCTAAGTGTATATGAGCAGTGGTTTTTTTTTTTTAAAAATAACAGAAAAATAATCCACCCTTCTTGAATCAGACAACTTTAAAAAGAAGACATTCACTTGAAAATTGATAAGGATGGGGTGAAAATATAAACAGAGACATTTAAAGAACTTGTGGACTTGGAATTCGGTTTCTCTGTACAGGATATTTTTTTTAAGGGGCTGAAGAACTAGCTCAGTGGGCAAAATACTGGCCATGTAATTATGAGGCCCTGAATCCATGCCACCAGGACCACATAAAGTCAGTGGTAGCCGTGTGCACATCTATAATCCTAGCATTCCCAAAGTGAGCTAGGACGTGGAGACAGGACAGGCCCCTGTCTCATAGTCAGCTAGCTTGGTAAGCCTAGCAGGGAGCAACAGAAGACCCTGTCTCAAACAAGGAAGACAGCAAGGACCAACAGCTGAGGTTGCCCTCTGAATTACACACACACACACACACACATACACTCCATAGGTTGCACACCGCTACACTCCCCTACACGAATGTGCACGAAACACATATACTATACCTATACACACAGAGATTTCAAAAGAAAATTTAAAAGATCTAGAAAGCACATTTTGACTTGGCTAATATGAGTCAGGGCACTGTGTGACAAAGTCACTTGTCAAGGAAGGAAAGTCTGATTGGCCATTGAGATGTTCCCGGAAGGTCGCCATGGCTAGCTGTCACACACACAGCCCTGCCTGCTTCTTCCTTCATGATGCAAATGACATATTGCTTAGAGATAAATGCCTACTCTGGATGCAGCTCTTTTCATAGTTGATTAGTTGACTAAATTCCATAGTGGCTTTAAACTAGTTTATTTATATACATTGGGCTTTTATTCCAGAATAGTGCCAGTTAAATTTGGCATCAAAAGCCAGCCTTCTGCCAACGCTGCCAAAGGAAAAGTATATGCTGTTGACAGCACTGCACAGTGCTGGGCCAGTGCTACAGAGGGTAGAAAATGTGGGTGAGGGCTATTTATGACATCGCACAAATGGGACTCTTTTGTTAATTTTAGTCGCACTGTATCTTAACACCTAATAAAAGTGTTAGATGTGAAATATAAACATTTTATGGATACACTATGAATTTTAATGTTATTTAACTTTACTTTGTTAAATCATTTTCCACCTAGACAGTATATTTCCATTAACATTTTTAATGAAGAGACAGAAAGAGAGAAACCGTGGGTAAAATATCAAATGGGTTCTATAAAGCAGGGAAGGAATACGGACATTCTTTAAAGAGATGTGTGCAGAAATAGCCTACTTTGAGGCACTATAATAAGGAGATAACAAACACAGGTATTAAGAAACTCTTAAACCTTTCCTTCCATAGTTAAAAAAAATCTCATTTTTAATTGTTCCTCGTTAACTAGAGGGAGAGAATTTTGTCTGTTCTGTGCATTGCCAGGTCCTCAGGGTAGAACCATATCTTATATACTATGGGGTCAATAAAACTCCACTGAATAAAGCAGTAAAGGCAAGCTGGCTGGGCATGAACACACACCCGGACACGTCCAGAATCAGTGATTTAAAATGCAAAAGTAATTCCAAAGGGCTCTTTTTTCATTTCTTTGAGATTTAACAAGAAGGACAGAAATCAATGGGACCCTGGCCCAGTCTACACAGATCCTCAAGACTCCCAAAGGCTGGCTGAGGGAGTACATCCTCCTTTCCCAAGAGCACAATATTGTTTTAAGCAAGAGAGGAGCACACAGCGGTAGCAAGTAATGGAATTCTTGCCAGCTGAGGAGGGGCTTCGTGAACATCTCCAGGAGGACTTTCTGCTTATTCACTCCCACTGCGCCTTCAGACATCACAGTCCACACAGGTGATGCAGGGGCTGGTGCCAGTCCTAAAAGAAAAGAAAGAAACCTAGCAAGATGGAGACCATGGAAACCAGACTCTACCCTTTCCAGCTCCTAACAGGTGGAGAATTTATGTAAAAGTCTACCTGCCTTAAGAAAAACACAATGGGTCACAGGAGATAATTTCAAAAAAAAATCATTGAAATTCAATAAACTAGGGACTTTGTAGGAAGAGAGAATCATTCTACGGGGGAGGTTGAAAGCTCAGTGGATAGAAGAGTGGGTGAACATTGATGCACTTGTCCAGGACTGTAGGATGAGAAGCAGCTCTTAGCATTATGGTGAGCAACTGGAGGTTTCTCTCTCACACGTTAGTTCCAAAATAACCACTCTGAAACTTAATATTAATTATAAACTGTTTGTCCTGTTATTATTTGAAAGACCCCAGCTTAGCTGCTGTAACGCCATTTTGCAAGGCTTTCACACAAACAAGTATAGGTTCAAGGTAAAGTTGGTACTCCTAGGCTGCCAAACAGGATATCTATGGTCAGACATCAGGCCTAGGAGGGGAACGAAAAGTTCTGGGAAAAACCACATGTACCCTAGATAGAGCCAAGTCAGCTATTATCAGATCTTCATGTCCCCAAGGAGCTTGTCCCCAAGTGAACCCATCACCTCATCCTAACTGACCAATGGAATCCCTGTAACCATGCATGCTTCTGCCGCCCTTTTCCATATAAAAGACCCCCTGCCCAGTCTGAGGGCACTCAAGTCTTGCAAAGAGACTCTGACGCCCGCAGGTACCTGTGTACTCTCTTTTTTCTTTTTTTCTTTCTTTCTTTCTTTCTTTCTTTCTTTTTTTTTTTTTTTTGGTTTTTCAAGACAGGGTTTCTCTGTGGCTTTGGAGCCTGTCCTGGAACTAGCTCTGTAGACCAGGCTGGTCTAGAACTCACTGAGATCCACCTGCCTCTGCCTCCCAAGTGCTGGGATTAAAGGCGTGCACCACCACCGCCCGGCATCCTGTGTACTCTCGATAAAGAAACCTCTTGCCGTTTGCAGCCAGTGGTCTCTGACTGTTCCTTGGGTTCAGGGGTCTCCTCCTGAGGGAAGGTCCTCTCCGAGGGTCTTTCATATTAACTAGCTCTTATAATTTAAATAAACCCATTTTTATTGTTCTTTATTTTACCACAAAGCTCATAGCTTGTTATCTCACATCTTGCTTCCCTGGTGGCTGCTGGCATCTCCCAGACTCTGCCTTCTTTTCCCTTTATCTTTGCTTGGATTTCCTGTCTTACTCTATTCCATCTGGCTATGGACCAAATCAGCTTCTTTATTAACCAGCAGTAATAAAACAAATTCATAGCATACAGAAAGGCATTCCACATCATCTCAGCATTCTATCTAGTTTAAAAGGAAGGTTTTAACTTTAACATTGTAAAACTACATATAACAAAACAGTTATCAAGTAAGAATTATAGTTATAATATCCAGTCTATTTATATTTGACAAAATTAGAGAAAATAATTATTTATCCTATCTTGGTGAGTTCAAAGTTTCCTATCTAATTTATCTTTTAACGTAACTAAGAAAAACTATAATTATCTAGTCTTCAATTCCACTAAAGATCTGAAAAGGAAATAATATTACCTGAGTAAGTAGAAAATACAAGTAAGTGACTTTCAAAAGATGCAAGAAATGACAGAAACAGCTGACTGCCTGGATAGTCACTCAAAGTTTCTCTTCAATGTTGGAGCAACCAACTCTGGCTAAAGGCCTAGAATATCTGACAGACCATTTTCAGAAGTAGAAATTTTTGAAGGACTCTCTTACCTTATCTTGGCAAAGCTCAGCAGTGACCTTTCTTTGTGTCCTCCTGGTTCAATTTGTACAGTAACTGTCGGTAACTAAATCAAGGACACGTTCTTTGTCCAAATGACTAGTTTTTGCCATAAAGAGAACAAACTCCATACAGAGTTTCTTTGATGTCCATCATCTTCTCTGAAGTACATTGTGCTGCCAGGAACAGATATGTCTCACTGTGATGGAAAGTCTAAATTATTAAAACATTTTAAATGCCATATTCTGTAGGTCTTAGAAGTGTTTGAAGATCACCTATCTATCTGGAATATATAAATAGTGTGCAGCTAGCCCACAAACCTTTTTTTGTCTGTATGAGCAAAAACTAAATCTGCCACACAGTGCAGGCTGAATAGCTCCTCTGCACCGAGACCTGTGTGAGACTGTGGAAACACTCCACACAGCTTAGCTCGTGGTTGCTGGTGTCTGGCTTTATCTTACTGGCAGTAGTTGGGAGATATGTCTGCTGCTAGCATGAGACTATGAGACTAAGAAGCCTAGTGTGGCTCCATTTCTGTGCCTTTGGAATTATTTCTTTTTAAGGTTTCTCAGACACTATAAAAACCTCAAGAACCTTGCATTGATATTACATTTGTAACTAGAAGTTTTTATCCTGCTTGCCAGTTCCCAAATAACCATCATGATACTTAATATTAATTACAATCTGTTTGAGCTATTAGCTCAAGCTTATTATTAACTAGCTCTTAAAACTTAAATTAACCTATTTCTATTATTCTATAATTTACCATAAGTCTCGTGGCTTGTTACCTCATATCTTGCTTCTCCAGCATCTTCCCAGACTCTGCCTCCTTTCCCCCTTTATTTTTGCTTGGATTTGCTGCATGGCTCTATTCTGCCTGGTTATTGGCCAAACCAGCTTCTTATTAACCAGTGGAATTAAAACATATTCACAGCATACAGAAGGGCATCGTACATCAATGATAAAATACTTATGACAAACATTTTATAATGCTATAAGCAAATGTAGCAGAAATAAAAACTATAAGTAGATTGGAAAGTCCATAGAAAATTTATGGATCAGGGAGAACTCTAGTAGCCAGTAAACAGAACAACACATGGATTTTTTTTTAAAAAAAAAAAGTTTGTTTTGGAAACTTTAAACATAAGCAAACTTAAATATGCATATATTCATCTATCAGCCAGCATCAGTAATTATCAACCAATAACCATTATTGTTTTATTTAGACTCTGTACTTCATTTTATATCACATTTTCTCACCTCAACCCCAGGCTTATTCTGAAGCAGACTTTCAAAATGGCACCATTTATCTTCTAAAGATTTCTGTGACTATTTCAAACATATAAGGAAATTTTTGGAAACATCACTATAATATCAATAGCTCACAAAAACTAATGGTAACTCTTGAAAAATACCAAATACCCACATTTCAATCTCAAATTTCCCTGGAAGATAACAGATAGTGATGTGGGAATTAGGAATTTGGGGTTGTGTTGGCAAGGGGAAATATTTAAACTTAAATCCAATATTTCTCAATTGTTTTGGAAAGCCATAAGAATCTAGAAACTCTACGTACATATTTTTGAATTGCAAGATTGAGCTGGAATGAAGGGTCTCCCTGACTAGCTGACTGGTCATACACTCTCTGGCTCCCGACTTCCTGTTTTCCTGCTCACTACACACCCCACCCCATCTGGCTACCTTACCTTCCTGATTTAGATACATTTGAGCTAACATATGTTTTAAAGGATTTAGGCTTTGGGGATCAATGTCATAAACCACAAACATCACGATTATGCAGCCTTGAAAACTGAAAAACTCACAGTTAAGAGCAGAAAGTTACCACCCTAAAGACAAATGGGCAGACTTGAAGGTCAAACCAAGGACAGAACAAGAGAGGGTGCAAAATCAACAGACAAGGGAGCCAAGAAGGAGCAATGGAGGTGTTGCAAGACATGGGTTTGTTTTTATTAATTCAAGAATTATTTAGAGAACCAAATTATGCACTGGACTTTTTGCTTTGCTGCATGGCATTCCGAGATCCAGAGATGGGTAATGTTGCTTTTGAAGGAGTGAAAGCCAAGTTCAACACTACATAAAGCCTCCCTTCCTCCCTGTTCCCTTGTCACTCTGGAAACATGAGAATGTGAGCACAGTAGGTTAAAGTAAAGGTACAGGGACCAGGGAGGGGGGTTAATATGCTGAAAATTAAAACCAAAATTAAAAACCAAGCCAGGGATTCTTATAGTCACCTCTACCTATTATCAATTGGTGTCTTTGCAGTTCAATATTCAGCGGAAGAAAATAAAGTGGTATGTGTTTCATGATGAGGTGCTATTGAAAACAAAATGAGCTAAATTTTAGGGCTAAAAAGCCAGAACTGTGCAATTTACTTGTTACACACTCAGTAAATAAAAAAAACTAAAGGCAATGGGTATGAAATAATAAACATTTACTCCACATGGTATTTTTGTGTACTCTGGAATTAAATGGATAATAATAAGTAGCATACCTAAAATTTAACACATATGTAGACTGAAAAATTTGACTCCCAGTATATGAGAATATACCTTGGTAGACATGTACGCATGCCTCCAATTAGTAGTAGTTATACCCGAGGAAATGAACCAAGGACAGCAGCAGACATGCCTAGAAATGGAGCATAATGAGAAATGGATTAGGGTCTGCTGTCCTGCCAAAGAAGGGAGATGGCTCAGCCAAACCTGATGACTGGGCTTCAATCCTCCCCAGGATCACACTGTAGAGGGAGAGACTGACTGTGCTGTTTTCTAACCTTCACACACACACCTTATGGCACACATGTGTGTGCATACACACACATACATACACAGTAATTAATTTTTAAATTGCAATATGATATGAAACCAAAACACAGAAAATTTAAATGTGCAAATGATCAAGTTCAAAATGCCTTAGGAAACTTCCACATGCCAGTTCCCACACACTGCAAACCCATGGTACTCTATGCCCAAGAACCTAAATCAAGGAAGTCAGCCCTCCACCTGAGAACACCCCCCCCCCCCCCATTACTAACAGTGAATTCCCTGAGTTCACTCTAGTGTCTTAAAGAAGATTTCTCATGACCACAGAGGCCAGCACACCAGCCCCAGGGCAAAGGCAATTCTGAGTGACCCAGACAGGAAGCTCAGGGAAAGGCTGAGGGTTCCCCCCAATGAGCCAGTCAGGAACTACTGCTACCAGGACTTCATGACTTCATATTCCATTCTGCTATTCAGAGCTTTGATTTGTCTATTATGTAAGGGTTTTTTTTTTTCCTTTTGACTTTTCCCTAATAAGAAATACTTGTCTGGGGGTATAAACCATTACAAACTAAGCATAAAGAAGAGGGGGGGGGGATTTTTATTCGTGGTCTCACTATCCCAAAAGAATGTCCATCAACACTGTGAAGCATGTGCACCATTTTAAGAGAGAGATACTCAAACCAGGGTAATGGAGCCATCCCATCTCAGGTGAATCTGGAAAGCTCTGAAGACATGTTTTTAAATTGCATACATTTTAGGGCCTGGGGTAGAAGTTCTGGTAACATTGAGTAAACAGAGGCCATAGGTGTTATAGAAAGATTTCCCCAACCCACCAATAGAGAATCCAGCCCAAATGTGACAAGATTACTCCCCCCTTTCAAAAATAGGAATATTATCTATGTAACATTAATATAGCACTGCTTCCAGAATTCTGTTTTAAAACACTGTGGTAGTTCGCATGTAATTGGCCCCCATAATCTTATAGGGAGAGGTATCATTAGGTGTGACTTTGTTAAGTGTGTTAGAGAAAATGTGTCACTGTGGGGGTGAGTTTTAAGGTTTCCTATGCCCAGGATACCACCCAGTGTCTCAGACGACTTCCTGTTGCCTGAAAGATGTAGGACTCTCAGCTATTCCTCCAGCACCACATCTGCCTGCATTCTGCCATGCTCCCCATCATGATGATAATGGACTGAACCTCTGAAACTGTAAGTCAGCCACTCCAATTAAATGTTTCTCTTTATAAGAATTTCTGTGGTCATGGTGTCTTTTCATAGCAATAGAAACTCTAAGACAAATATACTCCACCAAATTCTACTACATAGGATAAAATTCCCCCAAGTTGTGTTTGCCCCAGTGGACAGTGATGTCATAATAGCCCATGTGCAATGCATAAATAAAATCTAAAGATGAAATTATAAAATGTTTCCTCATGTGTATATAGTGGGGTAAATGTTAACACTAATTTCTTTATAACTTCAGAAAGCTAGAAACAGGGAGGAAAGAGATAGGCAATGATGTGGGATTTCCCTCTGTATGCTGTGATGATTACCATTAATAAATAAAGAAACTACTCTGGACCTATAGCAGGGCAGAACTTAGCTAGGTGGGGAAAACTAAACTGAATGCTGGGAGGAAGAAGGTGGAGTCAGAGAGAAGCCATGTAGCCTTGCTGAACCCAGACCCTGGAACTTTACCCGGTAAGCCACAGCCTCATGCCGATACACAGATTACTAGAAATGGGTTAAATTAAGATATAAGAGTTAGCCAATTTGTGGGAGCCTAGGCAGTTTGGATGCTCACCTTACTAGACCTGGATGGAGGTGGGTGGTCCTTGGACTTTCCACAGGGCAGGGAACCCTGATTGCTCTTTGGGCTGACAAGGGAGGGGGACTTGGTTGGGGGAGGGGGAGGGAAATGGGAGGCGGTGGCGGAGAAGAGACAGAAATCTTTAATAAATAAATAAATTTAAAAAATTTTAAAAAAAGTTAGTCAACCCAGACCATGTATCGGCATAAATGAATGTAGACAGATTGTAATAATATGTACAGCTTTAATGGGAAAATAGACTTACAGAACCACAGGTTTCCGCGGAAAACAGAAGGGGCAGCGGGCTCAAGCTGGCCAGATTTAAATGTAAACATTAGCCAGAGGCGAACACGCCCCCTAATGGGCTGGGCTTATCCCTACAAGACCCAGAAAGACAATTATCATATGTACACACTTGTAAGTGGTTTTAAAACATAAAGCAAAGAAAAGCAGCCTAAATATCACAATCCCAGAAAATCTAGACAATAATGAGGACCCTTAGAGAGACATACATGGATCTAATCTACATGGGACGTAGAAAAAGACAAGATCTCCTGTGTAAATTGGAAGCATGGGGACCTTGGGAGAGGGTTGAAGGGGAGGGGAGAGGCAGGGAGGGGAGCAGAGAAAAATGTAGAGCTCAATAAAAATCAGTAAAATTAAAAAAATAAAAATGTTGTATTCTGCTGTAGGAATTGGTATTTTCATTGCAGATACATGTCCCCATTCTTAAATAAAACTGGCAGTTTGGGAATATTTAAAAATAAGAGTTAGCCAATAAGAAGCTAGAGCTAATGGGCCAAGCAGTGATTTAAATAATATACTTTCTGTGTGATTATTTCAGGTCTGAGCTGCCAAGCGGCCGGGAAACGAACAAGCAGCCTCCTCACAACAGGGCAATGAGAAGGTTATTGCTTCAACAGACTCAGGATCCCTTGTCATTTATCCCTATAATATATAGCTTGACTTTGCAATGGGTCGTATGGATGTAAGTCTGGCCATCTAGAGTATGCAACACACCATATCCTTGTAAAGTAGAAATATTATTATCGGTAATAACTTCTTCATGCTTTTTGTGTGAATAAGCAGGACTAGTAAATTTAGCCATATACTTTGCCTTCTCTTAACTAAAATTAAATATTGCTGTTTTAAAAAGCTAAAAAATTAAATCCACCGACAGGAATATAATAGTTAAACTGATTGCAATGGAAAGAGGTCAATTAGGAAAAGAATTCCACAATTTTTTAACCCAGAGCACTGCACAAAAAGATTCTCATTAAATGGATCCACAATAGTAATAATCAAGTTTGTTTCTTATTTTCATTTAGTAATATATAAGTGCATATATATCTTTCTGTATCCATATATCTATAAATATATCCATGTATTCATAAATATAATTCTAAGCAACACTTTTAACAGCACAAAATTATTTCCTTTAATGGGTGTTGTGAATCCTCTATCATAAATACTTTTATTATTGTCATAGCCTGTGTTGAACTGCTTCACCTATTGTGACTTTTTGGTTTTGATCCCAGATCCCTGAACCACCATTTGGTTTGAAGTGTGGAAAGACGGACTACTGCGGTCTGGCTCAGGCATGAAGATAGCCCTAATGGGCATCCATCTGCCACTCCTTATGCATACCTCAAACCTTGTCTACTTGTTTATGTGGCCATTCAGTCAGAAGGTGTGGTTAATTTTTTAGAACACTATTCCTGGGCTAGGGATGGAGTTCAGTGACAAGGCACCTGCCTCACATGAGTGATGCCCTAGGATCAGTTCCCAGTGTCACAAAACAGTAATGATTATGGTGAGGATGGTGATGATGATGGTAGTGACAATGATGATGATGATGATAACAATGACGATGAAAATGATGATGATGACGTTGATGATGATGATATAGATGATGATGATGATGATGATGATGATGACGACAATTATGATGTTTCCAGCCACCTCACATGTGGCTCTGCTTCCTGACACTCAGAATGCATTCATGAAGACGGGCCTCGTGTGCAGCCTCACTCCTCTGTCCCTTCTAACAGCACTGGGTTGTTATTTTTCTTCTTTGTGCTTTCATTGCACAAAATGTGTAATGGTGGCCATTCATTCCCCAATTCTTGAGGGTGGTGGATGCTCAGAAATAACTATATTATATTCTTTAAAAAAACAATAGACTGACTCATGCCTGAAAATATGTGCCATTTATACAGAACATGAGATACGTGTAATTAGACAGAAGTACTAACCGAACATGAAGAGGTCTCCACAATTTAATAACTTAGCCCATGAAGCCAGGGCCTGCAGTTCTCATAGCTAGCCACTAAGGCAACATCTTCTGCTCTAAGGGAGAATTAGTTAAGCAGGACCTCTGGGCTATAACATCTTTCCAAGTGTGAATTTATTCTTTCCCTCCTTGCTGGCAATTTTTACTTCTCCAGCTTGGCACATAGAATCTTGCAAGTCTCCCTGGGAGGTGACTCATATTTGAATCTGAATGGAGCAGCTGGCTTCTGTTATCTTAAAGGGTTACATGATGTCATTGCACATTTTCAATCGGGGTAAAAACAAACTGCTCACTTCACACATCACTTCCAGTAACATATATTTCTGTGAGATCACAGGGACTTATAAAGGATCTGACATTTTTCCAGCTTTAAAAATTAGGACCAATATTCTGTTGCTTAGCAATTCAGCAGGGGCACACAAAAGCTCTTGGAATGACCCGTTGTGCTGTTAGAGATTTAGCTCTAAAACACACAGTGCCTACAATGAGGACAGTGACAAGAGAGATGATGTTAATAAGTGCTGATGTTGTTCAACCGTGACCATATTCCAGATGCTGCCCCAACAGCTGACTCATGGCCTTCACCAGGCTGCAAAGACAGTACCCATCTTTCA
Source organism: Microtus pennsylvanicus (assembly GCF_037038515.1). Classification (NCBI taxonomy): domain Eukaryota; kingdom Metazoa; phylum Chordata; class Mammalia; order Rodentia; family Cricetidae; genus Microtus; species Microtus pennsylvanicus. The sequence continues at coordinate 48,421,392 of NC_134586.1, forward strand.
CACATAATCTCCAAAAGATTGAAAGGTACTAGATTAAAGATTTGATTAAGATTAAATAGCAGAGAGAAAGGCCCAAAACAGCCAGTCTGGACTCAGAGCCAGTCCTATGAACCACTTTGATAAACACTCATTCACACAACTCAGCACATAACGTTCTGAGCCACTAGGAAGTAATTTCGGATTTTCACTCAGGATGTTATCTGCTGTGGGATGTTCTTCCTGGACAAGAAGGCTCAGTGGAAAGATTGTTTGAAGTGCCCTGGGTTTGCCTCATTTCCATGCCCACAGACCTTCATGACACAGGTCCACCTTCTCTGTTGGAGCAGTCTGTGTATGGGCACTGCAGTTTCACATGCATGCACACATGCATGCATGCAAACAAACACTGCAATATCTTCCACAGCACCAGCTATTGCTCGGTGCTTGATTGCAAAGCGGTGGGGCTGGAGAGATGGCTCATCAGTTAAGAGCACTGGCTGCTCTTCAGAGGATAAATACAGCTGTGATTCCCAGCACGCACAGAGTAGCTCACAACCTTCTGCAAGTCTAGTTTCAGGAGATCTGGTTGGCATCCTCTTTTAGGCTCTCTGGGTATCAGGCACACAAGTGATCCCCAGACATACATGGAGGCAAAACACCCATGCACATAAAAGAAAACTTCTTTTAAATAAGCACAAAAGCAAATGAGTTATGTTGTTTTCTTTGAAATTCTTCTATGCATGGTAGGACACACCTGTAAATCCAGTATTGGGGAGGCAAAGGCAGGATGATCGCTGTGGTTGAGGCCAGATTGATCTACACAGCTAACTCCAGGCTAGCCAGAGTCTCTACAGTCAGTCTTATTGATTAATTTTTAAGGGGGAAAAATTTATTTTGACTCAGAGTTTCAAGAAATGGCAGTCCATCATGATGAGGAAGACAAGTGTCGGGAGTCATGTGGACAGAAGTCAGCAATGAAATACCTCGTCACCAAATGGTAGCCAATCAAGGAACAGACTTTCTGTGACTTCAACCAGAGGTGGGTGTAAGTTTTCAGGTCTGGCCCCCACCATTCACTTCTGACAGTTAAGTTTAAGGTTCCACACCCTCTCAAAATAGCACCATTGAAAAAGTACCCCAAGTCTTGCCTTCTTCCAAAGAACAGTGGACACTGTAGTCAGACTGCCCAGGTTAGAAACTTTGCTGCCACTCAGCTGGAGTGCATGTAAGGTTAACCCAATTCCCTCTGTGTTCTAACCTACAAAATGGATTTGGTAATGGTACCTAATCTATACAGAAGATGTGTGATGTAGGCCAAATACAATAATGACTATTGTTTTGGTTACTTGTCTACTGCTGCTATAATACACCACCTCCGAGGACACTTACAGAAGAGTTAACTGGGCCCTTGCTTAAGGTTTCAGAGCACCAGAATACAGGGCAATCATGGTAAGGAAATGGCAGAAGGCAGGGAGGCTAGCAGGCATGGCGCTGAAGCAGTAGCTGAGAGTTTATATCTTGATCTACAAGCGCAAAGCTTGAGAGAGCTGAGAATGAAGCAGGCTGTACCCAATGACATGCCTCCTTCCTACAAGTCCACACCTCCTAATCCTACCCAAAGAGCTCCACCACTGAGGACCACATATTCAGATATATGAGCCTATGAGGGCCATTTTTTTCAAACCATCATACTGACAAGTTATTAGAGTAGAATCTGATGCATAACAAATGTCATTACCGACGGTTGTGGTGAACTGAATGAGAAATGCTCCCCAGAGGTTCATGAATTTGAACATCTTGTTCTCAGCACTGGTTGGAAAGGTTATGGAACCTTGAGGTAGAGCCTTGCCGGAGGAAGTATGTCACTTGGTGAAGGCTTTGAGGTCTTGTAGCCTCTCCCCACTTCCTGTTGGGTGTGAATGAAATGTAATCAACAAGCTTCCTCCTTCTGTCACCATGATGTCCCCACCATGCTGGACTCTTATCTCTCTAGAACTATAGGCTAACATAAACCCTTTTGTCCTCTAAGTGCCATTGGTCATAGTATTTTATCATAGTTAACAATAACTGATACAGCAGTTTAGTCACAGCATAGCATGAATGGCCCTAGACTTACTAGCAACACTGTTGTGAACTTATGTGAACTCACATAGAATTAGGCAGCAGGCACAGGGCCTACCTGGGTCCCCACCAGGTCCTCTGCATATATACTACAGCTTTCAATTTAGTGCTTTTATAGGACTCCTATAAAATGAGTGGGTCTCTGATTCTTGTGCTTCTCTGGGGGCTATTTCCTTTAGTTTGCTTTGTTCAACTTTGATATGACAGTTTTCATATCTTATTATATTTTATTATGTTATGTTTTGTGGTTATCTCCTAGAAGCCTGCCTTTGTTTAATGAGAGACAGAAAAGGAGAAGGTCCAGATAGAGATCTCTGTGAGTTCGAGTCCTGCCTGGTCTATAAGAGCTAACTCAAGGACAGGTTCTAAATTTAAAGAGAAACCCTGTCTTGAAAAACAAAACAAAACAAAAATTGTGTTTCTTAATAACATTTCATAATGTTTTTTATAACATACTTCCATGGCATCCATGTGTCTCTTCAGATTCATCTGTTGGAAGCTAACAGGCATCTTAGTCCTAAGAGCAATCCTTCATGTCTCAGCCTCTAGACCAATGAGGGAACTCTTTTCTCTTCTTTGCCAAGTCTCAGTCATTTTGTCATAGCTGCACAAAGGATCAGTGCATATATCAATGGCAGAATGAAAAGTCAACCCAGAAACGGTCATGGTACTATTTCCTGTTTATTGGGTGCTTGCTGTATTCATCGCTTCAGTGCAACAGCTTCGCCCTTGATTTGTTTACCCGAACAGATATTTAAAGGGTGCCTCCTACAGTGTAGCATACTTCCTTTTGTAAAGGGTGGAAAGAAAAAAAAAACAGATAAAATGAATGATCCCTGTTGTCTGAGGTTTCTGTCCGGCCCAGTCCTGCAGTCATTCAGTCCCAGAGACTCACACAAAGGTCTACATCAATTATAAACTGATTGGCCCAGTATCTTGGGATCTTCTTATTAACTAATTCTTACAACATATATTAGCCCATAATTCTGTCTATGTTGGCTACATGGCTTGGTACCTTTTTAAGCATGGCAGTCACATCTTGTTTCCTCTGCGGCTGGGTCACAACTGGAGACTGAGCTTCCCTCTTCCCAGAATTCTCCTGTTTTTATTGCTCTGCCTCTACTTCCTGCCTGTTGGCCAACCAGCATTTTATTAAAAATAATACAAGTGATAGGATAAATGGCCATTGTCCCATAGCAGGCAGCAACTGCTGCTCACTTTTTCCAATTTTCTGTGTACTGCATGCAAGATAATAGAGTTCTAATGACAGCTCTACCCAAGTCTTTAGATGATAGAGCCCTAATGACAGCTCTACCCAAGTCTTTAGATAATAGAGCCCTAATGACAGCTCTATCCAAGTCTTTAGATGATAGAGCCCTAATGACAGATCTACCCAAGTCTTTAGATGATAGAGCCCTAATGACAGCTCTACCCAAGTCTTTAGATAATAGAGCCCTAATAACAGATCTACCCAAGTCGTTAGATGATAGAGCCCTAATGATAGCTCCACCCAAGTCTTTAGATGATAGAGCCCTAATGACAGCTCTACCCAAGTCTTCAGATAATAGAGCCCTAATGACAGCTCTATCCAAGTCTTTAGATGATAGAGCCCTAATGATAGCTCTACTTGAGTCTTTAGATAATAGAGCCCTAATGATAGCTCTTGAGATAATAGAGTCCTAATGATGGCTCTACCCAAGTCTTTAGATAATAGAGCCCTAGTGATGGCTCTACCCAGGTCTTTAGAACTGCGGATATGTGACCTTACCTAACAAAAGTAACTTCACAGAATACAACTAGGGAAAGAACTTGAAAAAAAGGATTATCTTATCAGTGGACCCCACCTCTTCATGTGAGTCCTTAACAGAGCCTTTCTGTAGCCCAGAGGAAGCAGATGTGGGCCAGGAACAAGGAGCAGAAAAGTGCAGCACTTCTGACTTTGATGATGGATGCAGGCACAGGGGCCAGGGAGTGTGCACAGCCTCTAGACAGTGAGAACCAGAAAATAAATATGCTACCTCCAGCCTTGTGTTAGAAGTGTGGCCTGCTCACACCTCCATTTTCCTGGCACGAGCAGATGCACACACTAATAGATTTGTATCATTTAAGCTGCCAAGTTTGTGGTGACTGACAATAGAAAAAAAATGTGTTATACAACAGTGAAAGAAACTGACTCTCTGGTTTCAAAATAGGGCAGTTAATTTTTTAAAAGATTGCCTCAGTGGTAAATATTAATTTTAATGCCTCAAAATAAGAAAGAACAAGAATGTAATGAGATGTAAAATAAATATTACTGTTGGATACCCATGGTACCAGCTGCGAAAATATCCATTACACATATCACTCTGTAGATTGCCCAACATCAATACAGAGTGGATCAGAATGAGCTCCTGAGCAGCTGGGAGAGACAGTCATTCCCGGGGACCCGTCATCATAACTACAAACTTCCCACCTAGATGACTGCATCAATTATTTCATTTCTTTGTTTTTAACTCCTAATACTTCTCTGAGCTATCATCACTTCAAAATCTTTATGTTCAAAACTATGGATTTCCCTCCAAGATCACCCCATCCACTGGGAAGCGAAAGAGAAAGAGGATTAAACGTTTTGCCAGAGAGGAGAAAAAATTATTTTTTGTGAGAGAGAGAAAATCTGTCGCTACATAGAAATTCCTTTCAAAAGACACAGACTACCACACAACACAGAGAACTCTAACAAACAGCCACCATGATGCTTTAAAAACTTGACTTCCATTTCAAAAAGTGCCTTTTCTAGGGCCCCCAAGTAAGGCGTGCAATGATAAACCACTAAGGAACAAGAAGCAGCTGTTTCCTTCTTCCTGGTTAACTTAGGCATGCTTTTATGATGTTATCTTTAGTCAAAAAAAAAAAACTTGCCAAAAGACAAGATCATTAACAGTTAAAAGGAATGGATTGCATAGTTTTAAGAAGAGCTAATAAAGCCCCAGATTCTCCCAAGGTAACACGTGAGCAATAAATGCCCATGTCTGTGCTTAACAACTGAAGAAAAAGAAGCCTCAGCATTTAATATTTCACAAACAATATATTCAATGCATGTGCATTTTCTAGATACAGTTTAAGACCATACTTCTACACACTGGCCACATCAAAACGAGAAATGGATGCATCATTGAATGTTATAGAGCATAGGAGTATATACATTTTTAAGAAAAGAAGTATCTATTTCCTCTCCCCAAAGAGAAAGATGGGCAGATTACAAAAAGAAAAAAGGAAAAAAAGGTACCAGGGTGTTTGGCAGTTGGTGAGCAGGTGTGTGCTGGTGAATGGGCCTCTGGGGAATTGGGAGCTTTTAAAAGAGATTGATTCTCCTGCTTAACTAATTATTTTAAACATGCTTTTAAAGGTATTAATTACTTGCAGAAAAGAGTCTCCATTTGCTTCTAAATTGTTTCTTTGCGTGACTCTTTGCCGGCAAAAATGACTGGGTTAAAAGTGAACATTCTGCCACTATAAATTTAAATAACATGCTTAAATAGAATGTTTAAATTTACTACTTATACTATAATACAGTGTTATATTTAAAAATATGTTATTTCACATGAAAGAAAATGGATTTAAATATAGCCACAGCAAACATTTAAAACTATCAACCATTTAAGAATATTTATATGTAAAATTATATGCTTTATATCCAAAATAGTTCTATATATTTAATATCTGTATAAGCAAATGCCAGACTGAATGTCCCTCACAATTTCTGTTTCTCCATGTCCTTGTGCCTGCGTGTGCCCATGAGTGCGGCATGCTGATGGTTCATCTTACACACTGTGGAGATGCTACGAATCAGCTACTCCACTGCCTCTACAACTTTCCCCAAATGCTACAGACTAGGGCATTCAGTAGTATCCAGTCTGAGCTTCTCAGGACATCTGAGCCTACATTTCAAAGGTGCATTTTCAATTTACCCAAAACGTCATGAAATTGTTTTTGAAATGTTTACCCAGCAGGCTGAACAATGGCTTTTGTTGTGACATTTTCATATATACGTAAATATGGGGGTATTTTCCTATACCTTGCTGCTATCCTTTTCTATCTCTCCCTACTTCTTCCTTGCAAATGGTTCCCTATTCCTTCCACACACAAATATGTGTGTGTGTGTGTGTGTGTGTGTGTGTGTGTGTGTGTGTGTGTTAACAGAGGTTTTTCTGTCCCACCTGGTCCTTCAGTTGTTCAGTCCCAAAGAAACACACAGAAGTCTACATTAATTATAAACTGGTTGGCCTAGTAGTTCAGGCTTTTCTTATTAACAAATTCTTACATCTTATATTAGCCCATTATTCTTGTCTATGGTAGCCACGTGGCTCGGTACCTTACTCAGAGAGGCAGTCACATCTTGCTTCTTCTGCATCTGGGTCACAACTGCAGACTCAAACTTTCCTCTTCCCAGAATTCTCGTTGCCCCTCTTATACTTCCTGCCTGGTTGTCCCACCTATACCTCCTGCCTGGCTACTGACCAATCAGTGTTTTATTAAAAACAATACAAGTAACAGGATAACACATCTATTTTTCTTTCTTTTCCTCTCAACACTCTCTTGCTCTCCCTTTCCCCTCAGCATGAGCCCTTTCTTTCCCTATAAGGGAAATAGTCTACAATATTTTTTTTAATTTATTATTTATTAAGGATTTCTGCCTCCTCCCCGCAACCGCTTCCCATTTCCCTCCCCCTCCCCCGATCAAGTCCCCCTCCCTCATCTGCTCGAAGAGCAATCAGGGTTCCCTGACCTGTGGGAAGCCCAAGGACTGCCCACCTCTATCCAGGTCTCGTAAGGTGAGCATCCAAACTGCCTAGGCTCCCACAAAGCCAGTACGTGCAGTAGGATCAAAAAACCCACTGCGATTGTTCTTGAGATCTCAGTATTCCTCGTTGTCCGCTATGTTCAGATAATCCATGCTTTTTCAGACCTAGGCCAGCTGGCCTTGGTGAGTTCCCGATAGAACATCCCCATTGTCTCAGTGTGTGGATGCACCCCTCGTGGTCCTGAGTTCCTTGCTCGTGCTCCGTCTCATTCTGCTCCTGATTTGGACCTTGAGATTTCTGTCCGGTGCTCCCATGTGGGTCTCTAAGAAGGTGAATCCAAAGACAAACACATAGGCATCCTCATGAATATTAACCTTCATCAGGCGATGAAAATAGTCTACAATATTAAAAATGGAATTTTCATGTCATACATATAATATCTACATATATAACATATGTTTACTTCTGACTTATTTTGGAATTCTTTAATTAACTTTTACTAAAATTAATTACATCATTTCTCTTCATTCCCTTTCCTTCCTATAACTCTTCCAATGTGACCCCTCTATTCCCTCTCAAACTCCTGGCCACCACTTCTTTGTTATTGTTACATATAAAGATATGCATATAGATGCCTAACTACACACACACACACACACACACACACACACACAGTGTCTATTCAGTGATACATATGCATGACTTGAAGGCAGACCTGGTACTGAATAACCAAGCAAGGGACTACACCACTGAGAGAGATTCCTTCTTTCACTCTCAGCATCCCTCAGTGGCCTGTAGTTCTTCACATGGGGATAGAACATGATCGTGGCAGCCATGCCTGCAGCCATGAGCATGTCAAGCCCAATTCCACATTGCCTGAGGACTGAATTCGCAAGTCTTAACAGTTTTAGCTACCCGGGTTCATTCCACAAATGCTTTGGTTGCCACTCCTACCAGTATAGCACACTCTGCTGTGTACTGTGAGTGGCTACAGAGGCAGCCACTTTGCTGCCCGGGACTCAGATTAATGTCACAAACAGCAGAATAAAGAAACTTGAGGCTCTTGAAATTAATGATCAGGCTGGTACTAGTCATTTCAGATGCCCCTTAGCAATACCAGGAAGTATCACAGCCTTAAGCATCACTGTGGTGCTTGAGGGAACATTTTTATTTTAAATTAGCATATGTCCATATATGTAGAGACCTTCCCATGCCAAAATATATAGGTGTGGATATATATACACATGTATATCAACATTTTAAAATCAAAACTAAAAAAGTCTAAAAGAGTAATCAGATCAAATTTTTAATCCACCAATATTTTCAATGTGTTCAATTTTTTAAAAACCATAGCAATTTGTCCTCCCAAATCCAGCATTTTCCAAAGTTTCCTTCCATGCAAAATACACAAATAAATCAAATACCAAATGATAAAGAACGCACACAAAACATGCTTATCTGCTTGGCCCCAAACACGTTTTAATACACCACATGAAGATCAAATTGTTAAAAAAAACCAACATGGAACACTGAAGTTTCTCTCTCAATGTTCCCAACAGGATAATGTAGTCTCACAGTATATAAATGCAAGGATAGAATTAAGATGAAAACTACCCCAGGTCAGCAATGATCTCACTTTATTACTGGAGGGGGAAAAACTCCTGGTGTCCAGTACAGGCTCAGGAGATGGCTTCTGAGAATGTACACACAAGCGACAAAAATAAACAGCTTCTCCAGTCTGGAGGATAATTCCGCTCCCCTGTGATAGCAACACAAAAAGGGAGTCTCTAACAAGCTCCAAAAATATGTGTATGTGTATTTTAAGTAAAATTTAGCTTTCTAGCCAACTACACTTTTTTTGCCTGCTGAAAATAATGAACTAACATAAAAATGATATAAGGATATGTGTAAAAGGACATTTAAGTGAAGCAGGTTGAAAAGCCCCATAAATTTACCGAAGATTAAATTAGAGCTGGATGTGTAAGATGGAGCGATAGAACAATCTGGGGTGGTTCCTTCTCTGAGCAAGGATGCTTTGGGCCTTATCAGAAATCAGGTTTGCATAACTGATCTGAGGCAGGACCAGCCTGGCTCGGGAATGGGAGTCCCAAGCAGCCTCTTGTAATGCATACATGCTCAAAACTCATTACTTTCAATATGCCTTGTTCTGAACCTAAATGCAATAGAAACTCTTCCTTGGGGTGCATGATATACATGAAAAAGTACAACTTCTTTTTAAAACACCATTAGAATATTTTATTGTGTGTGGACATACACTCTTGTTACTCCTAAATGCTATTCTATTGAGTACAGTTTATATTCACTGGCAAAGCGAAATCTCTGGGGAAGCCGGAGAGGGAATGCAATTTCTAGTAATAACAGCTCACAACAGTGAATACTCTCCACTTATCCTCACAATTTCCAGCTATTTTGGACTCCTTTCTGAATTAACCTTTCATATCAAAAGGAGCAATTCTGCACACTAGAGACTCCGGCACAATTTCATGCATAATTTATTCACTCAGTTCAACATTAAACGCACAGTCCTTGACTTTGTCAAGGTGGATTCTGTTGGCAGACTTCACAAGCAGCAAAACAGAAGAAATGAGATCTACAAGTCAACCTCTTCACCTGTTCTCTCTGGTGAGAGATGACGGGAGGGGGTGGCAGAAAAGAGCAAAAGAAGGGAAGCTCTGGTACAGTGTGCTGTTGGCTGCGGAGCTTCTAGCAAGCACACAATACCACATTCTTAGCCTCTTGTGATGATTTTTAAGCCAAAACAATGCCTTGGATTCTATTTCACTGACCAAAATCTGGGATCTTTCGTTGCTTTATGACTAGTCCACAATTAATGGCTAAATGGCATTTCACCTGAGGCTGTTTCATAGGCATTGGTGGAAGAAATTACTAGCAGTTCTTATTCAAGCAGATGCAGACAGAAGCTTGAGGACACATTAGAACAGCTCATTTTAGAAATTTAAATAGCACAGATTCTCTAATGGGATCTCCAAAGCTTGATTTGTCCTCCCAGGTTAGTCTTCAAGAATATAGACATTCATTTTCTCTTCCTACATTGCCCCTTTGAAATCACAAATGAAAGATATGAGCAGCCACGTGTGAAAATTGAACCCTGGTTCACCATGAAAAGATCTGTATTCTTAGTGGTATGGAAAGAAGTATGGTGTAGGCAGGAATGTATTTTTGCTACCTATGTTGTCTGGCAGTTTCATTCCAAGCCACTGAATCTAGGAACCAAGCTATTGTCAGGAACCAAAACCTGTAGATCAGTGATTCTCAATCTGTGGGTTGCAACCCATTTGGTACAATTCATAACAGTAGCAAAATTACAGTTGCAAAGTAGCAACAAAATCATTTTGTGACACAGATTCACCACAACATGAGGAACTATATTAAAGGGTCGCAGCATTAGGAAGGTTTAGAATCACTGATGCAGATGCTGTATTTCTCAGTCTCCAGAGTCACAAATAATTTCTGTTCCTCCTTGAATACAAAGGTTCTTTGCTGCTAATGAGTGCAGTATTAACCCCCTGTCATGAGTATTTTATTCACGGCGACCATGATCAGAGCTTGGCAAGCCCAACTGAGGTGAATCCCAGGTGGCATCAAAGTGATGAGGTCGTCGACATCTGTATACAGCGGATGAAGAAGCTGAGGCTCGGCCACCCGCAATGCCATGCTATCACCAAGCAGAGAGGCTTCTACGTCCTGTGGTGGAAGACAAGTTCCAAAATTAAGCAGTTATTACCTTTAAATGCAGAGACAGAGACCAAGAGAGTCCCTTAAATACATTAGACAAAATGATTTTGTCCCTAACTTTTGCCCTAGCCATTAAAACAGTTTTTTTTGTCAGCAGTGGCCAGATGCCGCTTTTCACACCTATGTCTATTACGTGACCTAAGAGTGTTCAGAGCGGCGCCACTGGAAATTCTACAAAGGCTGGAAGTTTCCACTCAGGACACGTTGGCATAGGTCTTTCAATCGAAACTTCCTTAGCCAGCCGCCCCCACAGTCTAGTTAGAAGAAGTCACAGCACACATAAATTTGAGCCTTACCAAAACCGAGCCTCGCTTTTATAATTTGCCTTTAAATTTACTGCAAGACTGTGAAAATTAAATGCCTCTGGTTCCAGCAAAGTATCTCACTGAGAGTTGAGCACTCCTGCCCAGTTACCATTCAGCAGCCTTTTTTATTGTCTCCCGACAGTTTCTGGATTTGAACCAAAGCCCTGAGATCTGTGGAAACTCGGAGATGTAGCAAGTTTTCCGTTTATGACCCTTGCAGCCTTGGAGAGTCTGATTTGCATTCTAATTATGACATACAAAATGAAGTAGGAAAAAATTCCTCTACCCAGTTTCCCAAGGCACCCATGGCGGGGTGACTGGCAGGTGGTAGGAATAGCACAAGGAGTGACAGAGACAGAGGCACTGAAACGGGATGTAGTGGCTAAGCATCCTCTCCTGTATGTCCTCAACACTGCCATCTTATCTCCCTTGCTTGGGTAACCCACAGCCACGAAAGTCCACAGCATCGACCTAGGATTTCAGATCCTAGGACAGGACTTCATATTTACAGAGTCTCAGAGACTCAGAGAGCATCTGAGTCTCAATGCACAGGATCCCGATTAACTGAAGCTAAGCAGTAGTATTGCACTTAGATTTTCTCTATAGAGGCCAGGATTGTGGAATAGACTTTGACGGTGGCTGGGACATAGCTGAGTCAAGACAGTGTAGCTATGCAAGAATAAGGACCCAAGCTGGATTCCCAGAACCAGAACCCACATGAAAGAGCTTGTTGGCAGATGCTTGTAACCCAGCACAGGGGGAGCAGATCAGAGAGGGGGCAGGCAGATCTTTGGGACTCTTGGTCCATCAGTCTAGTTGAACTACCAAAACTCAGGACAGTGAGAAATGCTGCCTCACAAAACAAGACAGAGAAAACATGAGCAAAAGCACCTAAGGTCATCTTTGGCCTCCCCATACATCATGGGCACAAGTAACAATATTCACATGTAAGCATGTGCACACATGGATAGGCAGAAAAAAAATCTCCTTTGCATCCTAGTCCAGTGACTGTGCACACATCTTAATCTCCTTGAGCCTCGGGGTCCCCATTAGGACATGAGTGAGAGGATACCTGCTTTGGGGATCTGCTGTGATCAGTATCACCCTGACACCCTGATACTGATTTTAAGCTGAGTAACCAACTGCCTGGCTCAGTATTTACCAGTGACATTATCTGTTTTCCCACGTATAATTTCAATGTCAACTTTATTATTCGCAATATATCACCGAGGCAGTTGCTACGAGAGTTTTCATACAGACACTCTGAATCAAAACCTAGAAATTAATTTATATGTGTAAATCGTGCTTAGCTGGTAAGTGGGAAGCTGGGGTTTATCATGTATCTGTTGGACTTCAAAGCCCAACACGTTGAAATCATCATGCTACACTACTATACTAACAAATGGCTGATAAGAAGAGCTTCAGGAGAACTGACAGTATACTGAGGAGGAATTTGTTCAGGGCCATAAACTTAACTTACAGCTAATATAAATTAAATGTTCTCCTGTTTATTCCTGCAGCATCCTCCAAAGTACTTCATAAAAGGGATGCTCAAACGCGTGTTCTTCAATCAAAGTTGTACTCCCAAGACTCTTCCCCTGATGATACCCAGCCCTTGCAAGGACCATGGCCGAAGCCTTGCATCTGTGGGCCTTTGCAGGTTCATTCTGTTTCCATGAGAGGTCATTTCTATCTCTGAGAAGTCAATTTAAAGACAATCGTCACCCCCAATTTCCCTCCAAGTATATAAGACAACTTAGCTTTCAGAAGTGTGATGTGGGAGAGTCTTCTGCTTTGTGTTGATTTCATTGGTTAAATAAAGAGACTGCCTTGGCCCTTTAATAGGACAGAAAATTAGGTAGGTGGAGTAGACTGAACAGAATGCTGGGAGAAAGAAGCCGAGTCAGGCAGTCACCATGATTCTCTTACCTGAGACAGACGCAGGTTAAGATCTTTCCTGGTAAGCCACCTCGAGGTGCTACACAGATTACTAAATATGGGTTAAAGCAAGATGTGAGAATTAGCCAATAAGAGGCTATAGATAACGGGCCAGGCAATATTTAAATGAATACAGTTTCTGAGTAATTATTTCGGGTAAAGCTAGCCAGGTGGCAGGAAGCAGCCCGCCGTTCCATCTACAGAAGTGATTTCTCCCTGCTCACTCACATACCAAATAATCAGCTGCTAAAAATGCAAAGAGCCCATAAATAGCTGGGGATGTAGCTAAGTTGTAGAGGGTTTGCCTAGCGTATGCAAAGCACTAGGTTCCATCCTCAGCACCAAAAAGAAAGGAAAGAGGGAAGGAAAGAATATTTTCCCTAGCTGTTAGAGATAGAAAAGGGAGATGAATGGGGTAAAGTTTGGAACAGGAGGAGAGGAAGGGGGAGGATGGGAGGAGGTCAACAGAGAGAGAGAGATGACGTAACTCAAGATCTACACTGGTGTTTCTGGTGTAAAGTTGAATAGGATCACATGAAGAGGAGCATGAACCCCGCTTCCCGTACTCTGAGGTCCTCCAACAAGGCAGTCAAAATCAGAGTCCTGCTTCCTAGTTCCTTGGGAAAGGGTCCTCCAAATCAGGAGACAGGGATTGGAAGACTGAGTAAAGGAAGAAAGAGACATCAGTGCAGCTGCCATCATAAACATGGAAACACCGGGACCTTTGAGAATTACCCAAACTGTTTCTAAGACTATCTCCAAAGAGACTCCTGGCTTCCATCTGATGCTCACTGGGAGGCTGTCCTTGAAGGTCTGATTTCTGGGCACTTTTATTTTGTACATCTAAGTCCTTCAGAGAAAGTCCTCAAAGAAAAGCTGAGAGGCACAACTCAATTCTACTGTGTTCGAAGTAGCCTGTGCATAGACTCTAAAGATTGAGGTAGACTGTAGGCCCCAGAGTACTCAATATACCTTATTAGATTTTACTTGGTCATCTGAACAAGGAGTATGACACCAGTTCTCTGTGCATGACCAGTCGCAACTCTTGCTACTGTGTGCCACAAATCTCTATTGGCTTCTCTCTTGCCCTGGCCTCCCACCTCCGGGAGGAGGTGCTCTGATAGGAGTTGGTTCATAGAATCCCTCAAACATTTCTTAGTGGTGTTGATCCATGAAGCCTTTTAGCTCTTCCCAAGGCACCGCTTATCAAAATCAATGTCTTTTGAACATGTCTAAGTAATTATGATACCAACTCCATAATACAAAGTTTCAGGTCTGAACTTTGTCAAAATATGACCAAGGACTTTTGTTTCAGTTCAAACTGTTACAAAGAAGGTCAGGCAGTGGTGGTGCATGCCTTTAATCCCAGCACTTGGGAGGCAGAGGCAGACAGATCACTATGAGTTCGGTCTACAAGAGCTAGTTCTGAGACAGGCCCCAAAACTAGGAGAAACCCTGTCTCAAAAAAAAAAAAAAAAAAAAAAAACACCACCAACAACAAAAAAGAGGGCTTCTTCCTATCCTTTGAAATTTAAAAAGAATAAGTAAAGGAAACGGGGAAAATAAATATTTAAGAATCCATATGTGTGTATACATGTAAGTGTATGGATTATAACTCACTGCTGTGTTTTAACATATGTTTTATCTCATTAGTAATATTTTTAAAATATCTTTGTTGCTATAGACTCAACTGATAAAAAGTTAGCTTTAAGGTAATTTAAGTAAGTGGCCTATATTTTCTCTACTCTAGACTTCTTCAAATTAATTTGAAAGACTTTTTTCCCATATACCCTTCTCCTCCTGTTTGCCTGATACACTCTGACATAAATTCAATACAAATATGGGTGGCCATTCAGTGAGGCAGCCCAGCAATGTTAATTGACTGATCAAAATCATGGGCTCCAACCCCTAAAAGAATCATGTTTCCAAACTCCTATAAATTCAAAGTGGAAACTCAGAGCCCCTGACTGAGTGGGGGCAGTCTGCATTATTTTCCCATTTTTTAAAACTATGACTGATTTTAAAAAAAAACTTTGTTGCTCACAAAAACGTGTAAAAAGCAACTCCTAAGTAATATTTAGAATTCACGTAAAATTGTCCTGCTTCTGTTGGGATCTGTGATGTTAGCATACAGATAACAGCTCGTTTCTGAGTGGCTGGCACTGTGCTAATGGCATTTGGTAGCTATGAGGAACCATTCTGCCACTGCTAAGCTCATCAACCATCACTTACTTGCTTTAGAACCAAACTCTCTCAGAAAGCTAAGCTGGTTCTACTTTCCCAAGATAACCAATATCCCACTAAGTATACGTACACCTAAGACAATGGTTCTATAGTCTCCTGAAAGGATGTTTGCCCTCTGTCAAAAAGGATAGTCCCTATAATCGGGAGCAATGTCTATATTTAGCTTTTCTCTTTAGTGTCTACTTAGTCTTTTCTATGGACAACAGTATTTTGTCCCATTTGGATGTGCATATCATATACATGAGATAAACAATTTTAATACACAGTTCAGTGACATTAAGTGTCTTTACATGCTGTGTGATTATCACCACCCTTTCTAGAACTTTGCATCATCCTCCAAAGAATCTCTAAAGTCATAAATTAATAACCCTCCATCTCTCTCTTCTCTACCTCCTGGTAGTCCCCCTTTCTCTATCTCTGTGGATTTGTCTAGCACACCACTGAAGTAGCATTTTTGCTCTTTCTGTCTTGCTTCTGCCACTTTAGCATAAGGTTCTTGGTTCTTCTACACGTTACTATGCTTCCAAATTTTGTTGCCTTGTATAGCTGACTAATCCTCTACTTCTACATCCACCCACTTTATTTTTTTTTTACTGAAAATAGATTTTTAATACAATCTATTCTGTTACGGTTCCCCTCAGCTCATCCCATATTCCCTCCATTTCCTGACCCACCCAAATCCACACCCTTTCTTTCTCTCTTTCATTAAAATACAAAGAGACATCTAAAATAATAATAATAATAAAATAAAACTTGATAAAAACAACTCAGAATATAACAACCAAAAGGAAAAGAGTCAAAGAAAATATGTGTTTCAGCCTAGGCAGTTTGGATGCTCACCTTAGGAGACCTGGATAGAGGTGGGCGGTCCTTGGGCTTCCCACAGGTCAAGGAACCCTGATTGCTCTTCGAGCAGATGAGGAAGGGGGACTTGATCGGGGGAGGGGGAGGGAAATGGGAGGCGGTTGCGGGGAGGAGGCAGAAATCCTTAGTAAATAAATAAATTTAAAAAAACAAAAAAAAAGAAAATATGTGTTTCTTCCACTTTTAAACTAGATTATTATGATTATTAAGTGACAATAGTTCATTATGCCTTGTAATATTAGTCAAGTATACACATTATTCATGAGTACAATCCTTTTTTTCTACATTGGGCTTTCATTCTTTGGACATTGTCATTTAATGAACAAGTTTTCAAATGTTAAAGTAGTTCTTTATCATTTTTCCCTTGTTGCCAGTAATTTTGGTGTCATTTCTAAAAAACATCATTGCCAATCACCATGTCATAAAGGTTTTCCTCCGCATCTTCTAAGGTCTTGTGGTAGTCTGAATGGAAATGGCTTCCACAAGTTCACAGGGAATGGCACTATTAAGAGATGTGGCTTTGTTAAGAGTAGATATGGTTTTGTTGGAGGAAGTGCGTCACTGTGGAAGTGGACTTTGAAGATACTGCCCAGTGTCTGAGTCCTCTTCCTGTTGTCTTCTGATCAAAATGTAGTCAACACCAGTGATTCTGCCTGCATGCCATTATGCTCCTTGGCATGATAATAATGAGTTGAACCTCTGAACTCTAAACTACCACCTCAAGTAAATGTTTTCCTTTACAAGAGTTCCTGAGATCGTGGTGTCTCTTTACAGCAATAGAAACCTTAACTAAGACAAGGCTACACAGGGCTACCTCCTCAGTTCTAATCTCTGATTCATTTTGTGTTACTTCTGTATGTAGCTTAAGGCTGGAGCTCAGCATCCCTCTTTTGCAGGTGGGTATCCAGCTTTAAAAGCACCCTTTGTTGAAAAACTATGTTTTCCTTCATTGAATAGTCTTCCACCCTGTCAGGTCAAAAGACATATGAGGGCTCCTCTTCTAGTGCCAGTGAGTAGCATATGCAAATGGTAAATTCTAGAGAACAATAGCAACACAGCTCTTCTCACTCTACAGAGAGAGCACATTTTCACACTTGATGAAAACATCAAATGCTACTAATGTTATTTAATTCTGGGTCTTAATACTTGGTTAAAAGTTTGTGTGTGTGCACGCGTGCATGTATGCAGATATCCACAGATGTCAGAGAGAGGCATTGGATTCCCTGGAGCTGGATTTATATGCTGCCTCATTTGGCTGTTGCAAACCCACTCTGGTCTTCTGCACTCAACAAGAGTTGCCAATGCTTAGTTATCTCTCCAAGCCCTAGTCTTAATGTTTCATTTTGTTCATGAACAGAGAAAAAGAAGACTACCTGATATTTCACTTTCTGTGCTTCACCAAGATCACAGGACTTCTTAGCTACAAATATCCCTACGTCAAAATGGCTCCTAAGTGACCAGAGAAGGATGGAACAAAGCTTGTTCTAGCATTCTGTTACTCTACATTACACTTAGTCTTCTGTTACTATACTTACATTTATTCTTCAGTTACTATATGTTACATTTATTCTATTACTATGCATTACATTTATTCTTTCAACTTCAAGAAAATTAGTAAAGAAGAAAACTTGAGATAGTAGGCCAGCCTTAGTCTCTGCCATTTCTACAAAGAAATTAAAAATCTAAAAGGGACAATATATCAAAAATAAAGGGAATTTTAAAAAGCTTGGTTTGAAGTCTAGCATTAAGCACTCATAAGTGTTATTCCTATTGCTTACTGAGATTTCTCACTGACCTCTAGGCAAGTTTATTGGAAAAAAAGAAAATAAAGCTTTATATTATATTTGTTTTCTTCCATTGCTGACATTTATATCTGATAAATATTCTATAAAATATGAGACAAAATTAAACTCATCAAGAAAAATCCATTAAAATGGAAATTTTTTTTAACCTACAATTAAGTGTTGTTGGTTGTTTTATTACTCTTTACTCTATTGCGGGGGGGCGGGGACACCACTCTGTAGCCAAATAAATTACACGCAGAGGTTAATTCTTTCTTATAAACACCTGGCCTTAGCTTAGCTTGTTTCTTGCCAGCTGTTCTAAACTTACATTGTCCCCGGTACCTTTTACCTCTAGGTTTTTATCTTTCTCTTACTTCTGTAATCTGACTTTCACTCTGACTCCGTGGCGGGCTGTGTAGCTGGATGCCTGGCCCCTGTCCTCCTCCTAACTTTGTTTTCTTGTTCCTTCTTTCTTTCAGAATTCTCCTCCTATTTATACTCTCTGTCTGTCAGCCCTGCCTATCCTTTTTCCTGCCTCGCTATTGGCCGTTCAGCTCTTTATTAAACACCATCAGGTGTTTTAGACTGGCAAAGAATCACAGCTTCACAGACTTAAACAAATGCAGCATAAACAAAGCACCACATCGTTACCTTGTTAAACAGATGTTCCAGAGCATAAGCAAATGTAACAGACCTTAAAATAATATTCTACAACAATTAAGGCATCCAGAATAATTATGGAATCAAGAAAACTTCAGGCAATGGGCAGTTAAAAAGAGACATTTCTAATGTAAGACACGGTAAGCAGTAAGGAGTAAGGGCTTCCCCTGCATATTCCCGTGAGAAGACATGAAAACCACTGACTCAAAGAACCCAAATTAACAGATAGCTATTTTCATCAAGCGATTAAAAGATTGCTATGAAATTCTCTCAAAAATTCACCCAGAGGAAACAATGAGTTTATTAGATTTGCTTACATAGGATGGGTAAGGGGTTACAAAGGTGTGTGCGTGGTCCTAAAGCAGGCGCAAGGACGATGCTCCACAGATGCTGTGTAGACGGAGCTCTGCTTTTCTAAAGCTGGTACAAGGATGATGCTCCACTCATGCTGTGTAGACAGCTCTGCTTCTCTTAGCTTTTCCTAGCCTATGCCATCTATCCCCTCCCTGAGACTGTCCCCTCCATAACTTCTATTAGGATAAAGTTGCATAGGATTTTGGCTGAGTGGAGTGGCTGGATACTCAGACGAAGGTCAAGCAACCCTCCACACCTCTTCCTTCTATGAAGGAATGTCACTAGTGAACAGGCCAGTTGAGATGACCACTTGTAAGCAGACAACAGCCAGATCCTATGGAGGGAGTGGCTGGTTTTGCTGGGAGCATAGAGCTACACAACAGGGATTATTAATGGAAAGGTGATGCTGTCTTCTTACTAACAGAATTTAATCCCATTGTTGTAGCTTTCAGTGTAGACAAAAAAATCTGAGGAGGGACATCAGACTGTGCCTGATAAAGGAAAGATTCCATCCTATCTTTATCCATCATCCCAATGCTAGTGAAATAAATTCTTAAAACACCTCAAGATTGGACCAAGGAGGTGGTGTGTGGAAGTACTCAATGCGCAAACATCTCCAGAGCCCACAGATTCCTGAAACACGAGTGTACATCTACAGTGCCAGCAGCTGGGAAACAGTGACGGGAGAACATCTGGAAGGGTGCAGGCCAGCTAACCTGGCATTTTCAACAGCGCACAATGAGGAAACCTGCCTGGAGCAAGATGGAAATTAAGGACCAACACTTGAGATTGTCCTCTGACCATCACACACAGGCCAAGACACTTTTACACCTGAATTCACACATGAGAACACATGTACACAATTTTATAAAAGTATCAACATTCATAGTGTACCCACTGAAGGGTAAAGGATCTGCTCTGACAATATGGACGACTGGCAAAGGGAAGGGATGATTTAAGCATATCTGGCCTGTTGGAAAACAATAAACTAAGCAATAACGCTATTTGCTTTAACACTGAGCCTACAACTTGATGCTCACCCTCTGATGTTGTGATGTGAAATGAGACTCTAGATTAATTTTAAAATATGTGAGATGCAATATGAAATAACTTGTCTCGGGAGTCAGAAGGTCCAAATGTTGGCTCCATATAGTCACCAGGAACAAGTTACGCTCTCTCTAAGCCTGTTATTTGTCTGTCTAATGAATCTAAAAACTGAGCCTGTCTCCATTCAGAGCACAGTCCATGGAAACACTGGAAAGGATGCCTGGATATGCCCAGATATTTCACTGTTACTGTCTTTACGAGGGAGTATAATTTAGATTCTCCAACAGGCACTCAGATAGGGAGAGGGGGCCATGACTAAGTAATAAAGACGATGAACTCCCAAGATGGTGGTTTCTTCCTCTTGTCCTGACATGAGATAAATGCCTATCAGATTTTAAAAAAATGCCTAGATATTTTGTTTTCTGGGCAAATGTTTTCTCCTGCTAGTGGGATTTCTGATAAGGGACTCAATCAACAAGCTCAAGGCAGGATCAGGACATGTCTACACACAGCTGTTGGGCAGTCAACCATACTGTCTTTCTTCAGACACTGACTAAATTAGTGAAGGAAGACCCTTCACAGATTTTTTAAACCCCCAACCCTCAAGGAGAAACTAGGCTGACCAATATCACTCCTTGAACTTTTCTCTGTGTGCCTTCTGAATGTGTGTGTTTCCTTTCCGCTAATAAAAGCCCTTCTTTAATGCTTGATCCTGCCTCCTCCTGTTTGCTCTGTTGAAGATTTCTCTGCCACTGTCTGTTGTTCTTGAGACTGTCTCCAACTTTAACTTTAACTGGAAGAGAAAATAAACCTAATAGGAATCCTTATATGGTAATAATTATCAGCAGGGAGAAAACCCTATACACAGGTGACATTTAGACTTAAATTTTTTAATCCAGGAAATATATATATATATATATATATATATATATATATATATATATATATATATGTAAATATGTAAATATATGTGTGTCTGTATATATTCTTTTTACTATATCTGTAACTGGAGACTGTTAATTCATTTCCTCGTTGCCCAGACACACATAATCACACAAAACTATATTAATTACAACATTATTTGACCTATTAGCTCAGGCTTTGTATTAAGTAACTCTTACATCTTAAATTAACCTATTTCCATTAATCTGCGTATCATTACAAGGCTGTGGCCTACCAGTAAGGTTCTGGCATGTTTTTCTCCTTCTGCAGCTAAATGACATCTCTTGACTCTGCCTACTTTCTCTGTATGTCTTTATTAGGATTTCCTGCCTGACTTTACTTTGCTTAGTTGTTGGCCAAAACAGCTTTTTCCATTATCCAATAAAAAGCAACACATATACAGAAGGACATCCCACATCATATAATTAAGAAATGTGACTGACACTGTCTACAGAAGTCCCCAAGCATCAAGACAAAGTTCTAGACCTGTGGTGATGGCTTAATTGGTTTTGGCAAATCCATGTTATAAATAAATAAATAAATAGATGTGGTGACATGTGCTTGTAATCCCAGTACTGGGGAAGCATAAACAGGCAAGTCCTGAGGGGTCCCTGGCTTAGGCAAATCTGTGAGTCTCAGACTAGAGAGAGATAACCTGCCTCAAAAGTCAGGGTAATGGGACCTGAGAAACAATAGCCAAGGTGTCTTTTAAGTTTCATAGACAACACAGGGACACACACACCTGTGCATCTACACCAACACACATCTACACACACACAAAGAAAGTATTCTATTAGAGTTTTCCCTATTTTAGTACAAAGTTTTAACACCATCACCACACAGCATACAATAATAACAAAATATTCCATTATCTGCTTCCTTATTCTGCCTCCCAGTTTCCCAATGACCAGACTGCTTCTTTCTCAACACATAGAACAAACAAACAATCAAAACAACAACAATAGGAATTTCCTGGGCCTGGGTGAGATGCAGCTCCAATCCCAACAGCCATGTGTCATCTTCCCACAAGTGGTGTGTTGTAACAGGAGTTTCTCCCAGCACACACGCTGGCAGATCACCCATCCTGACCATGATCAGCAGTCTTACAGATATATCTACTAGGCAAAGGAAAGAGTTTTGAACAGATTGTACATATTCAAAGAAGCAGAAAGCTTCTTTGAATCATTTCCCCACCCCCAAGAAATAGTGTGACTTCAACTATTTGTTTCCTTCCTGTCAAACAAGACACCTGGATAACTTTTAGATATCCAAAACAAAGAAAAATCCCTTCCAAAAAAAAAATACCGCCAAGAGAGGAAATCAGCAATGATATTTAATTGAAAAGACCAACTCTTCACATTTGCCTCAACTTGCCGAAGTGTGTGGCACAGGGCTCGGCATCCTGTCTATTTCAACATCACCCTAAGCAAGAGTGGCTTTGAGATGTCTTCTGTGTTCTTTGCTCAGGCCTGAAAAAGAAAGAGCTGCACCCCTTGCATTTGCTCTTAGAGTCATTAGCCCTCGACAGCACCATCATTTAAGAAATTTATCATCAGTGCTGTCCTTCGCACAACGTATTAGCGCAATACATTATAAGAGCACCTCACTCTGATGATGTATGGCTCCAAAGATGGCAACATCTGGGGACAGATGAGTCTCAGAATAGATGGTGCGAGGGTGTGCATGCAGAGACCTACCTTTGCAGGGCTGTTCTGAGATATGCCAGACTTTGTTGTTCCCAACCAGCCCCTCCATGACAATCTTTCCAGAGACTCTGATTTAAAAAAAAAAACACACATTTTACGGCATTAAATTGATTTTTGACGACAATGAAGGACGGTTTCTAAAATTAGTGGGTCGGTATGTTGAGGGATAACTCGGCACACACTTGATGATAAATTTCAATCATTGCTTTCGAGAAAACTCTAATTTAATCCACCTCTTGCTCACTTAAATTTTTCAGGAGCTTCTCCAAACGAGAGGAAGGAGATTAACGTCGGATGTCTTCAAGGGTATTAGAACAAAAATTGAGCCACAATTAATTAGTCTCGACCAAAATCTAGCTTTTTACATGGTTGATGATACATTTTTCTCAGGAGCTTGATTCTCCCATTTCCATTCTTCAAAGTCCAGAACGCTGCCCTCTCCATTACTTTGTCTAAATAGCACGCAAATATTTTAGCTAACTACTGAAATAAATCATTATGAACATTTAACCTCAAAGAAAGTTATAGCAAATAAAAATGCCTCCGTGGCCTGATTCATGCACAGGAGAGCCATGTGCAGGGTCACAGACGTCTGGGTTAAAATGGGTTCAGAGCACCCATTTTACAAACTCCA
Organism: Microtus pennsylvanicus; assembly: GCF_037038515.1. Taxonomy (NCBI): domain Eukaryota; kingdom Metazoa; phylum Chordata; class Mammalia; order Rodentia; family Cricetidae; genus Microtus; species Microtus pennsylvanicus. Next base: position 48,444,528 of record NC_134586.1, read on the forward strand.
AGGGCGTCTGGGGAACTGATCCTACTTGTTCATTTTAAGCACTATGCCTGCAGAACTCAGCACTGAAGCAATGCCTCAATCCAGCTCAGAGCCATTATCTAAGGAAGCGTCTTTAGTTGAAGTTGATCAATATTCTTTATACTAAAGAAAAAGAAAAGCCTTCAGCAACAGCATTTCACATATTCAGAACTACACAATTACGATCCAAGTATGGTCATAGGATAAGCTGTTTGGGATCATAACGTGATGATCTTTAGGAACATGAGGTCCTTTCATTCTGTGCTCACCAACATGAACCACTAAAGTGTCCTGGAGTGGCCCTCAGCATCTCTCACAAATGGCATTATATGACCCTAACAATATTCATCTACAGGAGGTTATGAGAGAGAAAACCCAAGTCCACACTATTTGTCTAGGATCCTGGGTTTGATGTTCCTTCAGTCTGTCACCTTTTACCCTGGCAGAATAATACCACAGGTTCTTTGTAAAAACCTCAACAATCACAAGGGAATCTTGAATTTAGTAGGCCAGAAACAGGCAGAAAGACACGTGGGTCAGAATGGTTGATGGGGAAGCAGAAGAGAAGAATAAATACGCAAGAAACAGGTGGGGGAGAGAAATTGCTGGACTTCAAGTTGTTCACTTTTCAATGAGTTGACTGCCTGGAAACAGAACACGGGTTCCTGGAGTCAGAGAGCCTGTTCCAGTATTAACAGAGCATAGGCGCCACCTTTCAATGTCATCATTTTCTTTTAGGAACTAAGTCTGGCAAACTTAGCAAAATAAAACCCTGAATGAAGGGATAAATGACATCCTTGTACAATCTTCCAAAATCCTTTCCCTCTTCACTTTTATAAATAACGAAATTTTCATTGCTTGTCACTTTTATACCATTAGATTATTCTCCCTTCACACACACACACACATATATACATGTTTTTTGAGATAGGGTTAACCTGCGTAGTCCTGGCTGTCTTGGAACTCACTCTGTAGACCAGGCTGGCCTCGAACTCATAGAGATTCGCCTGCCTCTGCCTCCGGAGTGCTGGGATTTGAGTAATGAGCAACCAATGCCCACCCTATCCCCTCTCTTATTGTCTCCTCTAACTTCTAGAAAACAGGACTGGCAAAGCAGCTCATGCCTGTAACCTCGGTACTTGTGAGGCTGACACAGGAGGATTACTGTGAACTTGAAGCCAGTCTGTGATATGTAGCCATTAAGACCCAGTCTCAAAAAGCAATCAAAAAGAAAAAAAGATTTGTACTGTGAGTTTAAGCTAAACTACTTGTTTAAGGGGTGGGAAGCTGGACAGTCTTAAGAGACATTGTTGCTTAAAAGTATCTAGAGGAAAGGGAACTTTAGGATAGTCTGCCAGCCCTTCAATTGGTTTTTCTGAGGTAAGGTGACTGATATGTGATTAAATACAAAAACAATAAAGTAACTTCATACTCAGGAGAGCCCCACCTATAAGGGAGTCTACAGGACAAGTTCAAGGGCAGCCTGCACTCACTCTGCACTCAACTATGTAAACAGAAGAGCTGAATCTTCTAGAATGTTCTCCTACTCACTCCTTTTCTACACATCTTTCTTTGTCATTGGTGTGAAGACGGGATTTGATAAGGCGTGTGTGGAGGGAGGAGGACTCAACAGTCCGGACTAGGTTTCCATTTCTGAAGATAAACCAGAGCGGCCCATTGTGACCAGCCAGTTTGGGGGTGCAGTGTGGAGTCATATCTCCAGTAAGCAACGACAAAAACAACAAACAAGCAAAAAACCCTGCTGCTTCCCTTTGCCTTTCCTGTACATGCGTCTCTTTGGGCCCTTGTGGAGGATTACAAAGATGAGCAAGGCAGACCAGGCAGGAGAAGGAAGCAGGGCATCATGACTGGTGTGGTCCATGGACCTACTATCCTGCCCTTTGACAGCTTTCCTTCCTTCTTCTTGACTTCACTTCATCTGGAGATATGTGATAAACTGTTGGTAAATGTTTCCGAATTTTTTTTATTATCCCCAAAAATATGAGCAACACAGGGCTGGTGTTATCTTTATTTCTGTCTCCTTTCCTCCCTCCCTCCCTCCCTCCCTCCCTCCCTCCCTGCCTGCCTCCCTCCCTCTTTCTCTCCTAGCTTCTACTCTTTTCAGAAAGGAAATGCAATGTCCACTTCATTTTTAATTTGTGGCAAATGGCAGAGATGTGTTTGCAAAAACCAAAAGGACACGCTGAAAACTAACAGCACAATTCAACACAATTCAACAGCGAAAACCAGGAAAAACCATGTATTATACTAATGAACATTAATCACCTGCTTTATGTCTAGACTTGTGTCAGTCACTTTGGAGTACAAAGGAGCTTTGAGATGTTATGTTTGGGGTCCCAAAGTTTCTCGGTGTAGCTGAGGAAGTGAAATAGACTTGCAGTAATGAGGGCTTTGTCCCCAGGCAGAACCCAGACTTGACATGAGGGGTCGCCAGTGTGAGCCGGGACAGTTGAGCAAGGAAAAGAAGCCGTTGCAGAAATTAATCTGGATAAAAACGTGAGGTTTAAACAAGAGAAATAAAAAAGGGTGTCCTGGGAAAGCCGTCAGGAACACAGGGATATGGACAGAAGTGGACTTGGTGAAAGACAAAGAGAGGAAATATTTTGTTTCACAAGATAAGCAGAGGAGCAGTCGGGCAGTGTTTTCAATTCACATCACAGCTCTTGGGGAGGTTGGGGGTGCAGGACCTTGAGTTCAAGAGTTCCTTGGACTAGAGAGAGAGTTCAAGTTCAGAATGAACTGTGTAGCATGAACTTCAATAAAAATAGCAAAAGACCAATTACAGTAAAGACAATCATGTGCGACTGAATTTGGGACTTTTGACAAACAAAAGCCCACCATAGTCTGAATTCATATAGAAGCGGGAGCCAGCAGACTCGGCAGTGAGAATTTCTTTCTTAAGAATACCCGTCTCCCAAATGTGAGTTCGAAACAGTGGTCATGCGGCATAGTAACAGTGTAAGAAATCTCTGCAAATAGTGAAAAAATGGGAAGAAATGTTATATGATTCATACCCTTGAACGGGGGAAATTATTTGGCAAATTTGATTAATATGTTTAAGGAGCCAAGGTCAGGGGAAAGATTATGAGTTGAACTGAGGTTTTGCAATTCTGAGGTCACTGGAAACATCTTAGAATCTAGGGGAGTGTCAGAGGAAGAGGCTGCCATCTGCTTCCTCTGTTCCCCCAATTCAAAGCAAACATACAGAAAAACGTGGTCTTTTATACAAAATGAATACATTCATTCATTCTTTCCCTCTACCACAGAATAAAAACAATAATTAAAAATACTTTTCTTAACAATTACAGGAGCCGTTTCATTGGAAAATGGTAGCAAAGGACATGCCCTTCCCAGGTGAGAAAGTCACGCCAAATCACACTTGAGTCTGGCACGCCTTTCAGATGGGCACCAAACCGGGTCAGCATCAGTGAGCTCTTTAATGATATTTTTGAGAAACAATCCAAGAAGACACAGTGAGAAGGTAAGGTACGGAATCCGAAGGGACCTGACTTCATTCATTCAATTACAATTGCCTCTGGAGTTTACGATGCAAGTCAAAGTGTGATGTAGATTTTGTACTAAGAAATGAAATTAATTCCACAAATGTTCCCAATTCAAAGGCAGGGAAGAAAAAAAAACAGAAAAACTCAGGGACTCTTATAAATAATCAAGTGTCTGTTTTGCACCATAAGCCGGCAGCACAGCCCTTAATGATGTCAGGCTATGTATGTTGGGGGCTTGGTTGCGGGACAGCCTGCTGTCATTTGAATTCTCTGGATAACACTGGAGATCAGCTTGCAGAAATCCCTGTGTGTCTCAGTCCCAACTCAAGGACAAAAGAATATCCAGGGACAAAATCCCCGGGCCGGTTCAAAACAAAGGGCCCTTCTTGTTCACTGCCCTGCCTTCTAGCGTGTCAGCTTTCCTTCCCAGCAGGTGATGCAAAAAGCCAGCACCTCCCCACCTCCACATCTGGTGCCTGAACAGGTTTAGATCTCCCGGTTGGGTCTTTCTTCCTCTTGATGAGGGCTACCTTTGTGAAACTGTTAATGGAGATTTCATAGGGTCCTTTGAAAATAATATGAAAAACGAAATGACTCTCCAGCTTCAAGCATGCATAGAGATGAGTCCTTACTTGTAAGCAAGATTTTGAAAGTCAGGGCTGGGGCTTCCAAAAGCACAGGTTTGTTGAAGTGTATTTCAGATCTTACTAACGGAGGAGATGATGCTCCAATTGCTTTTGTGACTTGAAAACAATCCCAGAATCAAGAGCTGTGTAATAATAATGGAGGTTGTTTTTATCCTGCTAATATTACTTCTAAGAAATACTTTGAGCTACTGAACTGAAAATGATTTGGGGTCCTTAATGACAATTAATTAGAGAACTAGAGAGGCCTTTGAAAAGCATAATAATAATGTCTAGCAGACACACATTTGGCATTATTTAGACACATTTATTTAATCGGTTGTTCTCTTAACATTTTGCTAAATTTTCATTTTGTTATAAATACTTCATATTTTATTGGTTAATTTTAAAAACCAGAGTAAGTGGTTACATGTTGACTTCTTTAATACAGAAATATTTTAGGTGTGTTTGTGTGTGTGTGCACGCGCGTGTGTGTGTGTGTGTGTGTGTGTGTGCGCGCGTGCATGTGCATGTTTGTGTGTGTGCCGGTTTGCAAGTAAGTGTTCCGTGTACATGCATGCAGCACCTGCAGAACCCAGAATAAGAGTGTTCTGATGCCCTGGAATCAGACAGTTCTGATCTTCATGTAGGGAACCAAAGCTGAGTCTTCTACAAAAACAGCAAGTGCTCTTAACCACTGGGTCACCTCTCCAGTTCCCATGCTTCCTTCTTCCTTACAAAGTAAATACATCAAGCAGAAACCAACATGCACAAGAAGAATCAAACTTGAAATAAATGTACATTTTTAACTAAAAACAAACCCACATCATACTGATTACAACATGGAGTGGTTTTAGTTCATTCTTGCTGAAGACTTTCCTCGTGGCCTCTCTTGTTTTCCCACCCCAACCCCCATGCCCTACTCCCTCACACACATTTTCATGACTCCCTAAAATCGTTTTTCCTGGAAAATGTAGCTCCCACTTCTGCTTCATTCTTAAGGTTATGGCATCAGGCTCTCCAGGCTTCTTGCACTAAAATATAAATAGCATAACGAGGTAGCTCAAACACGTCACTCACCATAACTAGCCCTGCCAAAAGTAGCTGTGCCACTTTCTCTCCACGGACCCAAGGAGCCTCCTATATCCATTCTAAGCCTCGCTTCCTCTCTTGGTAAATAGAGAAACACATTTGTTTAACGCTGAACACTTTATAGGGCAGCTGAGAAGGAAGGGTAGGTAGTGACACCTGTGAAGAGACGCTCAGTGTGCCTGGCAAATTATACAAGTCACTCAATCAACAGTAGCTGGGCGGCTATCATCATCATTATTATAAATTATTATTATTACTAATCCCATTAGCTAATGGAAAAGGAATGAGATCCATGTTGCTCCAGTCAGAGAGATGGAAAACGGAGAGAAGGTAGTGTGTGCGTGGGTGGGGGTGGGAGGGTTGATGTTTTGGTGCCTGGTTGCCCAGGAAGAAGGGAGGCTGCAGGAACCCTGAGGATTTTTCTGGCAGCCTGGTCTGATACTTCTGGTTAAGCCACCACTGCCACAGCTGCAGATAGGTTAGCAGTCAGTGGGAGAATCTGCAAATAAAGGCTACATGAATAATTTTAGCGCCTTGATCATTTTATACAAGAGGTTAAAATTGAACTCCTTCATCTGAGGTGCCTAAAATCCCTAATTCCTGTTGAAATTGTGTGTGTGTGTGTGTGTGTGTGTGTGTGTGGTGGGTGGGTGGGTGGGTGTGCTTAGGTGTGGTTGTTTGTGTTGTACATGTATTAATACTAGTGTACCAGTTGTGGAAGCCAGAGGTTTTTGGGTGTCTGCCTCTGAGGCTCTCCACTTTGTCTCCCTCTGAACTGGGAGTTTCCTGATTGTTTAGACTAGCTGGGCAGCAAGCCCCTGGAATCCTCCTGTCTCTCTTTACCTCCCTTGGCTTAGACTGCACATTGTCATGCCTGGATATTATATAGGGAATTAAAGATAGATTTTTATGCTTAGATGGCAAGTACTTTACCCACTGAGACAGCCTCTTGATCCTTACCTTGTATTTAGAGACATGCCCTCTCCTGTAGGTCTCTCCTCTCTGTGACTTCCCAAGTAGGCTGGACTAGCTGGATAGTGAGAGCCAGGACTCTGCCTGTCTCCGACTCCCCAGTGCTAAGATTACAAACATGGGCCACCCTGGAACTTCTGTGTGGGTTCTGGGGATCAGATTCTGGTCCTCATGCTTGCGAGGGAAGTATTTTAACCACTGGACTAACCTCACAGCCTCACTCTCCTCAAGTCTTCAGCAAGTTATCTGGGCACAAGAGATGAGAAAACAGGTCTTAACATCAGAGGAAAGAAAATAAAGATGACTTCTAGACCCAACGGGATATGCCGTATACATTTCTGCAGGTGCCACCCAAGGACTGGGCTCATCACATAGGGCAGGTACCTGTTGTGTCATAGAAACCCTGCAATTTGCCCAGTTGTGATACTTGAAAAAGGGTCTTATAGTTACGTCCTCTGTCTAGAACAAACAGAGCCAAGCAGAAATTTCCCAAACTTGTTTTGGCAATTTTTTTTTCTTTTTGCCACTCTTCTTGCTGTTGTAACAATAAAAACTTAAAGAAGGGGTCAGATTCTGGCTCACAGTTTGAGGATACAATATGTCACGGTGAGAAGGATGTGGTGACTGGAGCTAGAAGTAGTGATTCGGATCTGTACTCAGCTAACAGGTCCACACTGCTGGGCTACTCACTATCTCCTTTCTACTCAGTCCAGAACCCCAGACCATAGAATGACACCACCCATATTTTACGTGGGTCTTCTCACCTGAGTGAACCCAGTCTAGAATCTCCTTCCCAGATATGCCTGGTGGCTTCTCTAATCAGTGATTTTTGATCCTGTTGTCAACCAGTCCTAACCATCAGAGGTGGCATACGAAGTGTCAGAGGTGTGAGACAGGTCACTCCAGTCAAAGGTGAACCAAATCCCTGTGCAACATCCTTCAGTGTGCTAACTTGGAATACTACTTTCCATGAGATCCGGTACTAGTCTCTCAAAACATTTCATGGACTTAGCAAGCCCCTCCGTGCCTGTGAAAGACTTGGGCAAGGCTTGGGATGACCTGACGTCTTGTTCATTTTGTCTTACCCTTTTTCTTGATTCAGTAGTCAAAGTCCGTAATTATCTTTTTTAAAAGTAGGACTTTAGAATTTTTCGAGCTATTCTTAGCAAAGCCAAGAGGATGTTTGTCTAAATCACGGGGCTCTGAATCTTAAGAAAACTACAGATTTTAGGGGATCTAGGAAGATGGACAATCACAGTAGCATGCAAAGACTGGTATGGAAATCCTCTATACTCCAGTGTGCACTTGGGGATTATTTGTAGGAGTATCGTGCATGATTAAGGAAACGTAGGATGATGTCTCCTGTCCCTCAACACATTCTCCATAAACATCACCTTCTCAGATTTCATGGAGAAGGCACAGTCACTCCAGATTTCTTCCTCTTGAGCCTGTTTATCTCGACATGTCCCTGGGGGAAATGAAAAGGCAATAGTTTTAGAATGAGAATGAATTACACCAGGAGCATGGTGTTCAGAGACATCAGTTTCTCTATCTTACTGGAAACAAGAGTTGATTGTGTGCCCAAGCTCTTCCTACTTAATGTGTCTTATTAGCTTTGTAGATGCCCCATGCATTGGTGGTATGTCGAGGCGAGGATGCCGACTCTCAGCTACACTAGAAGGCAGTTTAGAGCAGATAGTCACACTCCCTTTGTCCTACGGATAAGTGCAGTTTCCCAGATCAACATAAAGCCTAGAAGTGGGAGGCAGTTTCTTCCCTTTGCAAACAGTGGTTGCTAAACTGGAGTGGTTGCTTTGAACTGGAGCCAAGACCATTGTGGCCATGGGGAAAGAAATGCCCTTCCTGTAAATGGAGCCAATGCAAAGGAAAAACATACTTGGAACATGGCTATATAAAGGTTCCTGACTACGATGTTAGAGCCCTTGGATCCAGCCAACATTCCGAAACACAGCTCTAAAGCTAACCTCCCAGGAGACTCCGGCATTTTCTCCTGGAACCAGTTGTGGGGTGGGGGGAGGACTGAAGGAGGAAGGAGAGCTACTTCTACGCTACAATAAAGAAGTAGTTGAATAATCCACTCCTAGTCTTAAAAATTCATGTAAAATTTGCATTTCTCCTTCATAATATATCCATGTTTGCTTTAAGAGAAAAATATGTTAAATTATTTACCTTAGAGCAGAGTTGACTTTCCAGGGAGACGTGCCACGGGTGTGCAGTGTCTTTTCTTACCTCCTTCATTGCTGGGAGCTCACGGTTGGGGACCCCAGTTTTCAGTTACCTGTTATGAAGTAAGAAAGATCTTAAGGAAGGCTAGGATATGGATGTCTTTGCGGAGCCATGACTCTTCAGATACAGAAGAGACTGACTAGAAACCAATAGATAATCACTTGACAGCTATTCCCAGCTTTATGATTTTAGTTTTGGGTTGCATCTCTCTCCTACAATTCAGGATCCCAGGATGAATGCAGTGTCTCTTGTGGTCTGTCAAGGACAGGGCTCAGAACAAGGGGTTATTATTTATACCATGATATCTGTCTCTCCTGTCTAAAGATTCTAACACCTTAACCCACCACTGTCACTTCTGATGGCCAAGCTGCCATCACCTCTTCACTCCATATGTGCACTTCAGAATAAGGTCTGGCCTTAATAATTGTATTTTAGATCATCTTTGGAGCACAGATTATTTCCGTCTTTATGGCTGAGATCATTGGTTTCCATGCTTCAGATGGAAGGTGGTTTATTTGTTTTGTAGTCTGGGTTCTCGGCTTCGACTCCAGACATCGTCAGATTTTCCCCTGTCTCTGTTTTCTTTGCTTCATAGAAGTGGAACTCAAATACGGACACTTCATAACCAACTAACATCACTTCTGAAATTTAAACAAAGCCTTAAAGTGGGTCGGGAAGACAGCTTGGTGGGCAGAGGGCATACCAAACAAGCCAGAGGACCTAAGTTCAGATACCCTGCACTCACATAAAGAGCCAATTGTAGCAATGGGCATCTGTAAACTCAGCCCAAGAGGGAGAGGGACAGGCAGATCCCTGGAGTTCCCTAGAAGTCAGTCTAATATAACCAGTGAACCCCAGGTTCAGAGAGGGACCTTGGCTCAAGCACTAAGGTAGCAAATAACTAAGGAGACACCCAACATTGAATTCTTACCTCCACATGCAGAGTACACATGCACATGTCCAACCATTCACACATACACATAACATCTTTAAATCTGTGTCTACTTCAGTATTACATTCAAATCCCACATTGGAGCTGAGGAGTAGGGGCCTAAATTTAAGAACGTCATTGGTCAGACCCTAACAGACCCTTTCAATGTCACAGCCCAATCTTGGAATTCCAAAGAGTTCCAGGATGGGGTTTGGAGGAAGGGCTGGGAAGAACTGCATTGTTCTGCATAGGAAACCAGGAGATGATTGTCCTTTGCTTTGACCTCATTAGAAGGAGCCACAAACAACAAGCAAACAAACAAAAGTAACCTGCTCCAATAAACTACAGATACAGGAGATGGATAAGACCCGGTCCAAGGCCATAGGTTGCTGATTCATAGGCAAAATCTTTAGGCTGATAAACCCTGCCACTGCCCTACTATTTTATTCTATTTGATCCCTTTAATCATGTTACAAAAGAAGCAGCTCCCTTTGTGTTTTATTCTGTAGATTTGGGAGCATGAAAGGGTATCTTTGCTGCTAAGCCAAAGTGTCTGAAGTACAAGCAAAAAGAACGGCAAATTGTATACATCTTCAGAGTCAATCACTCCCAACAGATTACATATAATGTTAACAATTGGATATTAAAGAAACTGGCAGTGGGGAGGGGGTGTAAGAGAACCCTACTACATGAGACCCGTGTCAGTGAGGATAGCAGGCACCCTTTCCCAGCAGACATCCTTCCTCTGTGCTTTGGTGACAGTAGGACCGTAGCATGAAATAAACCTTCGGCATAGTGAGACATATGGCTCTCTTTGAGAAGCAGCCTAAGATTAGAAATCACACAGACTCTGTTAACCACCAAGTCGCGAGTTCAAAGCCTCCTTCCACTTCTCCTGTGTCATCTCTGTAAGCCTCAGTTTCCATTTTTATCCAACTTGACAGGACTCATGAGAAAACACAAAACAGAAGGGACTGTGTGGCAGGGTGGCTCGAGAATGTTCCTCAGAGGCCTGTATGCTAAGCTCCCTAGGATGCTCCTCTTAGAGGGTGCTGGAATTTTGGAGAGGTAGATCTTTTTTGGAGGTCGGTAGGCCAATGCCCTTGAAGCAGTGTATAAGGGCCCAACCCCTTCTCACTCTCTTTTGCAGCCAACCCTGAGGCAGATGGCTTGGCACTACTATATACTTCTGTCAGGGGGTGCTGCCATGCCATAGGCCCAAAATCATGGGGCCAATTGAGCATGGACTCAACTCTCCAAACTTGTGAGTAAAAATGAACCTTTATTCTTTGTAGGTTGGTAACCTCAAGTATTCTGTTACAGTGCTGGAAGGCGGACAACACAGGTAGACATAAGCACTTTCTTTTTTCGACTCTTCCATATGCTGTGTTGACTAAATTCCCTGAGACGACAACGTAAAAAAAATAAAAAGCTATAGCTCTTCACAGGCTTCAGAGCATGGTTGCTCATTCAGCTTTTTATTAAACAAAACGATAAGACATATTCTGTAATCAGCACATGTTCCTTTTTTTGCCTAATGACACTAATCTGTTTTTATCTTAGCCATTTAACTGAGCTTCGTGATTAGCCCAGGCAAGGTTTTAGGGACTTAAGTCATTTGTTTGATGTTTCTGCTTTTAGGCATGTTTGATTATTTATTAAAATTGATAAAATCAGCTGTGTCAACTAGTTATTAAAACTAGAATTCCTTTATTCGTGAATACCAGGAGGGGCGAAATAAATGGAAAAACTAAAACTGCACATGAATCTTTGATTGTGAAACATGTCTCGACAGGAGTGGCCCGTATACTCCGCAGTAACCGAAGCCTGTTCACAACGGGACTGTTCTAGCTTTAGTCAAGAAGGAAAAGGACCAAGTGCATAAGCATAGGTACAACTCTTGTTCTGATTTATGATTTAAAATAAACACAGGTTTGAAAGAAAAAAAAAAAACATGTGTTCTGGGCTCCAGAAAAGAAATACCAAATACTTGCTAAGAGAAAGCTGTGACTGGTTCTAATTCGTTCCTCCCTACTTGGTATGTGCACAGGACTCAAAGCACCAAACAGCACTGGATTCTCTTTTCCCGCCTCTCTACCTGGGCCTGGTGTAACCTGCGGCTAGGGTGCTACGGTGTGTGTGATGCTACCAATTCTGGTAAAGAGCCCAGCTGTTCTGGTCTGGTCATCGCCAGGCCATCATGGGCTCTGCATTCACAGGGAGCCAGAAGCCCAGCTCTGGAAAAGATTAGGCCAGAATATAAAGTGATGAGAGAAGACGACACTGAGAAGGAGAGAGCTACAATGGCAGTCAAGTAACATCCTCAAATAGCTCTAGCCCAGACCCTATGAGCAACAGAGCTGCCAGATGAAATAGTCAGCATTCTTTTTTTTAATTGAAAATATGAAGTTTTATTAGTTAAGTATAAAACATGTTTGTCACATTGGCTTACTTTCAAGCTGTTTGTTGTTGTTGTTGTTGTTGTTTTGGCCTATTAGCTTATGCTTCTTATTAACTCTTTCTTATATCATAAATTAGCTCATAATTCTTGTCTATGTTAGCCACGTGGCTCGGTACCTTTCTCAGCGAAGAATTTTCATCTTTTTGCTTTATTAATTTTATTGAGCTATACATTTTCCTCTGCAGCATTCTTGATGTATGCAGTGTGAGCACAAACAAATCAGCACTGTTTTCTGTTGCATTCAAAGCTTTTCTTTACTCATGATAGATAACGTAAAAAAAAAAGGAAAGGAAAGGAAAGGAAAGAAAGAAAGGGAAGGGAAGGGAAGGGAAGGGAAGAGAAGAGAAGAGAAGAGAAGAGAAGAGAAGAGAAGAGAAGAGAAGAGAAGAGAAGAGAAGAGAAGAGAAGAGAAGAGGAGAAAAAAGGGCACGGACCCAGCTTTCTCAGAATGATGCTCTGAATTAAAATACCTGGGAGAACAGACACGGGCAGTTCTCAGCCCTCGTCAAATCCAGCCTCTAACTGATCCATTTACTACACAACTCCCACACCAAGGGCTCACAGAACATTGCAGAAAAGGGGGCAGAATGATGGTAAGAGCCAGCTCGGCTATGAGGTGGTGTCTCCTAGAAATGACAGGGAAGCTGTATCCATAATACCTCAATGGGATGGCTGCTTCAGCAAGACTGGAGCAGTGGCAACACCAGCGGTCTCGCTAAGGTGGAAGGAGGGCATCTCATAGGGTCCCACTAGTAGATGAAGAACTATGGGCAACTAATGACTGCCGAGAGGGAGAACTGGTTTCCCCAGGGTACTTCCTACTTAATTGAATCCCCACATCATAGACACACAAGCGACACTAAATGAACTCAGCAGGTTGCATATATTTATTTATTCATACACACACACACACAAAAGGTAATTAGTTTGAGAGGAAGTGAGAAAGAAGTTACAGGGATTGAAGGGAGGAAAGGGAGGGGTAAATTATATGTTTATATTTTAATTTTTAAAAATTACAGCAATAACAGCAAAGAGACCAACCCAACTTTAGTAGTAAACATCCATAAGCTCAAGATTAGTATTCCCCTTCGAAAAAATTTCTAAAGAAAGATCTCCTCGTCTGGAATCCTGTGGGGGAGAAGTAAAATGCAGGACCACACCGCTCAAAAGATGAGTCCAGAAGTAAGAATTCTGGTCTAGCTCTGCCCCTGAGAAGATGCTGGGAATGCGATCCACCTTCTGGACTTCTACTGTGCCACCAGTACAATGGGAAACACTGGTAACAAAACAATAGATGCAAGATAGGTTAATTAGAATTACAGGTTCAAAGAGCCGTATATGCACATGCTAAAACATGAGATCTATGTGTTTTTTCATATATAGTCAGAGAACATTACTTGAGAATATATAATGTATCATAATGTATCATATTTCATGCATATTTAAGTTGTAGTTCATGAAGTGGGCATATTAATTGTTTCTTATATAATAAATATTAGTATTTATTTTTCAAATGGTAACACTACAAGATAAAAGAAGCTCAAAGTTCCTGGCCAGGTGGAATGCAATGCTAAGAGAGAAGTCCTCAGCTTCTGAGTTAAGGGAGGCTGGAATGCAAAACTGGGACAGAGGAGGGTGACAGAGGGAGAGCACATGGCAAGTAGGAGCACTTAGGGCAACATATAGGCCAAAGATCACTTTCAGCAGGTAGACACATACCTAAACTTCTGTGACAAGAGATGCCTGTAAGTTCTAGTCTCTGGACATAGGTTTGGTTCATGCCAGTATGGTGCAGAGCTGGAGACCCTGTTGAGAGTAAATTATTCACCTTCTGGTATGAAAGAGATAAATTTCCATTGAAAGTGGATGTCAGAGACTGGGGAGCAAGCTCAGTCACAGCCTGCGTGCAGAAGATGCTTGATCCATCTCCAGCATCCCCAGAGACTGGGGAGCAAGCTCAGCCACAGCCTGCGTACAGAAGACTCATGGTACATCTCCAGCATCCGCAGAGACTGCCTGCGTGCAGAAGATGCTTGGTCCATCTCCAGCAGCCCCAGAAAGAAAAAAAGAAAAGGATGCAGAAACAACATTGTAAGAAATCACAGTATCTTTTTAGCCACAAAAGTTAACTGGCACCTAGGTTTCTATAATGTATGTATCATAATACTTTTATTAGGTACACTTTGTAATTTTTTTCTACTAGGTTTTTATGGTACTAAGACATCTTTTTAAGAAATCATGACACCTTTCTGAACTATTGAGGCCCACCAAGGGATAATAGTTTATAGTGGGAAATGAAAGTGACTGTCAGAACAGCTTAGGAATCCTGGAGGTATTAATAAGCTCGGCCACATGAAGAGTCAACTTAGAAGCCACGGGCAGCCGTTAGATCTATGTTTACCATTTTCGCTTTTTCACGGACACATACGGGACAGACTACAGGAAAATACAAATAGTGCTTACTCCCAGATGTGCGAAGAACTTAGCCTTTCCTCCTCTTCTGCAAAAGAAAGAAAAAGAAGAAAGAAGATGCTTTTAGCACTGTAGGAAATTAAGTACCCAGGAGAAGAAAGAAGAATGGTAGTAAATATATAAAATCTATGCAAATTAAATCAGTATGACACCATTATCATCTGTCAAACTGGCAAATTAAAAAAAATTAATTCCCAATGAAGGCAAAATAAAGACACTTTCATTCTGCAAGACTAAAAGAATTTGTCACCAGCAGATACTTACTAAAGAATATATTAAGAAGTATTCTTTAAGCGGGAGGAAGATGATTCCAGAAGAAAGAACACAAATGCCACAAAGGCGGGGAGAACAAAAAAAGGTAAATATGTGGATGTGTCAGAATGGATATCAAATGCACAAGACAATAATGTTATTGTCTTACTGGCTTTGGCTTTTGTGAAACGTGCAATTGAAATCCATGCATAGTGTTCATTATTAGGGGGTAAACAGCATTAAATGGCTAGCAAGAAAGTTCATAAAGAGGTTAACAAGATTAGACTTCCATAAGTCGAAGATGAATTCACAAGCATGTGACTACCAAAACAATAGAAGAAAAAGTTTCACAATCCTGAAGGGAATGTAAAAAAAAAAAACTTCTCTTTAACCTTCGAAGTTGGTACCCAAATGTAAAAAGAAATAATAATAATAATAATGAAGGAAAAAGCAAAGAAAGCAGGATAGATAGAGTACATACTATATCAATAACTGCATTTGTGGTAAATGTCTATATGCTTTATTTTAAATGACAAAGAATAGCCCACTGTATCTGAAGAAAATGCAAAACAAAAACATAGTATTTGTTGTTCTGTAGGGACAAGTACAAAGTGCTGAAAGTGAACTATTTTCCAAAGAGGAAAAATGCATAAGTCATCTAGAAGCTGTAAAATAACAAAATGTATATAAATTCCAATATATCACTGGGACTGAAGACACAAATTTAGATAGGAAATGTTTAACTCATTATGAAAATGTAATGATTTTAAATTTGTATGCACCTAGTAACTGTATGTTAAAATACATGAAGTAAAAATGGACAGAATTTTAAAGAGACACGGAAAATCCTGTAATGATCATAGGAAAGCTGGCATATCAATTGAATAAAATCATTAAAAATAAAGAGTACATGAACTACAGCTGACAAACCCAAGTTCAGTGTGTAGAATGTTCTGTCAAACCAGAGAACACATATACATTCTCTGCACACACACTTAAAAGAATAACTATGACCCGGTGATGTTGGCACATGCCTTTAATCCCAGCACCTGAGAGGCAGAGACAGACAAGTTTGAGGCCAGTCTGGCCTACAGAGCAAGACAGGCCTACAGGACAGCCAGAGCTACACAGAGATACCATGACTTGAAAAAAACAAATAACGAAGAAGAAGAAGGAGGAGGAGGAGGAGGAAGAAGAAGAAGCACAAGAACAAGAAGAAGAACAAGAAGAGGAAGAAGAGCCACATAAATAACAATTCATAAAGAGAAGAGAAAGTTTCCATGAATCTTAAAGGAAAGAACCACAGAGAAAATAAGTCCTTTGAAAAACAGCAATAAAATTTAAAAGATAAATGTAAGTGGACATTGCCATATAATCATTATTTAAGGACTATATTTAGCTACCTCCATATCTATGTATGATTATAATCTTCTTCAAAACAACTTCAAAAGCTTGGGACTGGAAATATAGATCAACAGGTAAAGACTTGCCATGCAAGCACATGTACCTGAGTTTGGAGACCCAGAATCCACATAAACCTGACAAGAATAGCACCTATCTGTAATGCCAATGTCCTGTGGCAAGATGAGAGGTGGACACAGGAGAATCCCTTAAAGCCCAAAGGCCAACTAGACTGAGGTCCAAAACACTGAACAGGAGACCTGTCTCAAAAATAGTCTAGGATAACCCCTGAGGTTGCCTTCTGACCTTGACTAGTTCACTGATGGAAAAGAGAGGACAAAAGAGAAATCTTTTTTAAGTAGCAAGTTGGCGGAAAATTGATATTGATGAAAGAATATTCTAACAGTGTGTGGTAAATAAATATAAGTGATTGAATGGTTGGCTTTCCTCTGTCATTATCTGTTTTCATAGTTTTTTTTTAAAGACTTTTAAAAGTATTTCTTAGTTTTCCTAAATTCAACAGGATTGCCTTTTCATTTGGAGACCATAAAATCAGTATATGCAAACTCTCATGAACTTCTTTCATTTTTTATAATCTCAATCAATGGTTTTGTGGTGATAATTTGTTTGTGCTTTAACAAATAAAGCTTATCTGGAGAACAGAGCACGGAGCTAGTGGCTAGCTAACCATACAGGGCAGGCAGTGGTGGCACCCTGGAGGAGGAAACAGGAAATGATATGGCTGGGTAGAGAGAGGAAGTGATAAGGCAGGGTGGAGACAGGAGCTTGGCCCTTTTTGGATGAGAAGTTGGCAAAGTAAGAGGTTGCCTTTGTCTCTCCGATCTTCCATTATTTACCCGAATATCTGACCAATTAGAACTTGCACTACATCTGGAGTCCAACTTTAATTTAGGCCCAGAATTCACAAAAAAGTCTCTTGTCTGTTGCTTTGCAGCCACCGGCACAGACTGCAGCTATATGCAGCTGGAGTCACTGCACCACTGGCTGGGTTCTCCTTTCCTCTTTTCTCATGGGTCTGAATTTTTCTGTGTCAGCCTCTCTGCAACCAACTCCATAGGTGTTAGGGCTCCAAATGCCACAGGAGTTAGCTGCTTTCACAAGTTCCCCTGTGTAGATGGCTGGCTCTTTTTTTTTTTCCTCCCAGTAGGTTGTGGGCTCTCCCTGGACTCCCTTCTCTCGGGCTGAGACCAAACTAGTCGCTGCCTAGAAACCCACTGGAGCTTCTACTGTTCTGTGCAGCAGCAGTCAGCTTCACACTTCACCGTCATCTGAATCGTCATTGTTGGCAGATTTGGCAAGACAATTAGGAATTCTTAAAGGGAGGAATTACTTAAAAGAGAAGTTTTTTTTTCCTTCACTAAAAAAATGGGAAACACTATTACAATGGAGAGAGTTAGGTCTCTGCATGATTATTCAATGCATGGTTTAAATTTGGAACAATTAAATGATGGGGTAATCACCTGGGATTGACAAAATGTTAATCATCGTTCTGATAATCTTTATTGTTGGTTTTATAATTCTTGGTTTATCCTATAAAAAGTTGGTTGATATGAGTGCCAAGATACAGGTTTTAGAAAAACTTATTAAAAAACAGATCATAGAGATATTCAGATCCACAGAGGAATTTAAAGGAGAACCAATTTCAGCACTGCATTATAAGGTTAGAGAGGAACAATAGCCTAAGGTTCTCAAACAACCAACTTTAATTTATCCAGTAGCCTGACAGGAATTGTCAAATAATAGAAATCCCCAAGGCTGTGCAAGAGCTGAATGGGCTCATTGGAAATGTTAGTTTGAAGGAGATTCAAGGAAGCCATAGTTTCATAAGGCATGTATTCACCTTTCGTGAAGCAGATGTTAAACTCATGATCAACTTGTAATTATCCCTCAAGACTGGAGAGTCTTGGTTCTAGCAGTCTTGGAGCCTGGACCTCAATTATAGTGGAGGACCTGATAGAAAGATGGGATTCCACAATGTTCATTCCACCAGGACTATGATAACACCACTAAGCTGAAAACCACCACTTAAAGATCAGCTTTGGATGACACAAACTACTCAGGACCATTGCCAGGTGGCTTGCTAAGATGATCCAGCCTCTTAGACTACTCTAGCCAGAACTTGAGACAAGACCCGTACTTTCTCCTATTATGCAGAGCCTGGATAACAAATAACCTTCTTCTCCCAGGACTTGACAACTAACCAAAATTTTCTTTTCAGGATCCCTAAAGATGCCATTACCCCAAGACAGCAGAAAATAAATTTAAGAACACAATGTCCACATTCTTAGGAGGGGGTGGTGGGTAGTTTTGGTCTTTCAATGAATTATGGACATCTGTCATTGTTTAGGGTGGTTAGTTCCACACCAACTCCAGTGTCGTCTGTGTGACATGACATATGTCATTATGCCAGATGGGAGCCATGTGTCCTATGGGACTAGGCTTCCTGGAGGTCAATGGCAGATGGCCCAGTATTGGCCACCCTTGAGGCATAGATGGGTTTCTCAATTAGCTGGCTATGCAGGATATGGGCTTTGCACAATCTCTTTTATAATAATGATATTCTATATATCTACAAGACAGGATTATCTCTTCAGGAACAGCTCTGGGATAAGGAAGCACAGTATGGGAATGTATAAGACTACAGCAGAACCCTTGTCCTACATGGGATGTACAATGAGCAAAGGAATAGATGGGTTAATGTTGATGGACAAAGACTGTTATTATACTTTGAACTTTGTGGATAAGCTTGCTAGATCCCAATCCTCATGGTGTCTGCTGCATAAGAAGGTACAAAAAAGTATATTTCAGCAGGTGCAGAGAACTGATTAGGCATATTTGGTCACTAGATGAGATAAAGAAAGGGTTAGAAAGAGGAAGGGCCATGATAATGATAATGAGATAGAAACTTTCTATTCATAAGATGAAACCACTTGTCTGAGGTTTATGTTTCCAAGGACAAGAGTTCCTCTTCTAAGGATGTTTTATGTCTAACACCTATCCCTGATAATATGCTTTTCTTAAATATCACTGATGTGACTAAAAGAAGCTTTTATACCGTGCCAACCAATGATACATGACCTTCTGATTTGTTCTTTGTTTGAATACTATATACTAAAAACCTGAATTCAGGAAAATTGCAGCAGATTCCAACCACTCTCTTGTGTGTTGTTTCTGTCTGTCATTTGCCGAACTTGTGCCTTCCTGTGCACCAAGACCCTGCTTCTCCCATGGTTTGAGAGGCTCCCCTAAGCCGGTCCGTGGCAGTTAGTTATAAGTTGTTACTAAGAATGGTCAGGAAAAAAGCTAAACAAAGAAGAATAGAGTCAGAATTCTTGTTTTTAAAACAAAAAATGGGGATAAAGATACAAGAGGATAAGGGTAGATTATTGAATCTACTTTTAAAGCAAAAATAACAACTAATAGTTTTAAATATTTTACATTGATATGGATTTTTGTATATTGATACAAATTTAAGGTTATTTTTGTTAGAACACACTGCATATACATTTATAATCTTGTTCAAGGTATTGTACCTATATAGCTCATTTAACAATGTGATGCAAATTTCTAGTTCTTGAAAGTTATTATTATTAACTATTTAGGATAATAAGGAATGCAGGTTAGTAGTTAGTCACCTATTACAATCAAACTTGGAGTCATATTAGGTATGTTTTCAAGGTCAAACAGAGATAGATTTTAGATATGCAGGTCATCTTCAAACACGTAAGAGATCTACATAATATGCTGTCCAAATTGGACAAGCAGGATACAAAAGAAAGTGACTGTTGATCTTTGTCAAGACAATGTAGGACAGCCCTTCCTAATATCCTGCTTCACAGAAAAGTCTGTCAGATATTCTAGGACTGTAGGCCAAAAGTGGATGCCCCAACATCACAGAGGAACCTTGGGTGACTGTGCAGGCAACCAGCTGTTTCTGTCATTTCTCATATTTTTTGGAAGTTTTTTGTTGTACTTCCTGCTTACTCAGTTATTGTTTTCTCTCAGGTCTCTGATGGAGTTGAAGACTTTATAGTTATAGCTTCTCTTGTTGCCAGATTCAGAAAAGAAATTCACTAGAGAGGTGTAAAGTATGTAATGTTGAGAGACATTATAAGATAGTTTTGGTAATACAAATTAGGAAAAAAGGTGAATTACACACAATCCTTTGGACTCACCAAGATAGGATAGATAATAAAATATTTTCTCTGAATTTTCAAATGCAAACAGACTAGACATTGTTGATGTGTATATTGCCTGTATATATTGTATATAGTTATTGTAATTATTGTATATAGTTTTTCTCATATTAGTTATAATCTTTTTTATTTTAGATGAAAAATGGGAAATGTGGTGATATTTTGTGCTCTAACAAATAATGTTTGTCTGGAGAACAGAGCTAGCCACTACTTAACCATAGAGGCCAAACAGTGGTGTCACATGCCTTTAATCCCAGTACCTGGGAGGAGAAAACAGAAAAATCATATGGAAAGAGGAAGTGATAAGGCAGGGCAGAAAGATCTTGGCCCTTTGTCATCTGAGAAGTTGGCAAAGTAAGAGGTTGCTGTGGCTTGCTCCTTTGTCTCTCTGATCTTTCAGCATTTACCCCCATATCTGACTCAGGATTTTTATTATTAAAATTAATTAGAATTTATGCTACATAGTTTCTGTTCTCACATAGGGTCTTATGAAGTTTGATCTTCCTAAAAAGGTACAAATCCTTTGATCAAGTACTTCTTTTTTTGGCTATTGACATTCTTAAAATTTACCAATATATCTGTCTAAACATATGAATATATACATACTTATATTTGGAAATATTTATCAATACAAGACTAGCAGTGACATATCTGCATGTCAAGGACTAGTTAGATCAACCTAGGGTGGAAGGGAAGACTGAAGTCAATCCAGCTATGTAGACATATTGTATGTCTTTGGTTAAAGGTCTTCTTAGGCTATGAGATATATAATATGTATAACTGAAATATATATTTTATTTTTTATATATTTCCTTTTAAAATTAATTAAAAATTACCTTTTTCGGTGCAGGAGAATTGTCTGTATTCTGTCAATCATGTTTTAAATAAATGCTGATTGGCCAGGCAGGAAGTATAGGCGGGTCAACCAGACATGAAGTAGAGGCAGGGTGATGAGAACTGGAGAATGCTGGAAAGGAGGAAGCCCATTCCTCCCAGTCCTGCCCAGACCACTGAAAAGCAAGATATAATCTGCCCGGCTGAAAGGTACCAAGCCACGTGGCTAACATAGATAAGAATAATGGGTTAATATAAGCTACAAGAGCTAATAAGAAGACTGAGCTAATGGGCCAATCAGTTTGTAATTAATGCAGACTCTCTGTGTGATTTTCTTTGGGGCTTGCCGGCTGTGGGGTATTGGACGGGATGGAAACCCCGACGAGCAGGCCCTCATGTTACACCTTTTCATTCAGTAACCATAATCAGTTATAAATAATTCTTGCTCACTTAAGTACAAATCAAATGAATTGAAGCAATGTCAGCTGGTCTATGTATGGGGCAATGGTCTGGAGCAATGTAAGATGTACAAAAGGCTAGAGACAGCATCATGAATTAAAAACCCTGGACCCCCCAACACCAGGGGTGATCACACATCTTGTCTGAATGTTGGCTATTCCTTTCATTTGTGTCCCCATCCTTTAGGCTCTTGAGTGGCAAGTGACTCTAAGGAGAAAGAAGTGAAGAACTCAGGGATAAGCCTAATCCATGACTATCAGAGGAAGCCAGGCTTGAAGCACAATGCCAAGAGAAGTATATCCAAGGAGACATCAGTGATTTCTCAAAAGAAAATAAAGATGCCCTCTAGAAGACAGAAAGCATGCTTCTGGTCCTCTGCTTTGTGGGTTTCCTTCTGAGTGAGAGGATGTGGGTTCCATACATGCACATAGATCTGTAGAATCTTTAGTATACAAGAAGCCTTCCCTTCCATATTCCCTTCAGGCCCTTGGTTCCATGAGGGCAACCATTGTGTCCTTTCCCCCACCGGTTTCTTCCCACTTCCTCCCATATAGGCCTCAAACTCACTCTGTAGCCCTTCAAGGTTGATCTTGAACCTTCTGATCCTGATTTCTGGGGTTATAGGCCTGTGCTACCATGCCTGGTTAATGTAGTGCTAAGGACTGAATCCTAGAGTTTGAACCTACCAGGCAAGCACTCTACCTACTGAGCTACACTCCCAGCTCAACTTCTCTTTCATTTCTGCATTTCCAGCACCTATATCTTACACCCACAAGGTATATAATAAATAGTAGCAAAGGGGAATGTTTAAAATGCAAGTCCACAGAGAAAATGAGTGAGACATGGGGGGGGGGGGGAGAAGAGAGACCTTTCAAGTACCTGTGATTTCTTTTTAATTATAGAAAGGGATAAAGAAAATTAATCATTTCAATGAGTTATTTAGGCCTATAAAATTGCTTACTTAAGGATTTTGTGGTGTCATTGTTAGAAGGGCTCTGCCTCACCCTGCCCTGACCCATCCCATTGTGTGTGCATCCACAGAGACAGCCAGGCAGAAAAACCTCATTGTCCAATGGAACAGACCAGCTTCAGTAGAGAACCCCCTCCCTGGCCGGCTCACGCAGCAGCTCAGCTTCTCCAGGGCCCAGGGAAATAATGACTTGTGGAAAGATAAATAGTGCAGGGTTATTTGGTCATCGCACTGGGGCTCCAACTCTTTAGAAGTCTGCACTGACAGCAAAAACATTGTTGAGTGTCTAAATAATTTGAATGATATTAGGAGGGAGACTCTGGTAAGCGGGGAGCAATGGCTTGATGACAGCAAGCTGACAATGGAGCAGAATTCTGCGAGCTGAGACGACTGCAAAAGCAAACAATGGGGATATTGTCCTGCTGTTATTGTGCAACGCTGTAATTTATGGATGGAATGGAATTTCAAACAAAATAAACAGACTCGGATTTGTTAACTAATACAGAAAGCAGAGAACAGTCTGCTGTAGGAGAAGAGGAACGAGACTGTTTTCAATACTCCTGCTATTTGCTAAACAGAAATATGTTTATGTTTGGCAGGAAGGCTCGCCTTTGTTTCTTTGCTAGCGTTGTGACAATGGCCTTCTTTCTTTAATCCTTAGCACAGAGAGAAGACGGGAGTGAGAGCTAAACAACGTCGGTATGCATCACTACACGGCGATGGTGATAGCTCCAGAAGTTCAAAAAACAGTGTTCATTTCAGAAGCCAGGAAAAGCCCTTAAAAGGTGGCAGTGAATTTACTCTTGTTCAAATCCTGATGCCATAGATTCTGTGGCCATGTAAGGTGCTGGTACCAACCACAATAAACCGACTGCTACTCCATTGCCAGTCACCTGTGATATCATGACAAAGTATTGGGTGTCGGGAACATTTGTTAAAAAGTATCCACTTTTCTCTAAAGTATAAAAAGCAGGTTAATACTCCAGCGAGCATGGCGGGACCAGTGATAGATGACTGTCATTTATGGGCTTCTTAGATTCACCCTCTATCCTGGGGCAAAGGGCAAAGGACGTACCTTGTATGTCACTGTTGGGAACAATATTGTCACAGAGCAGGTAATAAGTACAAATAAGTACATATATGTTTTGAAAAAAGAGTCCACATTCAATTCTTCTACAGGTAAGGTCTTATTCTAACTCATGGCGTATATTTGTCAAGACAAAACGAAGTCTGAGATAAAATGAAGCACAGCGTTTCTTCACAGAGATGTGGCAAGGGGACACACCTGCTGTTGTCTTCATCTCAGCAGGACACCACACTGGAGAGGAGAGAGAACATTCTAGAGTGAAAAGTAAGGGCTGTGGCAATCTTTCACGGTTAAGCAATCCACAAATGTGGGATTTCTAGAAGCTGCTGTGTACGTGTGATTGTTCTTGGCAGGCTGCAAGAGGACAGGCAAGCCACCTGGGACTTCTTCAAGGATGGCTTAGGGCAAGAATTTTCCACGTCCATTCATTTCCAGGAATTTATAGCATCCACTAGCTGCAATTTGTACAGCCAAAGCGTCAGGACAGTCCTTTCAGAGAAACTGATGGTCAGTTAACTGATGCCTGCATACAGACTCATTCTCTCTCTCCTGTCTTGTAAACTGGTGAAAGAACCCTCTTAGAAAATGTAAAATCAAGTAGGGCGGTGGTGGCACATGCCTTTAATCCCAGCACTTTAATCCCAGCAGAGGCAGGTGGATCTCTGTGAGTTCACGGCCAGCCTGGTCTCTAAGAGCAAGTTCCAGGACAGGCTCCAAAGCTACAGAGAAACTTTGTCTTGAAAAACCTTTAAAAAAAAAAAGTAAGATCAATGAGTACAATAAAATTTCAAAGTAAAATTCTACTACCACCCCAAACCTCAAAATTCTAAATGACATAGAAGCAAGAGAGAAAAACTCCACGCACATGTATCTAAGGCAAGTAAACACATATCTTTCTATTCCAGACTTATTTAATCGTGGCTTGTTCTAGGGACAAAGAGCTGCATAATTCCCACAGGAACGTGGGCAATTTCATTGAGAGACATCACCACAAAGATTCCAGTATATGGTTTATAGGTGGTATTATGTGTACCTTACTCCCCTCCAAAAACAATTTCCTCCTAGAAATTCACAAGTTTCCTATCAACTCAGTCCTTATTTACTAATGTATGAACCTCCATCTGGGCAGGCAGCAAGAGTGACCATGGGACATTTTAAGCAGAAATTAAATAGACCTTTGGCTTCATGCCCAGGAAAAAAAAATGTCAGTCCTTATACAGAAAAGCAGGCAAGAGATAAAAAAGATTCCATTCTATCTATAATCCAATCTTCTTATGGCTTTAGTACAAGTTTCTTCTCAGCTAACAGAAGTCCCTGCAGAAGGTTTAAACAATCTCAACAATTTCATTATGTGAGCGCAGCTAAATTCAATAATGTAAAAGGGCCCAGAGAGGCTTCCCATATGCTCCATCCCATAGCCTTTCCTTCCAGGGGAAGGCAGAGAACTTGGCTCCCTAGAAACTGAATCCACTCCAATTGCCTGGAGCACAAATCTTGCTTTGTTGACATCAACCGAGCTCTCCTGAGGACACACAAAGAAGACAGGGAGCCATTAGAATTTCTCGTGACTCTGCTCCGAGCCAAATCCAACCTCCCTGAAATGAATGAAAATGTTTGTAACATGGCCCAAGAAGCTACTTTGTCCGTTTGAAAATTAATTAGACCGTAGCTTCATGAGCAATCCAAAGATGCTGTCCCAGTGTTCCAGTGTTCTTAGATGGATGACCCTGGCTGGCCTCCCAATATTAACAAGTTTACCCTGCAGCAAAAACATGGTCCTTTGGCTGAGCTGGGGCTGTGCTCCTAATGCTTTCCTGAGTGGTAGCCAATCCCAGGCCCAGCCTCACTTGAGGGAAAGTTTAGAAGGAATGTTAAAACTTTCCCAAGCAATGGAAACAGACGGTGCTAGGAAGGAAAGCCTTTTTCTGTAAGATTTATTTGTAATTAGGTGTATGCAAAGGGGTGGGCAGGGTATGTGCACGGGAGTGTGGGTACGGGAGAAGGCCAGAGGCACTGGATTTCCTGCAGCTGGAGTTACGGCAGTTGTGAGCCAAGTGACATGGGTGCCGAGAACTGAACTTGGGACTTGAGCAAGAACAGTATAGATTCTTAAAGCTGAACTCTACCTTTAGGCTCAGGGAAGCCTTTTTTCTAAGTCATTAATTCAGTTAATCATATTCAAGCAGGCTATAGAGAAAATATTAAAATATCTAATTACTTCTGTTGCTGTCCACTTTTGACTAAAGTTCCTCAAGGGCAGAGGTGGTTTGGCTCCTTGTATTCTTAGTGGCTTGACAGGGCTACCAGGTTGGCTGGAAGCATCAAGCCACAGATCCGGGTGGAACCCCATCTTCCTATGTATGAGCCTGAGATTATTATGCTCATAGAGAACCTTGGGTTTGAGGGGCAGCATTCATAAGGAAGCTAATAACTACTTTGAAAATTAATCTGCACACTGCTACCTGTAAGAAGGCCCTTAGTAAGCATATATGAGCATATTAACTAATGTTCAGTTAACTGCAGCGTAGAGGTGAGAACAGGGATAATGGAACTTAGAATATGGTATGTGGAAAATATAATTCCAAAAGCTACTAAGAAAGAGGGAAACATCAGAAAGCATAGTCAACTTTTCCACGAAGTGTGTTTTCAGTCCAGCAAGGTGACTGTCCTCATCACAACTGACTACAGAAGGGCAGATTTCTGGCTCTGATTGAGCCAGTTCATTGGGGACTGAGAATCAATTATATTCTCTCCCCCCTTGGGTTCTGTAGCTCAAGTTCTGTGAGTCCACTTTTTTTTCTGAGACAGGCATGTGCACTATAGACAAATCATCACACAAGTTAGCAAGGCTGCAGAGCAATAGTTGCCGAGTGAGTAACAAGCAAGAGTTCATATCTCTCCCCTCCCTGTCTTCTTCCTTCCCTCCCTTCCTTTTCTTTTTATTTTTTCTTTTCAAATTGGAAACATACAACCCCTCCCCATCTCCTCAGAAAAGTATATACATTGCAAAACTATCAGAAAGATACTTCAGGCCTACAAGCATGCATGCACACAACACACGCGAACACAAACACACACACACACACATTAATCTGCAAAAAGGACATGACATTTAACAGCAATAAGTTCCCCCCTTTCCCACCTCTTCACTAGGGATTCATATCACTTACATTTCATATACAAATCCTTTCTGGCTTTCCTGATGTAACAAATTGGTTTTAGACAGTTCTGCCTGTCTTTTCTAATTTGGGTTTTTTTTTTCTGTCTTTTTATGATCTTAATGGGGAACAACCATTTTCCCCCACTTCATCCCCTCAAAGAAACTCACACATGTTTGTGCTTTTAACACCAACATAGTTGGAAATCATTGGGTAATGCGAAGCATGGGCGTCAGAATAGGTGACTTTGGAAAAAGAACCTGAAATAGAGCAACCCCCCCCCAGCCCACCCCCTTCCCACTATGCTATAGAAACTCATGCAGACTTACCTCGAGCTTTAGAAATCTAGGTCAAAATGGGTTGCCTGCAGCTGAGGGAGAGGTCACATGGTTGCCATTTGTGGCGTCATAAGGCTTGTCCAAGAAGTATATTCCAGTGGGGTGGGGGAAAGGGGAGATGGGGAGAGACAAGTAAGAAGGGGAGGATAGGGAGAGCTTGGGGGAGTGGGATGGTTGGGATAAAGGAAGGATGGATATGGGAGCAGGGAAGTATATATCTTAATTAAGGGAGCCATTTTAGAGTTGGCAAGAGCCTTGACTCTAGAGGGGTTCCCAGGGGTCCAGAGAGATGTATCCAACTGGGTCCTTGGGCAGCTGAGGAGAGAGAGCCTGAAATGGTCCGATCCTATAGCCATACTAATGAATATCTTGCATATCACCATAGAACCTTCATCTGGCGATGGATGTAGATAGAGACAGAGACCCACATTGGAGCAATGGACTGAGCTCCCAAGGTCCAAATGAGGAACAGAAGGAGGGAGAACATGAGCAAGGAAGTCAAGACCGCAAGGGGGGCAACCACCCACTGAGACGGTGGGGCTGATCTATTAGGAGATCACCAAGGCTGTAGTAATATGGACGGCGGCGGCCGGGTTGAGTCCCCAACACCCCAGCCGCCTGCTCCGGCTAGCTTATGCCCCGAAATAATTACACAGACACTGTATTCATTTAAACACTGCTCTGGCCCTTTAGCTCTAGCCCTTACTGGCTAATTCTCACATATTAATTTAGCCCATTTCTAATCATCTGTGTAGCGCCCCTAGGTGCGCTTACCGGGAAGATTCTAGCCTAAGTCCATCCTGGGTTGGAGCTTCATAGCGTGCGTCTTCCCTGGAGCAGGTAGCATGGCGTCTCCCTCTGAGGTGTCTGCTCTGGAGAGGAGAGCTGTCGAGTCTGAGCTCACTTCCTCTTCCTCCCGGCATTCTGTTCTGTTTACTCCACCCACCTAAGGGTGGGCCTATCCAATGGGCCTAGCAGTTTCTTTATTGCTTAGCCAATGAAATCAACAGATTGATATATGACACTCCCACATCACTTCCCCTTTTTCTGTTTAAACAAAAAAAGGAAGGCTTTAACCTTAACATAGCAAAATTACATAAGTAAAAGCTACATCAGAAACATTTATACATATAACAAAATTGACCGTAAATCTCTATCAATAAAGCAAAATCTATACTAATGCAAATTATTTATGTCTATATCATATCCCCCTTTAAATGTAAAAGAACATTTATAAACAGTATTTGGGAACATGGGCGCAGTTTTTTCTCTCCAAACTGCTTCCTGCTGAATGGGGGCATCGTTAATTAGGTCTTTCATGGTATAACCTGTGTGCTAGTTTCATCTCAGTTGGCAGTTGAGCAAAGCAATTTTCTGAAGATGTTCACAGCAAACCTTCAGGAGGACGTGGTCCATCATACCAAATTGGAATAGAAGAAATGAACAGGGTCTCATCCTCTGTGAAAACAAAATAAGAAACTCCTTTCCAAAGCATCATGTCCTTAGACCCAAATTCTGAAATCATAATACCCTTATATCCATTCTGGTTTAGCTTGGCAGCCCATGTAATGAAATGTCTCTCTGTACTTAGCTCCCTCACAGTTAAAAAATTTAAAGAAAACACAATGTACATAATCCAGACTCTCTGTGAATTTTTCATTTTTACGCGGCTTATTTTTATTTATCTCTATAACTATCTGTACTCTGTCTCTTTAAAGACTTTACCTTTTATTTTTTTCTTTTTAAACCATTAACTTTATTCTCTATATTCCTTTTCTTCTCTCTCCCAAGCCTACGTACATTCATCCAACAGTGTGACTCATTTAGTGGTCTGAATCTGTCCTATTGTGAATCTGCAATTTTTTACTATCCAGGAGCACTTTTGATTTGCGCCTTTAAATCACTAGGTGCTTAAGAATCTAAGCTGTGACATTCCTAGGTTAACTTTTTGCTTTTTGAGCGCATATCTTTGACCTGGAATAACCCTGTAGACCAGGCTGTCTTTGAACTCTCAGAGATCCGCCTGTCTCTGCCTCCCAGGCATTGGGATTAAAGGTGTTTGCTACTACACCTTGAACTCACAGAGATCTGTTTGTCTCTGCCTTTTAGGCACTGGGATTAAAGGCGTGTGCTACCACACCTTCAAGTCACAGAGGTCTATCTCCCTCTGCCTCCCAAGTGTTGGGATTAAAGGAGTGTACACACAACAACTCTCTTCCTTTTTTTTTTTGTTTTTTGCTTTAAGAACTTCAACTTTCAGCTTGCAAATATTTTTAACACACTTTAAACCATTCAGAAATTTTCTCTGTCTTTGAATCTCTCTTTACTGTATATCTCTCTTTTTCTGACCACATGAGTCTTTAATTTACCAAGCAATATCAGTAGGACTAAAGGCGTGGCTTTGCCAGCTAGATCCAGTCCATTCCTTAGCTTTCCAGACTCATGGCGGATATACAGGCTACAGCCATGATTATAGCATTTCAAGGTCCCTGCCAGCCAGCAAGCTACAACAGACAACACTCAAGTCCTCTCTCGGTAGCCGGCCCTCCTGCCTCAAACAGTCAGAGTTTGCCCTGGCAGGATGGCCCAGAAAGCCGGCATTTTTAAACGCGCAGCTTTTTTCCTGCTACGGCTGAAAACCGAAAAGCATGCGTTCAGCTTTTCGTCACCACCGTTTAAGTGTTTTGTGGCAGGACCTCTTAATGAGCTGCAGGGATTTGCAGCTGAAGCTGAGTCAGGAAAATTTCAAAATGGAGGACGTACCATTTTGTGCTAGCTCTGGGGCCGCCAGGTAGGAGCAGCACTCAGCACTTTAATTCTGAGACTGAGCACGCAGCACAGAAATTCTTTTCATCCAAGTTACATCCAAATCTGACATGCAGAGCACTGTGCAGTCTGAAAACACGTCTCTGTATGGCGGCAGGAATCCGCCATGCTCTTCTGCCTGCCTAAGCCTGATTCTGCCTTCTGCCCAGGAGCAGGCAGGGAGCTCTGAGTCATCGTCAAGGTCTCAGAGCACTCTCCTTCCGATCCCAAGCGGGAACACAAACATAAAGCCAGAGTTTTCACTGGTGGCACAGCCCCAGGAAGCCACGCTTTGAAATAACGCAGCTTTTTTTCTGCTGCTCTTGCTGAATCAGGAAATCTCTCTACAGCACGCCACCAACAAACAGCAAAAATCTGTGTTAAACTCTCTCTCCATTATTTTTAAGCCTTCTCAGGTTTTTTAAGTGGGTTTAGTCCATCACGTGGGGCGCCATTTGTAGTAATATGGACGGCGGCGGCCGGGTTGAGTCCCCAACACCCCAGCCGCCTGCTCCGGCTAGCTTATGCCCCGAAATAATTACACAGACACTGTATTCATTTAAACACTGCTCTGGCCCTTTAGCTCCGGCCCTTACTGGCTAATTCTCACATATTAATTTAGCCCATTTCTAATCATCTGTGTAGCGCCCCTAGGTGCGCTTACCGGGAAGATTCTAGCCTAAGTCCATCCTGGGTTGGAGCTTCATAGCGTGCGTCTTCCCTGGAGCAGGTAGCATGGCGTCTCCCTCTGAGGTGTCTGCTCTGGAGAGGAGAGCTGTCGAGTCTGAGCTCACTTCCTCTTCCTCCCGGCATTCTGTTCTGTTTACTCCACCCACCTAAGGGTGGGCCTATCCAATGGGCCTAGCAGTTTCTTTATTGCTTAGCCAATGAAATCAACAGATTGATATATGACACTCCCACATCACAAGGCCAGCTGGCCTGGGACTGAAAATGCATGGGATAAAACAGGACTCTCTGAATATGGTGGACAATGAAGGCTGCTGAGAAGCCAAGGACAATGGCACTGAGTTTTGATCCTACTGCATGTACTGGCTTTGTGGGAGCCTAGCCGGTTTGGATGCTCACCTTCCTAGACCTGGATGGAGTGGGGAGGACCTGGGACTGCCCACAGGGCAGGGAACCCTGACTGCTCTTTGGACTGGAAAGGGAGGGGAGGGGAGTGGGGCATGGGGAGTGGGGGGAGGGGGAGGGAAAAGGGAGGCTGGGAGGAGGCAGAAATTTTTAATAAAAAAAATTTAATAAAAATAATAAAATAAAATAAAGAAGAAGTATATTCCAAGTGGTAAGGCAGAACCACCTCTTTCCAGGTTCTCTGAAACCCATGGGTCACTCTCATCTGCAGGGAGACAGGGTTCTGAGGCCCCAGCTGCTTCTTCACTATATGCTTTGGAGCTCCCACTCCAGATTTGCTGACATTACCCCCTTCTTTCTGTTTTAATAAGCTCCATCTTTGTCAGACTCCCTCCAAATCCTGTCTGCATGATTTTTTTTTGAGTATTATCACCTTCTGCTCGAACAACTCACTGCTTTCACCCAACACTGAACAAGCACCCAAACGAAGTCTAGCTTCTGCCTTTCTTCAGCTCCAAAGTATAGAGAAGGAACTGCCAAAGGCATGCCTGGAAGTTCATGCAAGCTTACATGAGCCATGATGTGCATGTGGAGGTCAGAGACTCGGTTTTTGTCTTCTGCCTTGTTGATGCGGGGTCTCTCTTGTGGTTCACTGTGCACACTCCACTCTAGCCCATGAGCTTCTGTGCTTGTCTCCTACACCCACAATTCTATTTCTCCACAGGAATGCCGGGATTACAATGTGTATTACCATATAGAGCTTTTTCACATGGGTTCTGGAGCTCAAACCCAGGACATCAGGTTCGTGTGGCAAACAGAGCTATCCCTCCTCCAGTCCCTGATTCCCATTGTCAATTGGCTGAATGGAATGGAACAGGTTGACCTTGTGTCTGCCCCCATTTTCTTATCTGTAAAATTGGACTGCTCCGAGCTGCAGAAGCTACAGACTGATGAAATCTCATGTCCCAGTGCTACCCCATGCATTGTGGAACCTCTTTCATGGGGGTGGGGGGGGGGGGTCAATGACAGCAGAACAGCTCAGGGCTGTACACAGTCACTAGCTCTTCTTTTGCACAAATGTGTCTCTTCCTTCCTGGCTCTGCTAGCGAGACATATCGCCACTGTGACAAATGCTGGAGAAGCGGTTTAACAGAGGGAAGACTTGTTTGTGCTCACGGTTTCAGGGATTTAGGGCCATCGTTTGCTGGTTCCATGTTCCTAAACTGTGGTAAAGCATTACATCTGCGTGGGAGCGCACTGAAGAGCCAAGATGATGCACGATTAGTAAAAACTCACAGAGAGAAATCAGTGTTCAACCCGAAAATCCAAAAATCAAAACATCCAGCCGCTGGTTCTAACCTCTACCTCAGTCCGAAATGGCTATCCTGCCTCCAGGAATCTCAGAATGAGACTGTGTCTGAGAGCTGTCTCCTCCCATTTTATAATCCTCTCTCTATTTCTGGGATTAAAGGCATGCACCATGTGGTTTCTATGGCAACTAGTGTGGCTACTGGGATTAAAAGTGTGTGTTACCACTGCCTGTTCTATAAGGCTGGCCAGTGGGGCTGATTTACTCTCTGATCTTCAGGCAAGCTTTATTTGTTAAAATACAATCGAAATGCTACCACACCAAGTTGCTCCTCAAAGGGCTTCCAGAAGACTGAGAGAAGCTCAGGATGAAGAGACCAGGGAGAAGATCCATCACTCCAGGGTACAACCCCAGTGACCTATGCCTCCAACCTGGCCCTTCCCTACTTCCTGTAGCCTTGTCTTAGGGTTTCTACTGCTGTGAAGAGACACCATAACCGCGAAAACTTTTATAAAGGAAAACATTCAATTGTGGCTGGCTTACAGTTTCAGAGGTTTAATCCATTGTCATCACGGTGGGACATGGCTGTGTGCAGGCAGACATGGTGCTGGAAAAGAAGCAAGAGTTCTACATCCTGATCCATAGATAGCAGAAGGAAAAACTGTGTCCTACTGGCCAGACTTGAACTTGTAAGACCCAAAGTCCACCTCCACAGTGACATATTTCCTCTCAAACAGCCACACCTACTCCAACAAGGCCACACCTCCCAGTAGTGCTACTTCCTAGAGGTCCAGCATTCACATACATGAGTCTATGGTGGCCATTCCTATTCAAACAACCACAGTCTCTCAACAACGCTGCCATACTTTGAGTCCATAGGTGAGGACAGAGGCCTTATAGACCAATATCCTTTCAATAGCAACACAATATGGAGGTCAATCCTTGAACACATGCCCTTTGAGGACATCGCATATGCAAATCACTGGCTGTCCCTTTATTCAGCAGCATCTCCACTGGGGCAGGCTGCTTGTGCTGGTCACGGTGGTGGCCTTAGAACAAAGAATGGTGCCTGGCTCAGAATTATTTACGAATGAAAGACTGTCAATGAGTGAGATTCATAGTAACCTTTTGGCGGGCGAGGGTGGGGGGACGGGGAATAGAGAGAAGTAATCACAAACAGACGCACAAGGTTTTCCTTCTAAGCATGTCCCCCACACTGACACATTAAAGAAACATGGACAGCATGAGAATGAAGGCTCTGGCATAAGGTATCTCTAGGAGCAGAGTGAAACACCCCATTGAAGCTCAAGCCATGCAGGTGAAAAGTGGGGACCGTGTAGGACATGTGTTTGTATGCACCCCCCTAGGGATACAAACTCTGTTGCCATTTCCCTCCATTCTCTTCTATCCTTGGTTGCACCCTATCTTATCCTCAGTTTTCCAGATTCCTTAGATTAGAGGCAATCCTGCCCACACCTCAACGAACTCAACACCTCTTGAGTCTTGCTGTTTCCCCTCAGTCCTTGTGACCTTAAATGTCCCTCAAAGAATCCCCATAAATGGACTAAGACATAAATGAAAGAACTAGATTGAACTGAGGCAGGAGAATGAACGTGTCCTTTAAATGCTAGCAGGCATTGCCTTGGGCATAACAAAGGAGTTAAAACATAATTAAGATCTGAAGCCTGATTACAGGAATGTGTGCGATTATTTTTATTATTTCCCCCCTTTCTATCTTTGTGATGGGATGTGATCAACCTCTGCCATGCTCCGTTGCTTAGTAGCAGACAGTCAGAGTTTTAATTATATGCTAACATACGCTAAGGAACAGAAAGCTGCCTTATGTCTAATACGTATACATCAAGAAAGACGTGTGACAGCGTCGCCATCGCTTTAGAGACTGATAAAGAGCGCCTCCAGTAGGGTTGTCATCAAAGGCTTGGGAACAGAGAGGGAAAGTATTATTAACAAGGCTGCTACTCTATTTATATGTCCTCCATTGTTTGTGAGTTCTTGTTAGAAGCCAGCAATGAATTTTTATCTACCACTAATTTCATCAGTTCTTTTTTTTTTCTTTAAGTCTGGGAGAATTAAAAAAAAAATAGTATTATCAATTCCACTGCCAACACTTTCCTTCCAAATAGAATTCTTTTTATTCCATCAAATTTGTAATTTCTAAAATATTATATCTTGTAATAAAAAAATTAAAGAATGAGTTCATTCATTCTTCTAGCATTCAGAGTGATGTGCCTGAGAGCAAACCCCAGTGGAGACCTCTGTCCTCCCTGAGAATATATGTTAAGGGAAAGGAAGATGGTTCAGCAATAAACCAACGAAAAGATAACTACAGGCTGTAACCAGGGCTGTGAGAAACATGGAGTTCATTGCAGAAGACTAGGAGAGTAAAATGATAGAATATCCACAGTCATTTATTCACGCTAAGCCAGGGCTAGTCTACCACATTAGAGACATTTCTCTCGCATTGACAACAGTTCAGACTAACCAATGCCCTGTTCTATTTAATTAAATCAGTTTCTTATGCTGAACTACTGCTAGCCATGTTGAATATTGATTTTGATGAGGGTTAGATTTATCTTCTTCAGAATAGATAAGGAAGCTGAATAAATTGGCTATGGTTACATCCTTGCTCACTGTTTTCAATAGCTGGCTTGTGGTCCCAGATGACAGCTTGGGCTTTGGTCATTGCATCCGCACAAAGGATGCTTTTATTTTTGTGCAGCCATAATTTATTCCATGGCTATAAGGGAAGTTGACCTAGGTAACCTGCATTCTGGGTAGCCATAAACACACCTGAAAAACCAGAAGAAATTGTGTTACTAAGTAAAAAGGCATGCAGTTAATGAAAAGCTAGTCAGGGTAATATGATCATGTAGCTGGTACATTAGAAACCAACATATTTCTCAGGAGGTATCCATTAAGATGATCTTAAAGAATGCAAGAAAGGACCTGGGGAGCTGGCTAAGTGTAAGAACATTTATTGTATAACCATGAGTACTTGAGTTTGGATCCCCATCATCTACATTTTAAAAAAATACATACTTATATGCATCTGGAACCCCAGTGTTGGGAGATGGAGGGTAGAGAGACAGAGAATTGTTGGGACTTGGTGGCTATTAGCCTAGGAGAAAATCAACACAAACTCTTGGTTCATTGGAGGATCCTATCTCAAGGGAATCTAACTGAGAAAGATAGAGGTCACCAGGAGACCTCATCTGGCCTCTTTATGGGAGCACGGGTGTGCATATCCACTACACAGATATGTACATGTGTATGTGCATGTATATACACATAAAAATTCATAAAAGGGGTTCCTCTATGAACTAGAGAAAGAGAGCCAGAAGTAAAACCATGCAAACTATGAGCCCACCGCATGGCTCTAGCTTACCTATAATATTACATATGCTGCTATTAAGTTCTGTCTGGGATGATGAACTGTCATCTTCCCAAGTTTTTTGTTCTCTAACCCTCAAAGTACATTATAGTATGGCAATTTTTGAGTTACTGGGGAAAAAAATCAACTATTTCCATCTTATTTTGAGCATGAGGGGCAATGCGAGCAAGCATGTTAAGTAGTAACTTGGTATGTGACATTTTATTTAGGTGGACAGATATGTGTAGAGGTTATGGACAGAAAGAGGTAGCCAAACCAAGTAAACGCCTCTGAGAACGAGTGGTATAAATAACATGGCAGGTTCAAACAAAAGCACTTACAAATTAGGGTATTAAATCACAATCCACATTACAATAACGTGATTTGGTTTGGTGTTCACCAGAACAGAGCCGACGGTATGGAACTAATGTGATGTTTTGTGTGAATGTCACATTAGTTATGCATTTGTTACATGATTTTCATGGGTGCCAGAATATAATTCATTGGAATAAACAGAAGAGTCTAGCGGCACTGAACCTAATGCTGTAAAGGGAATTTGCCTTCACTAAACCCTCTCGTACAGTAATTAAGGTGACATTATATCCAGCACATTTTCTTAATGAATATCTTACACTGACATCAAACAAAAGAAGGAATCAGTACTACTGTTTATTTCTGCAAATTTCATGTGAACTAAGATCACTGACGTGCACGGTTTTGTCTAAACATAATATACAATGGCAATACGCCCTACTGCCGCAGATGAGGCAGTGTTCTTGGATATCAGAGTAAAAGCATTTCAAAGCTTTTCCTTGAGTTCCCTGACCACAGAAGGCGGGGGGGGGGGAGTGACACAGAGATCATTTCTTACTGTACATCTGGAAGGAGAAACTCCAAGTGAGTAGATGTCTTCTCTGAGCTAACAGATTTCCCATAATCTTGCATGTGTCTAGCTATGAGCCTAAGACGTAGTAAGTGGGAGCCAAGAACTCAGGTCTGTTCAAAAGAACTAAATAATGAACATCAACTTCATGACAAACACTATGTCCTTTTTATTTCTCTAACCCTAAACACCTAACACAATACTTGCCGTGCTTGTGTGTGTGTGTGTGTGTGTGTGTGTGTGTGTGGAGAGGAGAGAGAGATTTAATGTACATAAATGCAACTCTTATTTGCAACAAGTTCTCCTTACTAAGTTGCTCCTGGAATGTCTCTCAATGGATTTGATCGAATATTTGAACTATAATAAAATATAAAGATAACACAAATGAGAACTGCTTATAAAGAAATCAATGGCACACAGTGTTCTCCTGGAAATGCTCAGCTTATTCCTGAAAACTGTCACAAAAACTAAATATATGTGGTCAATTGCAACACACACATATAAAATGTGCAATAATAATGGTACTTGGTTTTTTTTTCTAAATCAAGAATAACAGTATGTACTAAGGAAGTTAAAACCTAATCTTTTAACTAGGGGTTCTCACCTTTTTCCTGGAAGGTGGGGTATGTGTATGTTGCAGGGGAGTCTATAGAGAATAGATAATCAGGGACAAAAGGCACCTGGCCCTCAGGGTTGGCCTTCCTGATCTTTGTTACACCCCGTGTAAAAGATTAAAGATTGTCTATCTCCTCTGCAAGGGCTCTCCTTGATTGGTTGTTTCTTTTGTTCTTTCTCCATGTGTTTCTAAGGGGGTGGTTAGGCTGTCGAAAGCTCCACCCCGCCTAGCAAATGTGTCCTATTCCCCCTGTTTACCATGAATCACAGGGCCTTCCAGCATGACTTACCTGTGTTGCATTGTACAACTTCATACAACATTAACACTTGGCACTCTACATGAATTATAAAATACCACCAAATGCTGCTTGGAACCTCATGGCTCAGATTTTAGGCTATTTTTTTGTGTTATGAATTTCAGTGGTTTTACTGTAGACATAAAATTATCTGTTCTTATAGAAACATAGTACTTTAATTAAAGAAAAGAAAGACTTTTAATATTTTGCTACTGTTGTGTAAGCATCAAATTAGTATATTTTTGGATTTCATTATGTTAGAATGTTTGGTTTGAAATATTGCTGCTTGAGATGCTGACAAGTTTCATAACAAATGATCAGCGAGTTTTGGCTTCGATTAGAACAATTTCTGAAACAGTTCTAAACATGCTGTATTTGTTTGTTAATTTGTTTTTGAGATAGAGTCTCTACACACAGCCCCCAAAATCCTGGGACTAACTTTGTAGACCTGGCTTGCCTGAATTCACAGAGATCCACCAGTTTCTGCCTCCCAAGTGCTGGGATTAAAGTTGTGCACCAGTGTGCCTGGTTCGTACTGCAATTTTGTGAAGCAACATTCTCAGCATTGATGATTGTAAAGTCAAAATTTCAACTGAAGACAAGGAGGACCATATTCTTCGTGCTATTGTAGCATCAAATATCCAGCCAAGATTTAATTCCTTATGTAAAAATAAACACTGCCTAGTTGTGGGTCTCTGTATTAATTCCTACCTATTGCAAAAACACACTTTTCCGGTGAGGGCTGAGGCACTGATCTGTTTGTTTAGCAACACATCAGCAGCAGTCATTTTGTTGCTTTATTCATTTACCAGGATAATAGTAGTAGGTTTTCCCCTAGGCCCATGACCTCTCTAGTCTCAGGTTCTTGTCCTCATGAACAGTGCCAGGAATGGCTGCTATCTCATGGAGTGGGCTTTAATCCCCCAAAAAAATGGTTTGGTTACTCCCATAACATTTGTGCCACTAGTTCACAATGGGTTAATCTTGCAGACAGGTCATATAAGGTTTGTAGTTAGATGAGACTGATGATTACTTTTCTCCTCCAATATTACACATAATACTTTCCAGCACTGTAAATGCTAGTCAGGAGGGCTAAAGCTTCTTGTTGGGTAACAGTTTAATTTCTCCATATTTGAAGACATAAGTATGTGCTTTCTTCAGGTCTTACCAGGATGTTATAGAGGTGGCCAATAATATCAGCTACAACACATAGTATTTGAGGGGATCTATATGACCCCTTTTGCCAATGACTTAAAAAGATGCAACCCAGCTTTTTGCAGACACCACTGCTTTCTGCTGTTTATTATCAACCACACCATGTTCCGTGATATCATATAAGCGCTATGGCTGTGTTTTCTTTGAGCTGTTTGCAGACAAAGTTCCAGATACAGCAGAAAACTTTCGTGCTCTGAGCACTAGAGAGCAGGGTTTGGGTGTAAGGGTTTCTCCTTTCACAGACTCATTCCAGGACTCATGTAGCAGGCTAGTGCCAGAATGGCACTGGTGACAGGTCCATCAGTAGGGAGAAAATTGGGGATGAGAACTTTATCCTGAAGTATACAGGTCCTGGCATCTTGTCCATGGCAAATGTTGGACCAAACACAAATGGTTCCCAGCTTTTTTTTATTATCTGCACTGCCAAGACTGAGTGGCTGGATGGCAAACATGTGGTGTTTGGGAAGGGGAAAGAAGACATGAGCATTGTGGAAGCTATGCAGTGTTTTGGGTCCAGAAATGGCAAGACCACCAAGAAGATCACCATTTCCGACTGTGGACAGCTGTAGTTCTTTTAACTTGTGGGCATCTTATCCACCAGACCATTCCGTATGCGGCTCAGGAGAGCACCCCCACCCTATCTGCTCACAACAATCTCTGCTCTCACTGAACGTCTTTAAGTTCTGTGTTTTTCTCATCCCCTTCCGAGTCTAGCTGGATTGCAGAGTTAAGTCTATGATTACAAATAAAAGCTAAATAAGAAAAAAAAAACATGCAACCCATACCTGGTACTGGGGTCTTATTTTATAACACATGATATCTAGTTGAAATATTGTATCCCCCATTATATGCTAACTCTTATTTAAATTCCGCCTATATATTTATATATTTTAGGTCGCCTCTATAGTAGTAAGTTTCCATGAGGCTTTTCAAAAGGCCTTGAGTGTTAATGTCTATATTCCCTCTTTAAATCTGCCCCTCTATCCTCCTCCCCATTTAATCCTCCTATTATCCCTTTATAACCCTGTGTTCTATTTCCTCGTGTGCATGTTCAGTAGATGAATATGTATATGTAGGTGCCCGTGTACACATCTGCACAGTGCACATCCATGTGGAAGCAATAAGCCAATTTTGGGTTTGTCCCTGAGGAGCCATTTGCCATGTTGTTTTTCGCTTTTGTTTTGCTTTGTTTCGTTTCTGAGACAGAGTCTCTCCTTGACCTGTGTTTGCTGATTAGGTTAGGCAGGACTGACCTGGGAGGACCAGGGATCTGAACTGAGATTACAGATGTTTTCTATCATGCCCAAAGTTTTCAAACATGTGTTCTGGGGATCCCTGTACTCATGAGGCAGGCATTTTAGAGGCAGTGGTATCCCTCTAGCCCATAACTAACATTTTTTTGGAGAAGGAAGCTGAGACTCAAAAAGATGAATTATTTTCTCCAGGTTCTACAGTGAGTGAGATAGCTTTTACCCCAAACTCCATGTTTCTTCTAGGTGTGGGAACTCAAATAATGAAGGCAAAAACAAAAAAAATTAATATTGGAAGCTCTTGTCATGGGAATTCCTTCCCTGCAGGAATATACATAGATTCCAAATAGAGTTACAAAAAT
Source organism: Microtus pennsylvanicus (assembly GCF_037038515.1). Taxonomy (NCBI): domain Eukaryota; kingdom Metazoa; phylum Chordata; class Mammalia; order Rodentia; family Cricetidae; genus Microtus; species Microtus pennsylvanicus. Next base: position 48,484,802 of record NC_134586.1, read on the forward strand.
TTTTAAGGGTTTATACTAGCCAGTTTGAGGGTTTTATAGACTAATAATCTGTCAACATCTGCACAAACAGCAACAGGGCCCTAGCCTGCCAATAAAATAAAGACTATTTTCTCAATTAGGAAAAAAAGCATATTATCTCAAAGTAACACACAGTCTGTTAAATTCAGTGTGGCTAGGTGATGTGGGATACCCTCTGTATGCTATAAGTATGTTTTATTACCATTAGTTAATAAGGAAGCTGCTTTGACCTATGGCAGGGCAGAATAGAGCTAGGTGGGGAAAACTAAAATGAATGCAGGGAGAAAGAAGGCAGCGTCATGGACATGCCATGGAGCTGCCAAAGGAGAAAGATGCGGGAACATTTATGGTGATAGATAGATGAATAGAAATGGGTTGATTTTAAGACATAAGAGTTAGCTAGGAGTTTGCATGAACCATTGACCAAACAGTATAGTAATTGATATAGTTTTGTGTGATTATTTGGGTGTAGGCAACTGGGAAACTAATGAGCAGTCTCTGATTGCAGCTAGTATTATGGAGAGCTCAGGAAATTGCTTATACTTCTCTATTCAGTTTTTGGCAGATGAGCGTGTATGAGTGTGTATTTGAGTGTTTGCACATTGATCAGCATACAAGTATGTATTCAGTTCAGAACAAGGCTTCAGTACCAATGGCAAGTTACACCCAAATTGATGGCTTATCTGATACCATTATTGACTACATCTACCTCAAGTAACTTAGTCTAACCTTCCCAGCTACATGCCACGATCTAAACATCACGTAAGTGGACAGAATTATTGATGGTATTTTAGTTCTTTCTTTACAGCATCAGCAGCAATAACAACAAAGACAAAAACAAGTGTGATGCAAGCCAAGCTTAGGAAATACAACTTCGTGAAGAAATCACAATGATATTTCATCTTTAGGTCAAACTAACTTTTTGCAAATGAAAAAATAAACCGTCTTACTAAACTTGAATCCCCCAAACGAGCATGAAATAGTATTTTCCCTGCACTGATATGATAGAAATTTTCTTTCCTTTCCGCTGACCAGTGCAATTTGCTCTGCCCTCTGCATTCACATCTTTAATTTGGGGACAAACATTCCTAGCAGTCCCTACTCAAAGCCTGGCACACATCCCTCCCACTGTGTCCTCTTTTACTCAAAGGCTAATGGTTTTGGTTTGTCTGGTTTTCAATACTGGAGCTCAAATCCCAGGCTTTACACGTGCCTCACCAGCACTTACCAGCGGAGCTATGTCCCGGGTAGGTTTTTTTCTTTCTTTCTTTCTTTTTTTAACATTTTCTTTTGAAACAGATTCTAGATAAATTATCCAGGCTGGCCTTGAACTTGTTCTGTATTGTCTGGCCTTTAACTTCTCTTCCTGCAGTCCCCTGAAAAGTAGAGACAACAGCCTGTACCACCAGACATGGCTCCAGCCATTTTCTTCCTTGCCTTTCTTTTTTGGGTTCATATCTATGTGTGTGTGAGGTATGTACATATACTATGTGTGTTTCCCCATACCACAGGGATCAGAAGTTGAGGTTAGCTGACTTCCTCAATCAATATTTTCTGAGACAAAATCTCTCACTGAACTCAGAAATGGACATTTTGGGCTAAACGTAATGGCCAATGAATGCTTAAACAAGCCTCTTTAGCCCCCCACCCCTGGGATTATAGAAGTGTTTCACAGCCCTGGTATCCCTGTGAGCTGGGAATCTGAACTCAGAGCCTCATCCTTGCATACCAAATACTTCACCACCTGAATAATCTACTCAACCCTGAATACTTGTTTTCAGTGCACCTTCCTCCCTGGCTGTATCCTGTAAGGTCTGCATCCAATCTGAAGTCTAGGGGCATTCTTCTCTCCACCTTAAAAGGGCTGCCTTTTAGTCTAGAACAACTTCTGCAATGTTTCTCTGTACTATCCTGACCCGTTTTTAAAATTAAGATTCAACTTGTGAGACATAAAATCCATGATCTGAAATGTACACTTCAGCAGCTGTTACAGATCCGTAATGTCTTACAATCATAGCACTCTAATCCCAAAGCATCTTCTGGTACAGCTTCAATTACTCCCCCAGCTTGTCTTCCTACTTTCTTGTCTCAACTCATATCTTGCTTACTCTGAAGTGGGATAACTGTATTCTAACCATACTTCTTGGTTTATAAACATGAACCTTCATCAATCTGCCCTATGCACACTCTCTGGATAACCTGGCACTATGGGTACGCCACCCCTGTTTTGGCCCCCAAATAGCATTACCACCTTTGCCCCTCTTTGGGAAACATCCTTTTCCCACCTATGACTACCTTCAGCAAATACAGACCAAGAAATCTAGAGTTCACACCTCACTCATACTCCTGATGACCTTCCGCTGCCCCAGGTTTCACAAGGCTAGACACCAGACGACGAGGGCTGAGCCCTCGATGTGGATCCCAAAGAAGTTCCTCAAACTAGCCAGCCCTAATCATGATGGGCTTTCCTCTCCTGCTCCTCTTGAGGAGCCAGAGTAAGGGGTCCCTCAAACTCCATTCTACTTAATGATTGACTCTGACGCTTCCCCACATGGTCCCTATAGAAGTGAGTGTGCTTCCTTGATCCTATAACAAATACGCTTTCAGTAACAATTTCTCACTCCTGTCTTATAATGTTTCAAGTTTTCTAATAGACTATACTTTAAAACATTCCAGACTCAGATGGCAGCTCAGGGGTAGATCAGTTACTGAGCATGTGCAAGGCCTTGGTATGGTGGTACACACCTATAATCCCAGTACTGAAAAGGGAGTCATGAGTTCAAGCTCAGCAAGACTTACACAGTCAGCTATGCATGAGCCTAAGCTACCTAAGAAGACCCTTTGCAAACAAACACACAAATAATGACCTGATTCAACTAACACAAAATCAGGAGGTATTACCCCGAAATAGCAGGCAGTCTGGGCTCTATAGGAACATTCCTGTGTGGTAGCAATTAAATTCTCAGGTCCAAATATTTTTTAGCTGAACATTCCTTAATATTTTAAGACATACCTCATTTCTATAAACAGTCTTATACCCTGCTGCTGGTGGGAAGGGATTGGCCTCAGCTCGCTTCCCCTTATCAAGCTCTGTCCCATACCATCATTTAACAGGAAGCACTGCCGCTTTCCATAGTCTTTGTGGGGCGCTGGAGATTGAACTCAGGGCCTCACACATGATGGGCAATTTCGCAACTGCCGCCCTCTTGCAACTTCTTATTTTTGGAGTGGGAAATGACCAAACTGTCCAGCCTGGCCCGAGCTTGTTATCTTCTTAATTATTGGGGCTGACAGCCTACCTCACTAACTGCACCTTAGTTTTTTTTTTAATATAAAATATCTGGACTATTTCCTTCAGCTTTTATAAAACGATACATACTATATTGTAAATCACTGCAATGGCTATTTCTGATCTCTCTGCAAATTTTAGGATTCTATTTAGAATACAGCAGTCATCCAATTCACATCACTTAGATACATATAGCATTTACCACTGGCTAGGACACTGACTGAGAACTTACGTGTGAGGTTCTTGATTGAATTAGGGACAGGAAGATGAAAGGAGAATGAGTGGGTAGCACTGGGATGTCCTGGGTGAACACTGGGACATAACTGGACCCTCTGTATTTATGGGCTTCCTGTAGGAATGTGTTACTTAGGAGAGGTGAATTGTTAAAGTGTGGTACTCACTGGAGCTGAAGTAGAGAGAAAAGCCACCTACCTGCAATTCTGGCACTAGGCTAAACCACACACCTCAGCAGCAACTCATTCCATGGGCAAGTTTATGCGCAAACAGGCAGAACCTACTAATGGGTGCTGTTGACACCAAAGAAACAGAAGCCACAAAATGAGTTTCATATTCAGAAACAACCCTGGTCTGTACACTATGGCTACCAAGGACTGACTTTCAGTCTCTGGCTGTGTCTAGGTGTATGTGTGTGTGTGTGTGTGTGTGTGTGTGTGTGTGTGTGTGTGTTCCTTCTCCTTCCTTCCCCCCCTCCCTTTCCCTGTCTCTCTCTGCAGTATCAGAAGCAGATCCTCCTCTATCTGCTAAGCAAGCACTCTACCTCTAAACCACCCCAAGGTCAAGAACTTACTTTGGTGAACTGTGAAGTCCTGACTCAAGGGAAGACACGTTAGTAAAGGATCAGTTGGGCCATCAAGGCAGTGACTTTAGGAGAGGATGAAGTAGAGATAGCGCTGTTGGCACCCTGAGGTGGCTTTACATTGTGAAGACCTCAGAAATACTTGGAGAGAATGGACAGAGAGAAACCACTGTAAAGGGGTCATGAAGCAGCCCTATTCTCGGGGGATCCTTCTTGCACATTTTACTTCTGTGCAGACAGTCAACTTCTTGGGGGCAGGAAGGCTCTGTTTATAACAAGAGACCATATATTCCAGACCCCCCAAATGTAAAGGGAAACAGCCTTCAGACCCTCATTTACCACAGCAAATCTCGACACTGACAGTAGTTATCTGCACAATTTCAGCGCTTCTTGTATTTCTGTGCTGTGTGGTGTACAGACATATAACACTCTACTGTCAAGAGCTTCTCGTCTCAACCTACGTGCGATTAAATAAAACCTTCAGCACCTGACAAAAGGAATAAATATTAAATACTATCATCAGTCTTTTATAATAATCCAAATAAACAGATAGCATCTATCCGCTGGCTTCACCCACCACAGGAAGCTCCATGTCCCATGATTTTTTGCTCCTCACCATTACAAAGGAGCAGCTACATCTCCCGAGCTTTGTTTAGGAAACATATCCAGTCCATAGACAGCTTTTAAATTCTAATTCAACTATTCTTATCTGAGCTGCAAAGGAAAATTTAATTTATTTTTTGCTTAAGCAGAAAAGAAAAACTCATTAATTTCGATTACTGACTCATAGGGGTGGCAGAAAATAGAGCAAATTATAAATTAATATCGTTGACAAAAAGGATAAAGAGGTAAAGCAGAAAAAGGATGAGGAAGAAAGAAAGCCTTATTCTTAAGTGTAAAGAGAATAGTTTGTTTGTATAATGTAGTTAAACTGTCTTAACAAAATGTCTCAAGTCCGCATCTCACGCAAGAACCATTTCTGTCTTGGTCATTTACAGAGCATTCCAGAGATGGACGATATTCAACTGAGGGTATTTTTCTTTTCTCCATCTTAGGAGGCTACTGTTGCTTTTAACCCACTAAGGGCAGGAAGTGGGGGCTGCTCAGATTCCACTGTGCAGAATTGAATGGGAAGGGCACACAAGGTACAAGGAGGCAGGGACTATGGAACCCAGCAGTGCTGTTATGTGCTCAGTTCAAGTCCAGGGCAGTTCAGCACTAAATGGGATAAGAGTAACATATTGAGAGATCATTGTAAACCTATTCTCCAGTCCAAAACTCTTAAAACTAAGGTCCGCATGCCAAATCCAGCTCATTACCCTGAAAAGCCTGTGAGTAAGACAGACCATTTGCGTTGGGCAGTGGTGGCACACACCTTTCCTTCCAGCACTCAGGAGGCAGAGACAAGTGGGATCTCTGTGAGTGTGAGTCCAGCCTTGTCTACAGAGCAAGTTCCAGGACACGCTCCAAAGCCACACAGAGAAACCCTGTCTCAAAAAACCAAAAAGCAAAAACTAAAACTAAAACAAACAAACAAAAAAAAACCCAACAAAACATTCTGAATACCCAACTATTTAAAATGTCTTCTAGTTCATTAGCAGATATGTGTTCCCCAAATTATATTCCATTATTAGTAATAATACTGATTTTATAATAGTTTGATTTTCACCAGCAAAACAATCTATGGGAATCTGTTTGTGCTATTATTGTGTGAGTACCAGCATGTATCCTTGAATTTGCCTCTCCACTTTAAACTTCTTTACAGAAGACCTGAGCTAACTATGGCCATCATCTGAGATAGACCAATCTAATGGAATCTGTACAAAGTTTCTGTTAGAGCTCAACAACAAACTCCCTGCTCTCCTCCCCCGCGGCACAAGGTTTGATGATTCGCTGACTAGATCTTGTGGTTCTGACTTCACCAGTGGGTTAGATGGGGAGCAATCGGGCAGTGGTCCTGGCTGGAGGAAGTGGGTCACTACAGGTACACTGCTTAAGAGTGTCTCTGGTCCTCGCCCCTACTTTGCTTCCTAGCTGCCATGAGGTAAGCAGTTCTGCTTCTGCACCCTCCCTGCCATGCTGCTCCATCTTCCCACTGGCCCACAGCAAGGAGCTAGCCAACTTGTGGAAACCCTCTGAAACCAGGAGCCCCAATAAATCTTCTGTTTTTTAATTTGCTCCCCCTCCCCTTAGGTATTTTGCCCCAGGAATGGAAAGAAACAAACGGTAAATAAAGAAGTCAATAACAGTAAATAAAAAAGCTGATCAGCAACTGGGATTCGATGACCTTAATAAAATTTGTCCTGTGTCCCCATTTACTAATTAATTGATCAGTTGGTGTATTGATTGTGTGTGTGTGTGTGTGTGTGTGTGTGTGTGTGTGACACAGAACACATGTAGTGGCTGACCACTACAGGACAACTTGCAAGCGTCAGTTCTCTCCTTCTATGATGTGCATAATGTGGGTTCCAGGGCCTCAATTTGGGTTATCAGTTGGGGCTGCATGCACCTTTACCTGGGGGTTCATCTCATCAGCTGCATGCTTCTAATTATATTCAAACATCTTTAACCAGATCACACATTTAGTAGCTTCTGCTGGCCAGAGTCCACTAGAACAGGAAACTAGAGGAGAAAAAAAAGATTCTGTCTCACTGAAACCAGAGCACTAAAGTCTATACAGTGTACAAAAATTTATTTTGGCAATTCCATGTGACATGTTCTCCTTACCTGAGACACAGTTCTAATAACTGGCAATGACCTCACTGACCTAATGCACAGCAGCACAGAAACAGGAAGCTGGGAAGGCCCGAAAGAGGAGGAAGATTGCTGCTCTCCATCACCTCTCAACACGGGACTAAGACCGCGAAACCTCTGGGGCCCTCGGCACATCACTGGGTGAGAGCCATGTATGATACTAACTGTAAACATGAAGGTGAACCATCATCTACAGGCAAAAGTGAACGCATCACATTCTGTTTGTGGGGGCAGAGAGAAATAAACTAAAGAAAGAACCATCGGGGCGGGGCGGGACAGGGGAGCTGGTCCAGAGGATAGGGTTCTTGCTGCACAGGTGTGAGGATTGACTGGCGTTCAGAGCCTTAGCATCCACAGAAAAGGCAGGCAGGTGTGGCATTCTGCCTGCAGTCCATGCACTTGTTTAGGCAGAAACAGGGCATCCTTTAGGCAAGCTGGCTAGCTAGACTAACTGTGATCACGGAGCTCTGGGTTCAGTGAGAGCCCAGGCTTCAGTAGAATAAGGTGGAGAGCAATTAAGAGAGACACCCAAAGTCGATTTCATATCCCTACATGTTCCTGCACACATGTGCACACAGAACACACGCACACACACACAAACACAGAGCACCATCAAAAACACTGAGAACAAATCTGTGTCCGTTCGAAGAGAAACGCAACAGTCTGAAAGTTAATTTGTATGGAACATTCGTCCTCCCAGGAACTCACGTCAATGAGATGTGCTGACAGACTGCATGTAAACAGCCATCTCCACAGCCCTAGCAAACAGATTCTCTCACCCTCATACTTTCATCTATTTTTAAAAAATACGACTCTGCTCCTATTGACAATATTGTGGGAAAACTTGTCAGCCCTTGTCCCCTGATCACGCATATGAATATTTTATACCCAAATGACAAGAAGCCATTTGAACTTGGCTTAAGAAAGAACAAAAACAAAAACAAAACAAACTAAGAAAGAAAAAGCATCAAAGGGAAAAAAAAACAATGGCCCATGAAGCAAACGGAAATGGCGAGTTTCTTCCGGGAGGTGGTGAGGGCCACTTCTCTGGGTATGCAAGGCCTTGCCTGAAAGGACAAGCAAGAGGGACACTTCTTTGCTTTCTCCCTGTGATTATCGACTTTTACATCAAATACCAAGAGAGCAAGTTAAGGACGGGAGGTTCCACCCTTGGCTCCATCTCTGAGGTTTCACTCTGACAAAGCATGGCGGGGAGACTGTGCGGGAGAAACTGGTTTTCAAGGCGTACAGGAAACAGGGTACCAGTAACAGAAAGAGGCTGTGACAGGATACAGCCTCCAAAGACATGGCCCCAGTGACCTTCCTTCAGCCAGACCCTGCTTTCCACAGTTCTACCAACTCCCAAAAGTCTATGCAGATTTGGGATTAAATCACTCATGAAGGCAGCTCACTCACGGCCTAACAGTCTCTGGAGACATCGTCATAGTCACCCAGCAGTATGCTTCCCTACTCTCCCAGGCATTTCTCAATCAAACTGACAATCAGTATTAGCTGTCATATCCCTCCTTGGGGACAGGATCCACCCTTTCAAAGCACTCACACAAAGAGCCTTTTCTGTTTCCTGTCCCCTGGCAACAGTAAGTGGCCCAGGATGAAGCGTCCTTGTCAGTTTGCACTTGTGACACCAAGAGATAGAGAGAAATTTCACATTCCTGTTGATAACCACAAAGGTGCATTTGGGGACAGCGGCCACCAAATCGCTTCACAGGAGTCTCCCTAAGAAAACAGCTGTGAGTGCAGGAGAGAACGGGGAGCTCCGCCAGTCTCACGATGCTGTCTTTCAGCCTATCTCCAGGAGTTCCTTTCCTGCTGCTGTCAGACAGACATCTTGTCTGGTGTAAGGCAGCATTTGGTTTCTGCTACGTGCAAATGGGTTCATTCTGAGGAGGCAGGAAGCACTGGAAATGGCCCAGGGGAGAGTCCGTGTGGATCCAGAGGCATGTACTTAGGGAGTCCTCTGAGCTACTCATTGCTCGGCTTCGTTCAGAGTGTCCCTTTAGAGGACAGTGGGGTGTGTGTGTGTGTGTGTTTATTAAAACTAACTGTAACTGATATAGCTATGGCCATTTAATACTTTCCATTTTTGCATTTCCATCACCCTGTAGTTGAGGACAAGGAGAGGCAAAACTCCAGAACAGAAACATCTGGGAGGGAGCATTGTATTGGTCAAGGTAGAAACTGTCCAATTCTCTTGAAATGCATAGTGATGGTTATCTGTTGTCATACCTACCCAGAATCCCTTTTTCCCCTTCTGGAATCTGTCTAGGACAATTCCTTATCATTTAGATATGGCTGAATGAACCTAGCAGGGTGGATACATGACTCTAAACAATGTGGTATTCTTTGGGCAATGAGGAGCACATCCCAGGAGGTGTGATCAGTACGAATCCAGAGACTTCGGTGTACTAACTGGGAAAGGGATGCTGGTTCTACCCTCAGATTCACAGATAAGAATCATCTGCAGTGAGAGGACCAGAGTCAAGACAGTTAGAGACTGGCAGATCGGAGGCCTTCCTTGAGCCTTTGAATCCAGGCAACTGTGAAGTTGCTTTGTACTGGTTAGATTTTTTTTTTTTTTTTTTTTTTTTTTTTTGGTCAGTGTAGAAGGAGCTGCGGGCTTCGTTCCTGCCTAGCTAGCTTATGCCCCAAAATAATAACACGGAAACTGTATTCTTTTAAACACTGCCTGGCCCATTATATCTAGTCTCTTACTGGCTAACTCTCATGTCTTGCTTTAACCCATATCTAATAATCTGTGTAGCACCACAAGGTGGTATCTTACCAGGAAGATTCTAGTGTACGTCCATCTTGGGCTGGAGTTTCATCGAGTCTGGCTCATTTCCCTTCTTCCCAGCATTCTGTTCTGTCTACTCTACCCACATAAGGGCTAGCCTATCAAATGGGCCAAGGCAGTTTCTTTACTAACCAATGAAATCAACAGATTGACATATGACCTTCCCACATCAGGTCAGGTTGACAGATGTTGGGGGTCATCTGGAGTATTAAAGGAGGAAAGGCCTCCATTAGATTGGACTGTAGGCAAGTGTATAGGGGTATTTTCCTTTTTCTTAAAGAACCCTATATAGTGATATTTTATTTATCTTTTAATAAATAAGGTTTGCCTGAAGATTAGAAGGTGAAACTAAGCCACTAGAGGCCAGAAAGTGGTGTAATACATCTTTAATCCCAGTATTAGGGAGTCACATGCCTTTAATCCCAGCCCTGAAGAAGAATATAAGTGGGAAGAGACAGAGGCTCAGGGTTGTAGGTGCCTTTGAAATATCAGCAGCAGCTGTGCCCTGTGCTTGCACAACCCGAATAATCGGTGACTTTTCTTTATAAAACCTTCTAGTATTTTTCCCGGAAATACATGTTAATTTATGGTTTGTTTCTAAGATTGTGGGAATGTGAATCTGAGTATTCCATTGCTGTAACAAATCCTATCTAGGGGTGTTTTCTTGACGAATGACCGATGGGGGAAGACCCAGTGCACTATCACCCCTGAGCCAATGGTCCTGGATGGATAAGAAAGCAGACTGAGTCAGCCATGTGGAGCAAGCCCGTCAGCAGATTTCCTCTATGGTTGCTGCTTGAATTCCTGCCCTAACTTTCATTTGACTTCTTTGCACAAATCCATTCTTTCAGTCTGGTGGTGATGCACACCTCCAATCCCAGCACTCAAGGAGGCAGAGGCAGGCAGAACTCTGTGAAACCCTGTCTCAAATAAAAAACAAAAACAAACAAACAAAGATCCATTCTTTCAACTGAGCAAATTTCTTCCATCCACTGTTAACTTACTAGCAAAGTGTAGGGATTCAGAAAAATGGTTTTTTGCTTGTTTGATTTTTGAGACAGGGTCTCTCTGTGTAACAGTCCCAACTGTCCTGAAACTTGCTTTTTAGACCAGGTTGGCCTTGAACTCACTGAGATCCACCTGACTTTGCCTCCCAAGTGCTAGAATTAAAGGTGTGCACAACCACCACCTGGCTAGAAAAATATTTTTTTAAAGGTACCAAATGAAAGAAATATCTGAACATCCTTATAAGGACTAGAAAAGCTATTTGAACATGTTTTTATTGTTTTTTTTTCTTTGAACCCTCACTATGTATCTTTGGCTGGCAAGGAACTTGCCATGTGGACCATGGTGGCATGAAACTCACAGAGATCTACCTGTTTCTGCCTCAGAAAGCTGGAATGGTGAAGGGCATGAACCACCAAATCCAAATTCCTTGGGTTTTAAAATTTCTAGGACAGTATGTAGTCTAATTTATTTCAGCTATATGATGATGGATGTAGCTTCATGGATTGGCCAACACTCAATGTCTACCTTATTGCATTGTTAGTGTTTTTAAAACATGTCATTAACAAAACATAATTACGATACGATAAATTTTTGTGATGCCCTTCCACCAACACATGACAAAAGTAACAAACCAATGATCTTATAGCCAAGATCCCTACCTCATGTCTCCACTATTACTTGTCCATGTTTAAAGTGATAAGAGAAACACGCCAGAAATTACTTTTTTTTTGTTATTGTTACCGTTCCTAGAGAAAATGTTGCCTTGGATTTGTGTTCAAGTAAAATTGCTATTCAAAGAAAATAAAAAACATTAGTTTTAAATTTATCATTTATAAGTGGCAATAGTTATTTAACCAGAATTTCGGTATATCGTTGGAAATGAGGATCAAAGTGAATTTGTTCTTTTAGAAGCAATCAGTTTCTAATGACAGTGTTTTCTCCTGATAGGATCACGATCAAATGTGAGCACACTTTCTGTAAGCAAATGGAAGAGGTCATCTTCATCACCACCATATAATCTCTATCCAGGTTATGCAGCTCACCATACCATTCTCTGGAGTTGTTAACAGGTATCTCTGGCTGTTTCTCTAACTGTCTCTAGCTCCCTCTCCCCACTGACCAACTGGGAGACATCGAATACTATTCCGGGTCTTGAAAACGCTCAAGGCACGCTAACATATTTTAGAATGTGAGAAGTCTTGCAGTTAGAGATAATCTGCTCAAATTTGCTTAGCCCAGCATTTCCCCAAAGTTAACTTTCTCAAGATTAACTATAGCGTTTCACACCCCTCCATACAACCCCACCTCCAGACCCCCCATTCCTCAAAGCAACTTTGGGAACAGCTTGCAGAACTAACTCCATAAAGCAGAGTTTGGGAACTCTACTTTAGTGGTTTCTATCCCCACAGACTTTGCTGTCTGAATAATATATAAGGAGTTTTGAGTGACAATTGCACCCATTTGAATATATCTCCAACTGACTCCAAAATTAGAAGTTTGAAATGCAAATTTTCGGAAAGCAAACTGTCTTTCCCATCTAGACATGCTGCTGAGATGTATTTGATTTTGTATAGGCTCCTATCCCTCGTCACCATATCTGCTATAGGTTACAGGTGCAAAAGACTGATAAACATTGAACACAAATATGATTAGCTAGGTTTAAATTCTATGCAATAGAGATCCCTGATAATCTTAATATGATGACTGCATACTTGATTTTGTTTATCTACATAGTTCTTTGGTATATGCCTCTTGGGACAATTGGGATAATGGAGACCTCTTCATTTACCCTCTGTACAAGATGTGTATTGCGCACCTGTTTTCATATGGGGGAAAATATGGGGCCTTTTGTACTGAGCCACCGATATGGCAGCAGAAAATCTTTAAACATACTAGAAGTCTAACTTCACATCGCTGCTCTTCAATAAACTTCTCTACTTAGCTACTTGGCTATGCATTAAATCTTCGCATACACAGAACAATAAAAACAGGTCAATTTTTAAGGTATATCTCTGTTGGCTGGATTATGAAGATTAGCTGCTTAGCTGATGTTTAAAGAAGTCATTGAAAGTAAGCACAATCAAAAAATAAAACCCTGAAAACCATTTCAATATCAACAGGAAATGAAGCAGACAGGGTGTAGTCAAGACACCACTTTCTGCTAAGTAACATCACAAGGGATTACCACATTTAATTCTCTAAGGAATTTGATAGAGTCTGGCTCCAAGCAAGACTTATCATCAGGAAAATACATAATTATTCTCCTGGCAAAGGTGTACTTACAGAATACACAGGTTTGATGCAATTTAAAATTTAGGTCACTGGTATTGAGGATATGTTTAAATGGGATGAGTTGGATTTCTTTTTTTCCTTTTTTTTTTCTTAGATAAATTCTTTTCTCATATAAAAATATATCCTGATTATGGTTTCTCTTCCTTCTACTCCTCCCAGTTCCCTCCCAGTTCCCCTCCCATCTGAATCCACTCCTTTTCTGCCTCTTCTGTCTCTCATTAGAAAATAACAGACTTCTAAAAAAAAAAAACCAAAACATAACAAAATATATTAAGATAAAACAAAAGTTTCTATATCACAGTTGGACAAGACAAATCAACAGAAGGATAAATGTTCAAGAGAAGGCACAAGAAACAGACACGCAGGAGTCCCACATAAACACTAAATTGGAAGCCATAACATATACACAAAGGATCTTGTATAGCCCCATGCAGGCCCTGTGCATGCTCTCAGACTCTGTGAGTTCCTATGTGCTTTAGAGGGCCGTGGGTGTCTTATGAATTCTCTAGTATCTTCTGACACCATCTCCTAGAGAGACCTTGCTCTCTCCCCAAAGTAGCCTATGTCTGTCTCCTGTCACCTTGTCTGTTCACAGAATTCTCATCATTTCTAGAGGCTGAACCAAGAGCTTTGTTTCTAAGTGTGCAAGGCCTCTCAGCTTCATACAAATCTTAGAACTACTCTAGCATTCACTGTTTCCCCAAATGGGGTGTGTATGTCACTGCTTACACACAGGGTAAAGAACTTGGGTACATTTTTTATGTTAAGAAAGTGATTAATACCGGACTAGCTGAACATAGCGGACAATGAGGAATACTGAGAAGTCAAGAACAATCACAGTGGGTTTTTGATCCTACTGCACGTACTGGCTTTGGCGGAGCCTAGGCAGTTTGGATGCTCACCTTAGGAGACCTGGATAGAGGTGGGCGGTCCTTGGGCTTCCCACAGGTCAGGGAACCCTGATTGCTCTTCGAGCACATGAGGGAGGGAGACTTGATCGGGGGAGGGGGAGGGAAATGGGAGGCGGTTGCGGGGATGAGGCAGAAATCCTTAATAAATAAATAAATTTTAAAAAAAGGAAAAAAATAAATAAAAAAAAGAATGAACAAAAAAAAGAAAGTGATTAATATAATAAAAATGTACCGCCATTTACTGAGTATTTCCTTGTAGTGCCAAGCAAAAAAATCAAATATATTAACTTGATTGGCCTTCATAAGACCTGTGTGCTGCTGGCTCTTATTATCTCCAGTAAACAAAATGGAGATACTGGGAAGATAAATAACTTACTCAAGATCATGCAGCAATTAGAAAAAGCCAAAAATTCAATGACAAGAAGTTGAGCAGGGAACCCCACTTTGCCATTTGGGGGACTCAGGCATGTGGTAGAGTGCTCAGATAAGCAACTTTTAACTGAATTGCCTAAGTACAATTTTATGGAAGATATGTCTGTGAGCATAAAATAAACTCATCTAATGGCCAGGGAAAGATGTAGCTCAATTGGTAAGCACTTATATAGTTTGCAAAAAGCCCAGGGTCCAATCCCAGCACCATATAAACTAGATGCAGTAGCACAGTAGAGCCTGTCAGTAAGGTAATTCAAGGTCATCCTTAGCAACATAGCAAGTGTGAGGCCAGCCTGGACTTCACATTTCATCTCAAAAAAATAATAAAATAAAGCCATTCAAGTTGTATGCGAGTGTCTGGAGCAGTGGTGATGGTGCTGGAACACGTGTGTGTGTGTGTGTGTGTGTGTGTGTGTGTGTGTGTACTCGAGATTAAGACTTCATGTGCTCTCAAGATGTCAGTCAACAGGCAGGAACTTAGGTCACGTATAGCTGTCACCGCTCCGGAGATGCAAAGCCCCGACTTTCAACTTATGTGCTTTTCTTCTTGCTCTGAAAACTGTCTTGATCAGGTGGGATCTTCCTATTTTTGCACATTTTTTAGACATACAGTCATATTTCTATGGAAATATAAATAATTCAAATAATTCTGAAAAAGCAGGGCCTCAATTACTGTATATTACAATTTGATGGAAAAATACTTAAACTTAAGAAAGAGCTGACAGCTGGATCATAAGCATTACAGCAAGTTCCTGGTGTCTTCTCCAGAGGTTTAAACAGATTATTATTTTTTTTAAGGGCAGAAGTTTAAGGTCTGGCTGGGGAATAGAGACCCATTCTGTCTGACACTTCCCAATTCAAATCAAACATTTATCAAATGATTCATAAGTAGTGTACTTTTAAAAAAGGAGCTGGCGGGCTGGGTATATTAAGCATTCATTATTATAAATTTGTATTTTAAAAACCCAGGCTCCTTTCAGTAAATATGCAAAGGTTTCTCTGACAATTTCTCTCCTTTTTCATAAAGCAACCTCTCACTGAAATATTTTACATAAGCCCTTATATCTAAAGTGGATTCCTGGCATCTGGGAGTTCAAAGTCTCCCCCAAATTCAGAATCGGGGAAATGCTCCATAATTACAGCTCATTTGAGAGTGAGTCATAAAGTAATCAAAAATGTTCTGAACTAAAAAGGCACCATCTTAGAGTGACATCTGAGCTAAACAAAGCGTTGTTGGCAATGACACTTTCCTAGCAATTTCTTACAAATCACACAAGAGGACGACGTGGGCTGCCATGGCTTTGAGAAGGTATCCACTGGCCAAAATGAGCATTAACCAGACACCACTGGCCGACAAGGTGTGAAAAACCAAATGCTTTAATGAGGCTATGAAGAACAACAGTTCAATTATTTCATTGGATACATTAATCTCAATCAGAATATACAGTGCTGTGGACCGTACAGAAAAAATTGCTGCGCCCCACAGCGGGGGCTGCTATTGACATTACAGTACCAAGTGTCCGCAAGACACAGTCACTTGTTGTCTTTGTCAAGAAGTCGGCTTCTTTTTCATACTGTTAGCGACATCAACTACTCCCCAGTGCATTTTTCAAAAATATGAATAAGTGCATTCCTTTGTGCTTTGTATCTTTAATGTCCTGTGTATTTCGTTTGTTCTTATTGCTTTATCATATACAAACAACCAGACTGAGCTGTGTCATGACCTGGGTCTGACCAGATTGGTTGTGAAGCTGTTTTTTTCCTTTTCTTTTCTTTTTCTCTTTTTTTCTTTTTTTTCTTTTGGCAAAGTCAGAAGGTTTGGTATTTCCATTATGTTACCCAGAGGAAGGTGGATAATTTTGGTATTTTGAGCACTCCAAACAGAGGTACAACCCTGAGTTACAATTCTGCACCCAGGGGTGGGGGAGTGGCGTGGATCTTTCCTTAAAAACAGTGAGCAAAACTACTGCCTCTTGGCTTAAGCAGTCCCTGAAAGAATCCACATTCTTGCTGGCACAAAAGAAATAAATAAAACCACCCCCATGTTGCAGCCTCTGAAGTGCCCGCCTGCCTCTCCCAGCCACTGTGTCTTACGACGAAGGCGCTAGGAAGCCGGCAATGGCAAGCCCAGGGGCTACAAATCTGGGTAGCAGTGGAATGTGCCATACTTTCTCCCAACAAACTTTCTAGAAACTCGCTCTGCCTTGGTCAAACTCACTCAGCTATGGGTTACTCAATCTTGTGAAACATTGCTCAATTATTTAAAAAGTAAAACAATATTGTCAGAATCAACTAAGAAAAACTAGCGTCATAGCATTGCGATCTTCAGTTTCCGCGTCCAGCCCTCTCCCGCCACCCACCACAAATGCGAAGAGGGAAACAATGCTATGGTTGTATCGGTGAACACTATGGTACAGTTATCTGTTCATGCACATTTGTACTTCTATTCTAGGAAAAGAGTCACACACTTAAGGAGGTCGAAAGAATGGGAACTTATTTTCCCTACCCCCTTAAGTCATAAAGCTACAAGGCTGAATAGCATCGTCAGTGTTTCTTACCCAACATGCATGGGAACCGCACACTTGACAATTCTCACCAAAGCCATCCATTCATACATCTGACAATCCTCTTGGATCCCCCCATCACCCACCACCAATTCACATTTGACGTTTAAACACTTTTTTTAAAAAAAAAATCCCTCCTGAAAAAGGCTTTTCCTGATGAAAGAATTTGGCACTGTCAGTAAAATATATTTCATATTAAAAATATCTGAAGGGAAATTGGAAGCTCTAAGAATGTCTGCAGAGGCACCGCGCTACTTCTCTCCTCGCTCCAGATACCGTCGTGAAACCTTCTCTTTAGAGTTCAGTCAGTGCTGGTCCAGAAGAGACTGCTGAGATATTTAAGGCACTTCATTCTGAAGGATATGCTTTATGCCACTCACTACTCAATCATAGGCTGCTACTGAGAAATTCCATTCAACAGCCTGGCGTGTAACGCTATATATCATCTGTATAAAACATATAGATGGGATACATGGAACGCTACAGTTATTGCATAGGGCTACGCAAGTAGGAAATCACAAAAACTAAACTTACAATGTTGCCGCTTTGTTAAAACATTGTTATCAAGTAATTTGCCAATACAGTATTTCCCTCTTTAAGAAGCCAGCCAGTTTACTGAAATAAATCCCATTTTAAGGGACCAACGTGGGCATAGTAAATGCTGTGATTATCAGTCTTCAAGAATATAGTTATTTTCATATTCCTAGAAATGCATATGTAAGTAGTTTTTTCTAGAAAGCCTGGTTTTTAACCTATTAATACTATATCTTAAATGTGTTCAAAAACAGTTTCAAGTGATACTGGAATATACAAAATGTTTGCAAAGCTCTCTTTGAACACAAGACCTTGCGTAAAAGTAGTCTTTCGTGGGTGTACAAAGAACGCGGAGAACCACCAGTGAGTTGTAAAAATATTGAAGACTCACCATTTCAAGATGCATATTCTTACAAAGTAATACAAACATTGAAAAAAATGATGGTAATAAAGAATCTATACAATCAAAATGACTAAAACATAATTTAAAAATAAAAATAGTAAAGCCAATTAGAAATGCGCCTAGTTCGGTTATCTTTATAAAAAGCAAAAATGTAAAAAAAAGAAAAGAAAAAAAAAACAACAAAAAAACAAAAAAAGGAAGCAAACTTCCGGTGCTCCTCGATATTTTACCCAGAGAAGACATTCATTTCTGCTTCAAAATAAAACACATCTTATGAAAAATTGAATCATACTTATTATGAGGAAAACTGTAACTGCGCCCAATAAAAGCCAGAAAGGTCAGATCCTATGTTTCATGCCTTGGTCTAATAACTCCCTTCAGTTTTGGTTTAGCGTAAGTTACATTTTCTAACCAGACAATCCTCATGAAAATGACGGATATATTTGTCTTTATGTAATGTATTCTTCTTTTAAGTAGTTTTCAGTACAAAGACGAACTAATGCTGGGGGGCCCTGTGTCTTTAAGGCAGGACCAGGGAATCAATGCATTCATAAACGTGGGAAAGGCTTGGATGTCTTTTCCACTTTTCTCTTCGTCATCATCTTCGTTCTCTTCTTTTGGTTGCTTTACATTCGTGTAATTACACTTTACAGGTTAATTTCCAAGGAGGTCACAGACAGACAAAGCTCACAGCAAGCTTAGTTTTCCCCTGAATGAAAACGGACAGACACTTCTCTGAAGCAAATGTCCCCTTGCTCAGAAAGCTCACACTTGGAGAAATCAGTTCACAGATACTGCACGCTGATGGTACAATACTTTGGAGGCCTTTGTAGTTGTAAAATAGAATATACAAGTCTGGCTCACAAAATTCTAAAAATAAAATATATCCTGGGCTACTGATAAAGCACGAAAAATTCATATTAAAGGAAAATTATCAAGAAAATCTCTTCAGGTAAATGATGAAGTCTGCTGAAGAAGAGAGGAAGCAGTTTGTGCAGGAGCAGAGCAAGGCGGGCTCGCTAACACGCATGCTCTGTTTCTTCTGCGCTCATACTGCTCCTCCGGCTACTTGTTTTAGAAGCTCCTGGGGACACTGATGACAGCAGCGGGTCAGTGACACCAACGGGCGAGAGGGCATCGTCCATCAGGATGTCTTCCAAGTTGGAGCCCATCTTCCTGGGGATGCTATAGGCCGGGCTGCTCTCCGGCACGGTGCCGAGGTTATTGGTGAAGGTGATGGTACCGTCCGTGAGATCCAGGGTCGTTGTACATGTCAGGTCTGTCTGGTGTTGCACAAGTTCCTGGCTGCAGTTCTCAAGAACCGGTTCTTGCTTGATGATCCGGTTCACCAGATCAGGTGAGCAGAGACCGGTAGATGGGATAAGGGAAAGTCCGTGCGCTCTAGCCTGCATCTCAAGCTCCTGCAACCAAGCGAAAGTCAGACAGTTAAGTGGGTGTATGTGCATGACCGACTTCCGCCGCAGAGAAACAATGCAAGAGGGTGTTAGGGGCAGTTGCCCAAACCCATGGAGTGTATATTACGTTGAGCATCTCTACCTAAGGCTTTGGAAGATAAGGAGAAGAAAACCCTAACAAAAGGGCCCCTGTGGCACCTGTGTTGATGGTTAGAGGGACTGATGGTCAGGTGATATATGGAACTGTTTGAGGTTTGCATTCGACTGTACTGTGAACCTGAGACTGCTTTTAATAACAGAAGTCTACTTTCTATTTTTTAAAAAATCAGAACATAGGAACAAACAAATATAAATTGTCAAAGTAAAGTTTGCTGCTTTAAAAAAATAAATTCTGGACTTCCCAAACTATAGGACAGGTGGCATTTTTAGATAGAAAATTCCCTATCAGATGGTATATATTTTATTATGAATTACAAATAGAATCACTCTCTTGCAAAGATTAATGATTAAAAACGAGGATAAGCACCCAAATCATCAAAAGCAAAGTCCACCTACAGCAAATGCTGGCAACGGTGTGGGGAGACAGGAATCTGTACACATTGCTGGTGGGACTGTGAACTGCTGCAGCTACCACGGCAGCCAATGGGGAGGTTCTTCAAAGAAGGAAACACAGAACTACCCTATGGCCCCTTCATACCCTTGAGCACGTTCCTGAAGGACTCTAGGCCACACGACAGAGAGATCCATGCCTATCGCTGTGCTGTTCACAATGGCCAAGACGCATCAGCAGATGAGCTGTTCATGAAAATGTGATACACCTATACAATAGAGCTTTGTACAGCTCTAAAGAAACACTGAAATCATTTTCAGGAAAATGAATGCAACTGGAGATCACTGAGGGAAATAAAATAACCCAGACTCTCTCTCAGTGGCATCTAGATATTTTTTAAAGTTTGTATGTATGTGTAAGACACTGGACTACACGGCCACTGCAGGAAGGGTAAAGAGTACCAGGAGAAGGCCAAGTGGCACAGAGGGTAATGGTGATGATCCATGATTCATGGGCACTAAAATATTACGAGGAAATGCATCTTTCTGTACAATGCAGATAAGCTAATAAAAGTATAAAATGACAGCTAATAGAAATGTAATGCCAAGTAAATAGTAATACAGCAATACATAGATAGTAATACAATAATACATACAAACTGCTTGGGAGATCCCTTAAGATTTCAAGGGAAATGGCGTGGCTCTCTCAACAACTCCCCAAACCCTGATTTAGTGTGAGGGCACTACCCATTTTCAGTGCCCAGTCTCAGTGTAGGTACGCCATGAACTTTTCAACCCCCATTTTCAGGGTGAGTGTGCTACATAATTTCCAGTCCTCAGTTTCAGGGGAAATGTGCTCCACACATTTCAGTCCTCAGCGTCAGCGTCAGGGCACCACACACTTTTTGGTCTCTACTCTGAGGGTGAGCCTGCACATGCACACTTTCTGGTTGCCTCCCAGCTTCTGGAGAGGCTGCAGTGACAAGAACCTCGTGAGCATTGACACGGAAGGGGAGGCAAGGGAAGCTTACTTAATCTAACCCAAAGTCTCTAATAAATTGTGCACTCTCTAGAAGCGCTGTAGAATAGTAACTACCAGAGTTAGGGTTGAGGTTCAAAAAAAAAAAAAGCCAAACCACACAAAATGCCTATTTTTCAGTAATATGCATTTCCTTCAAATCCATACTAAGCTGCTAAGATACAAATATTCAATTGTTTGGGTGTGACAGAAACAGTAGCCATTTCTTTGGTTTCTAGTTACTAAGATACCAATGGTGCAGTGAAGAAAAAATTCTCCCTGTTCCACACAAACAACCAGAGTTTCTTGAAATCTAACCAGCCTCACTCTGGCAAAGGGAAACCTTTACTTTTTTTAATTCAGCAAGAAAGTTTTCATCTATCACATAAATTATCTTTCACCACGTGTGCTTTCTTACTGTGGGCTGAACTGTGCTCTTACATACACTGGAGTCCGCACTCCGGGTCCTCAGACCGTGAGAAGACTGACTTACAGTCTTCGGAAGAGGTGGTTAGGATAAAATGTCGCCAAGTCTGCAGGCAGGGTTGATCTCTAACAACCTCCACATAGTGAGAAAGCTAATGACGGCCATTTCACCTCCTCTGCGCAGGGGCCTTTTGTCACAGTGGCCCTGGCTAACTGACGCACTTTGTAAATCTGTGACTTGTCGGACCTCATTTCGAGATGCCGTCAATCCATGCTCCCCTCTTAGTTTTGATGAATCCTCGCGTATTCCTAAAAGGAAGAGCAGGGATCACCAATGCTCTTCCCGTATGTCAATACTGTCCTATGCTAGCGAGAAAAAAAAAAAACCACACCACCATAAAGAGCAGATGGGAAATATGCCCTCTGAATTAGTCAGAGAGGAAAGGTACTTGACACATGACATGGACTCTCGACTTGGCCCACAAGTGTGTGGTCTGTGTTAAAAGTGTTGGATCTGTGAGCTCCTCAGTGAAGGATACATGAGCGTGAGATGCCACATGAGTGTCTGCCTGCTCCTTCAGCCCAGCTCCAGAAACAAGCCTGGCTGGGCATCATGCTGAAGCCCTGGGCTATTTAATAAAATAATTCCCCTGGTAATAAGGCTTCCTGCTCTTTCTTCCATGAAGACTTCTGCATGCACCACTTAGCCTGAAAATGAAGGGAAGGCCCCAGGCCTTGGCCGAAAACACAGGCTCTTGAAACTCTACACCAGCATGAAGAACAGCAGTGCAGCTTGTCTTTCCAACAAACAAGCAGATAAATTAACTCAAGAGGATGCAAATATCTTACCGCGCTCCTTTGTCGTTTAACCAAGAGTGTTTACCGACAGATTCCAACAGTTTCTTCAGTTTCTAAATGAGGTGTTAAATCGCGTGCAGAGCTCTGAGGCTCTGTGGCTTGGTAGAGCTTGCCTAATTAATGATTTTTCCTATGACAGGCAAAAGGGGTAAAGCCAGCGTCACAGTCACCAGGAGAAGGCCAAGAGGGCATTGCCATGGGATTGCCGAGGCCCATATTTTACAACATTCACATTTAATATGAATATGCAAGTTTGGAACCTGAACACAAAACTTGGCTTCTCTTTGGAAGAACTTACTATATTTTAATAATTTGATAAGGAAATCACATAAACTACCTTTATAAATGGGTACACTGAGCACCAAGTGATAAATCACCAAGGCAGTTGTGTAGAAGAGATGCAACATGAAACAAATAACCAATTAGAGGGGAGGGACAGATCTCACATTACATCCAGTCTCGGTTTAACTTTCTGGGTTACAGAGCCCAGCCCCAGGGGAGAGCCACCTTCTGCCTCCTGGTCCCATGACTGAGGATCACTGCAGCCACCACAAACGTGTTATCTTGGAGGGAGATGTGAAGTGCTGAGCACCAGGAAGATGGGTGTTTAAGGTTCCTGACGTACGCTCTGGAACACTGAACACCCGTCAGGCGGAATGCAGTGTAGATCCATTCGAGCTCGACAGCATCCAGGAGTACTAACTTCTGCCTAGGTGAAGCTTGTCTGACGCCCAGCCAGCAACATACCCTCCCTGGCCTTAGGAAACACACACTTCTTATGCTGCTTGGGGGCTATGTAAGATGAAAAACCCCCAACCAAACCCACAACACTGTGGCTGACAAGACACTTAATAGGCTGTAACTCAGAAGACTGTTATAACAAGCCCTTAACCTGGATGGGGGCTCAGCCGCCTGGAAGAGAGCCTGCAGGGAACTTGAATTCGCCACTCTGCACATGCCAAGAGTGATGGGTAAAGTAGCATCAGGGTTAATTCCGAGTTACCAACATGTTTTACCAGTAGGCAAATTCACAGATACTGAGACCGTGTCTCCAGCTCCCTCAGGAGGCAGCACATTCTCCTTCCTCTTGTCCTGAAATCACTTTACATAGCATAGGGCAGGCACCTGGACTCGGAGCAGCAGATGCCGGTTAGCATGTTCCAGCTTCTTCTGCCGGTTCTCAAGGTCCTTGGCACGTTGCTGCTCTCGCTGCAACTTTCGGATGTAGTCCACGGAGGCCTTTAGAATGGTTCCCTTGTTCCACCGCATGTCCCTGTGATAAGACGGAGGACAATGGACCCTTTTAGGAACTGAGGTACAAAGAAAATTCAGCATTCAGTGTCTAGGGAGAATAGTAATTATACATCAGTAATAGCTAGTGCTTGTTGAGTGCTCACCACGCAATGACCACTGGCCGCTCATTTGGTATGCGTCATCTTACTTTCTCCAGGTGAACGCCTTTTGTTGAAACATATACCGTACAATTCCATCTAGATCATAGACCTCTCACTATATAAAATTGATGATTTAATTCATGTGTGTTGTGTGGGTTACCACATCTTGTTTGAAAAATGTCTGAAGTGGTTGTATATACCTGGGACTATACAGGTTTATTCACTGGAATGGGACAAGCACAGCAGAAGTCCCAGGAGAACCCACCACTTGTCTGTGCTGTGAAAATGCCACTCTTGGGTTTTTATTTGTTTTGTCTTGTTTTATTTTTCAAGACAGACTTTCTTTGTGTAGCCTAGGCTGTTCTAAAACTCGCTCTGTAAACCAGGCTGGCCTCTAACTCACCAAGATCTGCTTGCCTCTTCCTCTAGGGTACTGGGATTAAAGGCATGTATTACCACTGCCTGGCTCACACTTGGATTTTTGTCACTATAATGGGGTGTCTGTCATCTAACCTTTCTCTGTACCCATTTTCTCGTCTTCAAAATGATGACACTACATGTGTATCAGTAGCCTTGTAAGTGCATAATTGGAATCAAAGGAGATGCTCTATAGGATCTTGAGAATGCTAATCAATACTTGAACAATAACTGCACAGCCAGGGTGTGAAACCTAGAGAGATGCCATCCTGAAATCCCAATCTCAACAGCTGCCAACAGGCGTGACTCTCAGTTTCCTCACTGTAGCTCCAGTGTACTCATACAAGAAAATTATCATCATCAACGAAATGTGGACAAAAGCCATGCTAGTTCGATCTTGGTCAACTCAACATGAGCTAGGGTTATCTGAGAAGAGGAAATTTCAGTTGAGAAAATGCCTCCATCAGACTGGCCTGCAGACAACAAACGTGTGGGGGTATTTTCACGATCAATGATGGATGTGGGAGGGCCCAGACTATTGTGGGCTCTGTCACCCCATGAAGGTGGTCCTTGGAGAGAAAACAGGCCGCACAAGCTATGCAGAGCAAGCCAGGTAGCAGCATTTCTGCATACCTCTCCCTCAGTTCCTGCTTCCAGGTCCCTGCCTTGACTTCCTTCAGTAATGGACTATGATCGGAACATGAAATCCAAATAAAAATGACCTTCCTGAGATGCTTTTGGTCAGTGTTTACCACAGCAACAGAAAGCAAACTATGACAATGTCACCCTAAAAATCTGAACGCCCCGGAACAAACAATAAAGAATGAACTAAATTTGAGGAAGTGGTCTAATCTCTTTTGTAAATAATCTCAACACAGTGATGGCAATGAGGACGATAAAATGAAGACCTATATTTTACCTGATATAAATAGAGCCATCAACTCCATCACCTACAGCTATTAAGAGCAGATCAGAAGTGGCCCATGGGATAGATGAGCGGCAGGTCACTAAAAAAAGCCACCTAGTAACTGATCCTAACATCGGTTGGCCGAGGGAAAAAACAGGTCTTCTCCAGAGAGAAGGATAGCCACAGCTCCCGTGGGTCTCCAGTGTCTGGATACTAAAAGGTGTCCCAGGACACCCAGAGTGAACACAGGAAACAATTCTCAAGGCTAAACATCAAAGTAGCAAAAGCTGTAGCGGCCAGCAGAAATACAACTACAATGGAGGCTGCCTTATACGGGATGCCACAGTGAAAAGTCAGAGCCGGGCTTTTCAAGCCAAACCACGGGTCACTCGGTTCTCAAGAAGAATGTCTATCAGTTATCTGGGGTGTACTTCCTTATGAGACTAATCAAGTATGTTTCTTGGCTTAAATAGATTCAAATATTGCATTTTGGGTAATTAGAGGAACCCGTTTCCATGCACAGGTATATATACGTTCCAAATATATAAAATCAACCAAAGCTCACTTGTTTGGGGGGAGGAGTGGGCATGTGCTGAGACACTAGTCAGGTAAAGTGTGTCTCTATTTAAGTTCCAAGGCACACTCTAGAAACCTGGCTATGGAAAACCACTATCCATATTACAGCCTGTTTTATGTTGAGACAGTGTCTACCACGCCAGCTCCCTATCAGCTCAGGCTCTAAACATGTAAGCACTCTCCTACAATGGAGGGGACATGCAAATCCAAGCTCACCAGGGCCCATAACTTCATAATCTGTTACTGAAGAGATTCGCACACTACAGTTTTCAAAGAATATGCTAGAAAAGGGAAAGCTGATAAAGAACAGGAAATGGGAATTCAATTTCAACCATCATGCAAGACTGACTAGAAGAAATGAAGGTCACAGCCTTTAGGAGGATAAATTTGTGCTGCACAACTGAGAATCTGGATGCTTCCAGCTTGAAAATGCCTCTCCTTGAAGCCTGGGAAAGCAAAGCGTTAGAAGACGGAAACTGAGAACATTCATCAAAACCACCTCACAATAGGTAAGGGTTTTATTTTATTTTGCTACAAATTCCGCGACAATAATGTGAATCGTGAATTTAATAAGCCTTGCATGAATAATGCTTGATTGCATCTTTACTTTTTATTAGATAGCTAAAAGGTCATATTCAAAGGCTAATTTCATAGAATGCCTGTGGGGGCCATTAAAATATATACCTCCCCCAGCCCTTTACCTCAAATGGGCCAGTTTCTAATGGATAAAAATTGTATATTTGTTGACCAGTTTGCTGACGTGGCAGATAACATGGTAGGAAAGACTTGGAAATTATCTGTTAGCTGTTATCTCCGAGAGGGGAGGCAGGGGGGGGGGGTGGAGGACCAAAGGCTGAAACAGAGATCAGCTGACTTGTAGTTCGTAAGAGGATTAACCATTGCTTCCCCCCCCCCCCCGGTCCGAGATTGGTAAAGCACACAAAGAATATGCAAGTTTTCATAAAAACAACTGACCCTTTGTCTTTCCAGTATCATTGAACTTGACATTTCCAGTCTCTGTGCATCAGAGCCCTAGAGATCGTCCATAGCGGAGGGTCACATGCGCCACACATCTTGCCTTAACAGCTATTGGGATCTTCTATGCATGACCATGAAAGATGCTCCACCCCGCCCCCGGTGCTCAAAGCTCGAAATTTTCTGCCGAGGTCTCAGAATCTCATATATCCCATTCCTCACAAGCAGAGCTAACTATCTCCGTTCAAATATCCCTTTGTACAATTCAGTTCATTTCTCCAGAAACCTTAGTTTGGTGAAATTAACCAAAGGAAATGCGTAGGAAAAGGAAGCAAAGGACGAGAGGAGTTCTTTAACTTCTCTACGAGAATATCTTGTAACATATGAGAAAACGGAAAGGTGTGAAAATATATGATGCAGATTAACATGCAATTGTACTCACGGATCATTTGACTTGGGAATCAAAGTACCTAGTTCTTTAATGCGGTCATTTATGTTAAATCTTCTTCTTCGTTCAACTTCAAGAAAAGAGCATGGGAGAGGGCCATTAGTAGCGGCGGGCACACCGGCGTTCAGCACATCTCGTTAAAGGCACGTGCACACTGACCTTACCCGCCAGGACAATGTAAACTTGAAACTGCGTCCCCCTGTGCTTATCTTACTTTGGGATGCTAGAGGGTAATGAACGTTAAGAAGAAACAAGCTGGGGTTGGGGATTTAGCTCAGTGGTAGAGCGCTTGCCTAGCAAGCGCAAGGCCCTGGGTTCGGTCCTCAGCTTCAGAAAAAAAAAAAAAAAAAAAAAAGACAAAATAACAAAAAAGA
This sequence comes from Microtus pennsylvanicus, assembly GCF_037038515.1. Lineage (NCBI taxonomy): Eukaryota > Metazoa > Chordata > Mammalia > Rodentia > Cricetidae > Microtus > Microtus pennsylvanicus. The sequence goes on from NC_134586.1 coordinate 48,511,996, forward strand.
AGAAACAAGCTGCTTTCCGAGTGCTCTCATTTACAAAGCTCTGAGCTAGGCAGTTCCCCACTGGATTCTGTACTAACCCTGAAAATCTGGGCTGCATCCTCAGCTACACAACAAAATCGGACGAATCTGCATTGTGCTTGTTTAACGAGAGAGAAAACAAATTTGCACTGACAACATGTGCACAGATCTGCAATGACACAGTTAAAAATCCAGCGGCCCCAATTTCCCACTGGTTGGGCAGCACACGCCTGCTCAGGCACAGCAGCAGAATTACTTTTAATGGTGAACCTTGAGTTTTACATAACTTTTACTAATCGCAGGAAACCGCTCTGATTTTGATTTCCTTTTATCACTTAAAATAGCAAAATGTTTGTTTTTGCTCATGGAATACACAAAAACAACTCCTCCAGCCAAGGACTGACAAAAATAAATATACAAGTTACATATGTAGTTTTAGATTCCTTAGTGGCCATGCTAAACTAGTAGAAAGAAAGACATTAAATTAACTTTAATATTTCATTAAATCCATTCTCCATAAGCCATCATCATTTTAGCAAGAAATAAATCTTTGAAAATTAAATTAGAAGGCGCACATTCTTTTCTTCACACTAAGCTTTTGAAATCAAAATATTTTACACTTCAGCATATATATGTGCTAGGCAAGTGTCTTCCCAGCCTGGTTCCCAGGCCAGTGTGGCCCAATTTGAGCTACCCACAGTCCAGATGCTCTAGGCATTGAATGGCAAGTAACTACCATACAGGACAACACACGCACACCATTTCGCTACACTGTGCATCCTAAGAGCATCTCCATCCCGTGATCTATGTCACACGGGCTATCATGATTCCTAAGTGAGGTCATGTCAACCCTTAACCCCACCCCTATCACTTCCCATTTCATCCAAGGAAAAGTTAAGTCCTTGAGGTATCCTCCAAGGATCCGGTGGGCCCTGCCCTGCCAGTAGCACTTTTTGCTCCTCTTGCAGTGTGACAGCATCTTTCCTGGCCCTTCAGCTGTGTTCTTTCTGCTTTGTCCCTGCTGGCTCCACTATTCCCACACCCAAGCCAGCTATGCATTGACCACATTCAAATGTGCTCCCATTTGCCCAGAACACTCTTCCTCCAGGTCCCTAAAGAGCCATTTCCCCCTGTAAGGAGCAACTCAAGTTTACCTATATGAGTTCCCAGGTTGTCGCATTTAAAATGACCCACTATCCCCATGCCTCTTACAACACTATATTCCCTGGGCTCCCTTTCACCTTCTCACAAAACTCTGAGTCTAATACTTAGTATTCACCTATTATTTTCACTGTTGCATTCCAGGCAACAGCATGAGCCTGGCACAGAAGGGTAACCAAAGTGTCTTGACAGTAGGGTTGCAATAAAACATCCTGAGCCTGCCTCTTCTCGCTTGCCTGCACACCTGTGGGCTCTGGCACTGTCGACATTTGGAGATGCCACGTTTACCTTTCATGTAGGAGCTTCCTCTTCCGATATGTAATATAGAAGTGAGATAACCTTAGAAAACTCTTTTTAAAGAACACCCTAAAGTACATGAAGGTAAAGGCTAAAGGAACCCCTAACATCATCGCCCAGCATCTACATGCCCGGGGCAACTATCACAGATAAGCTGGCTCCTAGATTCTGTCCTGGGTACCCACACATCCTCCTGTGTGACATCTATCGCCATCCTTCTTGTTCCTCTCAGTAATTAGTATGTGGCACCTGACGTGTGACTTGAATGTGCCTACTGGTAGGGAACCTGTTTGGCAAAAGGTTCTGGTATCACACTGGCGCTCGGTAACTTGCAAGGGTTGAAAGAAAGACTAAATACGTGAAGGCGTCTGTTTGCACATCTCAGCAAGTGTTTTCAGAAGCTAAATCCTAGGGAGGGAGGGCTGAGCCATGGTCAACAGGACCCTGAGCATTAGTTCCCAGGAGTTAGACAAGACTCAAGAACTCCATCTTAGAGTTGACCCCATCTGCAATTGACTGACAACCTTGAACGAGAGGGCTCTGGTGGGGACTTGAACACAGCACTATTCTTGACAGGATTCAACTTCATTTCCTATGTTTCAGTTATGTGACATTTAGATACGACATCATTATTTTACTTCTAGGGGGTTTTAAGAGAAGGACTGACTTTGAGTAAAATTATTGGAAATCGGGGGGAAATGTTTGAGCTGCAAGCTCAGATCTTCAGCGTAAAAATGACAAAAGCTTCTCAAACCAAAGCCAAAAACAGGGAGAGCAGTAGCGATGAGAGTTGGCACCCCGAGCATGGGGCCTCACCAGGGCAAGTCTCAGTGCGCAGCCCAGAGAAGTCAACCTCGTGTGCACAGGAGGTCAACATAACACGTTCCCAGGACAATGGACTTGAGAAACTAGCAACAATACAAAGACACAATGGTGAAACAACTAAAGAACAGAGTCATGAAACCCTGTCTCGAAAACAAATAAACAAAACAGAGTCATGTAGAAAAATACTGGTTTTTTTTAAGAAATTAATATCACGTTTGTTACTACAACACACGTTCTTAGCACATACTGTTCAAATAAATAACTAGCAAACAGCAGCAGACTGTGAAGGCTATGATATGATGCATTAAAACACACAAAGCAATGCTTTTCATTCTCTGTGTGCACTTAATTGCACAGGGAACAGTCGGGGAAAGCAATGCCCAACTGAAAACAAGCAATGTCTTTATTTGGCGGTTAGAGCAGAGTGCGGCTCTTCTCTTGTCTTTTTTCTTTTAAATCAAAAGCAAGGTTTCTATATATGACTCATGTTCTCAAAAATCAATTCAGGAAAAAAAAAACGTAAATGGAGAATTTTATGCTACTTTCAACTTCAACCTCTAACTAAATCTTCCTTTTCTCTGCAGGGTCTCTATTAACTGTGTAGCTTAAATATAAGCTTTCCCAGGACAAGGCTTCAGGAGTTTATGAAAAGTAAACCCAATGCATAAAAATATCTAATGTTACATAATATTTTAGAGAAACAAATATACATCATAAATTCTGGGAACTGCTTCACCCACTCTGCCCTTTACATGTGTTTCTTTCCTCTGCTTTTGTCTTCTCTTTTTTAAACTTTGAAATATCATTGGAAAAGGTGGATACCAAATCCTCTTTTGCTGGGGATCAAGACTCCCTTTAAACACACACACACACACACATACACACACACACACACACTACATGTATTACCACAAAGAAATATAGAAAATCTTCAAAACTAGAAAACTTATATGTGTGTATACACACAAACATATATAAAACATGTTTGATATGAAATAAAGTCTCTCTGAAATACTTTCAATGCACCTTTAACAACTAGAGAAATTAACTTTCCTCTGAAATTAATGAAAGCAACTTTTTGATACACGAAGAATGCTGACTTTAAGGTCAAATGAATGTAAATCAAGCAAACTTACTCAAGTTGTGATTGTCCTTTTTTTGCCTCTCTTTGGCCAATGCTCTTGCTTCAGACTCTGTGGGGAAAATACACGCTGTGCACGTGAATGAAGTCATTAGAAACTGGAACTGTTTGAGGGACACAGCAACGTCAATCACAAAGCCTATCTTCAGAACATGTGTTCCAAGTTATAACGTCTACTTCTTCTAACACTACACGTATCAAATCTCTGCCAAGCTAAGTTCCCACAAACAAGATGAAGTGACACCAAGTCACTGCATACCAAGCCTATATTCCAGTACTAAAAAGAATAATACACATAAATAGAAATGATTTGATGTCATATCATTTTTAAGAAAGATTTAGTTATTTTATTTATTTATTTATGTGCAAAAGTATTTGCCTGTGTCTATGTGCATGTATTGTGTGTTCAATCACCAAGGAAGCCAGCAGAGGGCATCAGATCCTCTGAAACTTGAGTAACGAATAGGTGCAAGCCACCATGTGGGTGCTCTTAAACACTGATAACATATTCTGTGATTAGAAGTTATTTTCAGGACAAATAACTTCTCAGTGTTTTTATGACTTTGTAATACAGTTACATGAAAACTGGGTGATGCTGCTGAATCTGTTCTCCATGGCCTCGGAGCTCGTGAGAATGATGTGGAGCCAGGTTCTGTCAGAATATGCCATGACGCTTAGGAGTTACTATGTATGCATTCTTTGTCTGTCTATAAAAACATAAGTCAGGAAGGGTCTAGATGCATTTGGTGCCAATTCCATTCGAAAAGCTGTATTTGAATAGCAACTTATGTGATATTTAGGTGTCAAGAATTTTTTTTTTGCCTTGTGAAGAACAAATAGAAGTATCAAACCGTGCTGTTTATAGATTCTAAGACATACTATACCATGTTACTTTCCTTTCAAAAGTGATATGTGAAGGAGTACACTAGAGACGTAGCATTTTACCACAAAGTAGGAAGACTTACAGCTTCTGAGACAAATTTATTCACTACATTAAACTGTATGTATATAGGATAAATATGAACACCCACGCCACACTGCAATAGTCAGAGGCTGCACAGAATGTGGATTAATTAATACTACATCACTCGGTGATATTACAGCCTTCTTGGTCTAGGCGACACCAGTCTATGAAGTTCATAGCACACTACAATCACCATGTGATCTACTTCCCAGAACATGCCGTGGTCATCATGAAACTCCTAATTGCAGAAGCATGTATGTAGACAGAATTAAAATTAGAGTCTGCTAAATTCAGATGGCCAATCCAAGTCATTCTCTCTCCCTTTCTCACACAGAAGGATAAAAAGGTTTTACTTTCCATGGCTGCTTAATAATTTATGTTTTTTTCTCTTGATAGTTTTTGTTTATTAATAAATTACCATTAAACCCCAGTTGATACCTTTTTAAAAAATTTTTTCTGTTAAAATTTTCTGAAATAGTTTTTGTAGTAATATCTTTAGACAGGCTAGAAATCTTTACAACAAATCCATATGCTGTATTTTTACCCCACCCCCAGTTCTGCAAGAGGCAAGAACTAAATAATAAAAAGGGATTTGGGGCAAGAACCATAAAATCCACCATGGTAGAATGCCAGTTCTAATACAGTTTCTGTCATGTTTTATTGGTCAAATGCCTTCCCTAAAGCATCAAAGAAAGTGGCAAGATAGGTAATTTCACACTTCCTCTAGAGCAAACATTCTGATGGCTCCATTTTATGATTTATTTCTCCTTCTATAATAAATCTCACACATGATACAGTAAAAAGAGTGGGTAGCATCTAAATATGTAAGAAATAAATTCTTTGCTCGATCCCAAATGTGGCCTTGAATGGCAAGCAAAATTCAAAGCAAGGTTCTCCAACTCTAATCTCCAGGGGCCTGGGTAGGGGAGAGGAACTTTACAGGGGACAGTACTGCCTAACACCCCCAACCAGAGTGTCTAGCAGCCATGGACAAAGGTACTCAGCAAACATTGGAAACTGTATTCTAACATCTTAATGTCACATGTTAAATCACTGCACAAAGCCTCAGGGACCACAGGCACTAGCTGCACAGGGAACACTGCTGCTACATTGATAATGCTGTCCACTGAGGAACAAAGCAGAGGATCATGGTAAGAGGCATATGTGCTAGGTACATACCTGTGAGCTCCCTTTTTATGTTAGGAAGGTTGGCTGGGCAAGAGTTGCTGATGGTGAGGCCCGGGGGTGGCAGGCCCTGGTTGCTGTATAGATCGATCAAGTTTCCGGAAACAGGTAACTAGACACGGACAAGAAGAGCAATGAGTTGTTGAATGACAGCTGAGTGTTTTTTTAACAAAACTCACAGCCTATTCCAGGCTTTGTGTGAAGGGTGTTTTTTGCTATAAAGTGCTGTGTTTTAAAACCAGGAAAGTATGCACATCCGTGCAGAATCACATATTCTGTTTATGCAGAGAGAAGGAAGGATGGTCTCATGCTGACTACCGTCAGGTGGGCACATTCTATGCATAGAGCGAGTGTTACCTGCTACCAAAGTGGCAGATGTCCCAGCAGTGCTGGCTACTCCTGAGAGATAAGACATTGTGCGACTTCCATCCAAGTTCGTTTTCTTCTTCCCATCCTTCACCTCTCCCTACTTTTCGCTCTTTCTTTTTATAAAGAAGAGCAACGGCAAATGCTTCCTTTTTGTAAAGCTATGTCCCTTATGGCAAAAGAAAAAGCTGGCTTCCTTGATATTGAAATTATTCCACGGACCACAAGAGGGAGCCCAAAGACTTTAATAAAAACTTTCCACGACTAGGAAAAGGACGAAAGGCATAGCAGCCTTACTAACTTAACTACTGTGAGTGGCACTGTCTCTTCAGATTCTCCTGGGGTATTGTAAAGCAGTAAATTCATTTTCATTTTTTCTTTGACAATGATGTCCCAGTTGGCCATAGATTTTCTCATAGCTAGGTGGACACGGTGGAGTCACAAGTTCCTCTTATGGCCTGGAAAATTTCCTGCATGTTAGCTGTGCCTTATTCCTTCCATCCTAGACCCTCAGCATTTCTAGATGACTACAGATAAGTCCTTGTCGCCTGCATCGGCCGCCCCTCCCTTACCTGATCACATGTTCTCTGCTATGTATTAAACACGTACTTTCAGAAACCACTCTGAGTAGAATTAAAACACGGAGTCACTCAGTGTACAGGATTAGTACTCAGGATTAGCTACCCTCCCTTGAAAAGCTTGAAAAGGGGTAAGGATGTTTTACCTTTTAAAATTTTATAATGTTTAAGTGCAAATTTATCTTGGGGACAGCACCCAGAAACAAACATGCAATTTATTTAAGTTTCATTTACATCTTATAAATGTGGCCAAAATATAACTTTGCACATTTTTTTTTACTTCAACAGCTTCCTTTACTGTGACTTATGTTATACAATCAGGTGTCAAGTTCCACTTAAGGTATCAGGCTGACACTAAGAAAGTTATAGATTAGGGGGCCAGTAAAATTGACTGAGTGAGTAAAGACGCTTGCCCAGCCTGACAACCTAAGTTCAATCCCTGGAACCCACATGACTGAAGAAGAGAACTGACTTTCAAACTGACCTCTGACCTCCACATGTGTGCTCTAGCTATATCCTCCTATACACACACACACACACACACACACACACACATGCATGCACGCACATACACTGCATAAATAGATAGATGGATGAAGGGATAGATGGACGAACGGAAAACCAAAGTTTTTTAAAGTATTTTGGATCTGGGGATTGGGAGAAGGCTCAACGCAAAAAAATGTTTGCTGTTCAAGCATAAAGATCCAAGTGTGGAGCCCCAACACCCACATAAAATCTAGATCCAGGGCTGGAGAGATGGCTCAGAGGTTAAGAGAACTGACTGCTGTTTCAGAGGTCCTGAGTTCAATTCCCAGCAACCACATGACTCACACCCATCTATAATGAGATCTGGTGCATAATAAATAAATTAAAAAGAAAAAAAATCATCTAGAAGAATCCTGGAAGCTTAATAGCAGCCAGCCAGTCTAGCCTTGTTGGTGAGGTCCGATGTCTCAAAAAACTAAAGTAGGGTAGTTAAGGAAGACTTCTGATGCTGGTCCCTGGCTGAAGAGATAGAGCTGAAGGGCACTGGGCGTAAAGCAAGCTCCTTTCTGGTAGGGGTGCCAGTAAAACTGTGGCAGGCAGGTGGGGCAGGCATGTGGGCAGGCCTTGGTGAAGAAGGCAGCGCTTAAAGAATCTGCATAAACATAATATACACATGCACACCCTGCACACGCGTCAAGGAACAGCACCCTGCTAATTTAAAATGTCCTTGGGCCACATTTCAAGGCCTTCCAGCCAAGGCTCTGATAAAAGGTGACTCTGGTTATTAGCAGTCATTGCTGAGTGGTTCTATTGAGAAACAGGTCACCTCAGGGTCAACCATGCTCTTTGTGTGTTCGGTTTTGTTCTTGTCCAACTTAACGTGAAGTGGGAGGCATTAGCATGTCGGCATAGAGCACGGTAAAGGGCCAGAAAGATGAAACTTACGAAGCTATGAGGAATTGAAGTAGAAAATTATTCCCCAAGTCCAAATCTTTTTGGGGGAACTTAACGTCTGAACATTGATAAAAACAAGTCAAGTTTCGAGGGACTTATACATTAAATTAAAAATTGGAAACAATGAGCTCTAAGATTCACTGGGTGGCTCTAGAAATAGAAACCGTGTGTGCATTATGTCCTCATATGCAAACTGGATATGAGCATGCACTTCTCTTATGATGACCATGAGTTAGGGACAAAGGAAAGACAGGGGTTAGGTACAACTAGTTCACAAACAGGGATGGTGGCTCATATCTGTGATCCAGCCTTTGAGAAATTAAGGCTGGAGGAGCAGGAATTCAAGGCTATCAGAAAAAAACAAAGACAAAAGCAAACAAGCCAACTGAAAGAAAGCCATTGAAGAGGGGAAGGAAGAGAGAAAAGAGATGGAAGAAAGGGGGAGAGAGAGGAAGAGAGAGAAGAGAGGGAAGGAATGGGGAGAGAGAAGAGGAAAAGTAAAACAGGAATGGAGAGGAGGGGAAGAAAAAGGAGGAGAGGAAAAGGAAAAAAATTGTAGTTCACTTTCTGGGTTAGAAAAACCCTCTTCTAAACACAGTTAAATCAAAACCAGGTCAAAATAACAGCCCTGGCCTACCACAGGAAGAGACGCATGTTTACTTGGCTGGTCGGCATTTCTGCTGGACTTTCTATTCAGAGCGTTCACCTGCTGGACAGGACTTCATTTCCACATACAAGGGTAGTGTAGCTCCAGAGAGCCACAGTCTGGCCAGCTCAGGTGAGGACAAGGCAAGGGTGCTGCTTCCTTTGCTCCAGCCCTGGTCTGAACCGAGTGCTCTGGCGCCTCTCACCACCAAAAGGAATATTTTTCCAAGTAAGTGATCACTGTAAAATGTTATTGTTTTTCTCTGTGGACGGGCCCCCTCTCCTCCTCTGAATATAAATTGCGCAGTTAACACAAGAAAACAGGACTTTTATTCTTTGTTTGTGAGAGCACAAGAGGGCCTTGTGCCCTTGGAACAGTTATTTCTAGACCTCAATTCCCTTAGGATAGCTCCCTCTCTAAGCGTTCCTTCCACTTTTTTAAACAAGTAATTAACTTAAAACAGAGCATTTCAAAGAATAAAATAAGTAGGGGAAAATGTCTATAGTGATAAACGTTCATGTTAAACTTAACTGTGGGGGGGGTTTTAAAATGGAATAGGCTGCAGTTGCTTAGTTATTCAACTAAGACTACAGAACCCCAAAATGATCAAGAACCGGGGTGGTCCACGCTTTGACTGGGAGCTTACTTGTTGTGTTGGGCTACTTCCTATGGATGAAATTTTAAAGTTCTCACCTCAATTCAAGTGCAATTGATGCAATATTTTACAGACAAGGAAACTGAGGCAGAAAGGTCAAATGCCTTACTCAGCAGTGTATGCCCAAGGGCTTAGGTTACAGCTCAGTGTAAGACCAACTGCATAGCATGAGGTCTGGGGTTTGACCCCCAGCATGGCAAAAACAAAACAAAACTAAAAATAAATAAATAAACCTCCACCTACAGTCTGTTTCTAACCTCTACATAAGGCGTTTTTTTCTCCTTACAGGGAGTTACATCAGCTGACTGGCCATAGCAAGGCAGGATAAAGTTCGGTGGGAAAACCAAACTGAGGATACTGGGATGAGAGAGTCGCCAGCAGACAGAGAGAGAGCAAGATGTGTACGCTGTTCTGAGTAAGGGTACCATGCCACATGCCATGTGGCAAAAAATGAGTAAGAAATATGTGTTAATTTGAGTTGTAAGAGTTAGCTAGTAACAAGCCTGGGCTATCAGCCAAGCAATGTGGGATTCCCCTCTGTATGCTATGAATATGTTTTATTACTATGGGTTAATAAAGAAGCTGCTTTGATCGATGGCAGTGCAGAATATAGGTAGGCGGGAAAACTAAACAATGCAGGGAGAAAGAAAGTAGAGTCAGGCAGTTGCCATGTAGCTGCCAAAGGAGAAAGATGTTAGAACCTTACCGGTAAATCACAAGCCTTGTGGTAAAATAAAATATAATAGAAATGGGCTAATTTAATATGTAAGAGCTAGCTAGGAATATGCCTGAGCTATTGGACAAGCAGTGGTGTAATTAGTATAGTTTCTGTGTGTTTCTTTGGGACTGAATGGCTGCAGGACCAGGTGGGACAAAAACTTTCATTTACAGTCAAGTATTTTAATTAATATTTAGTATCCATGTCTGTTATTTGGGAACAGGCAGATGGAACAGGAAAGCTCTGCCTACAAATGTCAATTAGATGGGGAAGGAAGGCACTGTGTGTGTCCTATTCTACACAAGCGGATGGAGTCATATTAACTGTAGAAGGGCTGGCAAGCACAGTGCAGCTGGAAGCAAGCTAGGACCAGTGCTAATGTGCAATTCACTGTAAGGTGAGCCATGATTATTAAGTAGGGTTTTTCTAACAAGGAGTTTGGCACACTGTTGAGCTTTAATAAATATCAACTGCCCAAACCAACACTATCAAAAGTATCTGATCTTGCAATGAACAAATTACAAGGAATAATTTAGACAATAGGGTTGAATATAGCTTCTATTTCCAAAGCTGAATGTTACTTATACTTTATCAGCTAAGAAAACAAACTTTTTAAATACCCCCCTTTTTCCAGATGTGGGAACAAAGGACATTAAGGTAGCATGCAAGCTCACAGAGTAAGAACACACTTTGGATTTGAACCCAGGTCTGGTTTTACTTCTCCAGTTCCTAACCTCTGTGTTTCATTGCTTTATTCAAGAGTGGGTATATAACCTTTATTTTTATTTTATGTGCACTGGTGTTTTGCCTGCATGTATGTTTGCATGAGGGTGTTAAGACCCTGGAACCAGGGTTGTGAGCCACTATGTGGCTCCTGGGAATTAAACTCAGGATGTTTGGAACAGCAGTCAGCACTCTTAACCACTAAGCCACCTTTCTAGCACCCCAGTACATATCCTTTATTTGAGGTGTCCAAGAAGCAGGGTTTCTCACATTTTGTATGAATTTGAACAATATGCAAGAGGAAGTTGGTGTGCTGAGTATTGGTTTGGATCCAATGACTTCAAAGGTTCCCATTATTGCAAAACTTATTTAAAAATTGGTGGTATTATGAAATAAGTCATTTCACAGTCTTTTTTTAGTGTGCCCAGGTATGTATTTATCTACCTGGCAAAAAGGATCACCTCCTCAACAAAATCTCCTTGAGTGACCATACCACTGTTAACTCACGCTGTGAATATTCCCATGTCTTTGAGTCTATTTGTAAATTCCCTAGAGGAAGCTCCATTGTAGTGTCTTATTCATGTTTATCCCAGGATTCTGGCTACTAACAAAATGTGCATCTAATTGGATAGAACAGCATGAGAGCTAAGGGTTCCAAGGGAGTCAAAGGATACAGAGAGAGTTTGGCACAGGTACCTTGATCAGAATTGATGATCTAAGAGGCTGGAGAATTGGCACAGTGGATAAAACTCCTGCCACATAAGCATACATATCTGAGTTCCTAACACCCACATAAAAGCTGTGTGTGTGTGTGTGTGTGTGCGCGCGCGCGTGCGTAGTAAGCAACCTGAAACCCCAGCAGTTGTTCAGGAGGCTAAGACAGACGGTCTTTAGGGTAAGCTGGCCAGCAAGTTCAATCAAGTCAAGGAGCTCTAGGTTTGGTGAGAAACCTCACCTCAGCAAATGACGAAGTGAGAAACTGAGGGAGACACTCAATGCCACCCCCAGACCTCCATGTGTTCACACAAGCCACAGATGCACAGTCACACACAGCACACGTGCAAACCTAATTACAATCTGAGTTTATGTGGGTTGGAAAGAAACACTAGATCTTCAAGGAGAAGTTTTGAGATTTCAAGGGACAGTCTCACCCCTTAAAAGCCAACGTAGACAAGATTAAAAAGAAATTGCTACTATATATTAAAAAAAAATCACAAGAAAACTAAGTTAACTAAATTTCTGTAAATAAATAAGGAATATCTTGTTCCTGGCTGAGGGTATTTACTACTAGAATTTAGCATTTTTGAAACAATGCTTATTGTGTTCAAAAAAATCCACACGGTGCAAGTTACCATTTTCAAGCATATAGTCTTTGTTACATATATTCAAACACTCCTCAAAATGGAAATTTTCTCTTGAAAATCAGACTTCAGACCTCCTCAATAACTGCATACACACCTGTGTATGCATACAAACACACGCATACGCGCGCGCGCGCGCACACACACACACACACACACACACACGCTCATTCTTATACACATGCATGCATGTACCCAGAGAGAGAGAGAAAAAAAACAACCTGGGGCTACAAATCAATGACAGATCACTGGCCCTGCATTTGTGAGACCCTAGGTTCAATTCTCAGGACTGAAATAGAAAAATACAAAACAAACAAAAACAAAGAGAACTTGGGCTCCTTGGACCCAGAGCTGAATCACGGTGCTCCTAAGAACCTTGAGCAAGCCTCTTAACTTCTGAAGTCAAAATGACTTACTTATGAATAATCATTGCTAATACATATCTCAGTGAATCTGTGTGAAGATATACTGAGTCGAGAAAAAGGGAGTGCACAGAGAACGACCTCGAGATTTTCTTGGAAAACAAAACAAACAGGCCATCAATACCGTATTTGCCATTTGCAAGGCTGGATCCATCAAGCCCAAGATTTCTTCATTATAACTTGATTCCAGGCTGATGATGTCATCGATCACATCATCCATCTGTAGAGAAAAGAGCCACAGAAGAGAAAAAGGAATGAGAAACAGGTGTAGGGCCAACCCTAAAAGGACCTTTTGGGTCATTTCTTACCTAAAGTAACAGTGATCTTTAGGTAGTGTCTAAGGAGTAACTGTTCTCTCCCCCGCTAAAATCGAGACATTACTGAAACCTGCTGACCAGAGAGGGCAATGGAAGCTTCACTTAGAGCTAGCATTTCGGCCGTTACTGGGCATCGAGAGCTGAGCTTGGGTGGCTCCTTGAGGTACATTTAATCTGGCAGTTACCCTGTGGAGGTAGGGGGCTCTAACGGGGCAGCTGCCGTGCAGGTGGGAAAAGGAGAAGCCACCTGTTTCGAGTCACCCTGCAAGCAGAGCCAGGCTGTGATTTAACCTGAGTTTCCACCACTATGTTGAACGGCTCGCCCTTTCCACTGGAAAGATGAGCCAGGAAACGCCACTTGCACGAAAGCCACTTCTTCCCTTTTTCCTTTCCTGCGGCCTTCTAGAAGGAAAACAAGTGGGTTCTTGGCCCTTGCATTCCACAGGGTCCCCTGGCCACTGGCTGGCGCTGCAAGGATGGCAGAGTGACTTGCTAAGCAGGCACCTCTCTGGACAGCTGCCAGTGAGCCCGGTACTCCCGGAGGAGTGCACCAGGACGAGGTTATCGTTACAGTCGTGGAGCTGACATTCCCACTAGATCAATTTCATTGCTCAAGTACCAAAACATCAGTTAGCATCATAAACAACAGTGATTACATGCGCCTTGCCGCAGTGGCGGAGTCTGTGGGAATATTTCCTTGTAAACACCTTATGTTTGGTGGCTGGCTGATGTGTGTGTGTGCCTGGGTCTGAACGGTGAGCAAGATTCACAGTGAGATCTAATGGCCAGGGGCACTCCTGTGGTCATCTGCTCCTCTCATTAAAGAGGCTCTGCATCACGAGGCTCAGGTTCAGATTTGTTTGTCCCCTCTTCCTGGAGAAAGGGCAAAGCCTCCAATCGTCAGAAGTCTCAGTGTGCCAGCCTATCAAATGGGGACAGGAATGTATACTGTCTCAGTCTCACTGGGGACCTATGAGGTTTCAAGAAGCCTTCCAATTTGTTCAGAATGTCAGGAATGCAATAACCTCTGAAGAATGATCTTACCAAGTGATTCCTCTGGGGAACTGCCAGCGGTCAGATCTGAGTAGATGCCAACCGTGTGTTAGTTTCCATTTCTAGGCACACCAGCCTTATTTGTTTGTCATAGAAGACTTTATGACCAAGGTGATGAAGGGGAAAATAGGCTGGGGACTCATAGACAACTTTCCTTTATACATTTTGACTTTAGTTTTAGGAGAGCAAACCTAGTGACCTGGATGTATCATTAAAATACTCTATACTCTATTGTATACAGTAAGGCAAAAAAAAATTGGTGTTTATATTATATTCTCTCTCGTATATCTGAATAAGGACAACAATAAACGGTGCCATTTGCTCACTTAGTAGAATTTAAATAATGATCTTCAATTGTTTGGGGACGTGCTCATTGGCTATTATTAACTTAATACAGTTTCATAATACATTCACAAAAACAATAAAGAGATCGACACAGCTTGGCTTCCAGAGTATGGTTTAGAAGCCCGTGCAGTGCTACACAAACATGTGCTGGTGATTTTTGCAAATTAACTAAATCACCATGCATTTTATTTACAACAATATATGTATTTTACCCTCTCCTTGTGACTGCAGGCAACTTAAGGGGCACATACATTTAAGCTTTGTAGTTGTTACCTAGTCATTCATGAGTTACTATGGGAAAAAAAAATGGGTCTGGTTCATAGCCTTTTCTATGAAAAAAGAATCAATGGGAGGAAACAAGTCCCTGAAGTCATCAGGAGGTGTGATCATTCACAAATATAGATTCTCATTATAAAGTGTTACATCCGCGGCCTGCCGAATCATTCAGTACCTGCATGCACGACGCTCGAGAGTGCGTGTTCATACCTGGGCACTCACTCTCTGCCCTGCTCTGCTCTTCAAACTTATAAAATGCCTGCAGAAACACAAGCAAAGACAGCCCATGACTTGGGTTTGCAAACGCCTTTTCAACAGCACATTCACAGGTCAGTGGTAGGGCAACGAAATGGACAGAGCTTTGGAACAAGCAGCTGCTAACCCAGGAACAGAATAAGGGAGGGAATCTTGGGTCAAAGCCTATGACAGGTATGGGTGAGTAAAACCTGTTTGCTGTGGGCAGAGGAAATGTCCCTCCAGTGACTCAAATCAACCAAATGCGACAGTCACTTCTGAACTCACACAAACACTTGGATATATAATAAAACTCTACTAAAATGAGACCTAGTCTCATAATTTAGAAATGACAGACACCCCATCACAGCAGTGCCCCCAGGTATTTTTAGGCTCCAAATTTTGATGCAGAAATTAGCTTGAGGGTTTGAATGTTGTCTCCAATCCAGCTTTACCAAAACGGGTTTACCAGGCAGCAATTAATCATGAAACCGACTGGATGTCGTGGTAAGCCTCGCTTTTCCTCTCAAATCCGCATGTGCCACACCGTTCAAATCCATCCGTACACATTCCATGCGTTTTCTTTCTCCAACTCCATGGAAAATAAAAATAATCCCCAGACCTTCACAGCAGCAGAACTTCTAAGTCTCCCGCCCCACACCTTCTCTATTTTTGCTTTCCCTTTGCCGCCTCCCCTTCTCTTTTGCTTTCCCTTTGCCGCCTCCCCTTCTCCTCTCTGCATTTTCACTGCTTTGCAAGTTGGAAGGCATAGAAAGGAAGAGAATACTCGACTAAGGAAGGAGATGGGAGTTAAGGAAGCATCCCCACCTCCACATTCTGCTTAGAGCAAGCCAGGTCTCCTGCCGTGTGCAATAAACACGGTAACCTAGCGCTGTTGACCAGAGGCTGAGACGTAAATGGTCACACCAGGAAATAGGGGACAGAGGCCAGTGAGGATGACCGGGTGGACAACAGACAGTCCATCACAGAGGGAGAGAGAGGAGCATCCCAGAGACAGTTAATGGAGTGTAAGAAGCAGAGGAGGAGACGTGATTTACCTCTTTTTCACAGTTGGAGTTAAGAGTGAGCATAGCCATGGGGCTGTTGGGTGCGCTGCTCCCCGGCACTGGTGGCATGGCGTGGTCGCCAGGCTGGTTTGGACATGGTGAGCTCAGGACTTGGCTGGCATGTTTATTTGCTAACGTGGTAGAAAGGTACTGCTTTACCTGGTGCCTCTGGGCTTGCTGTATGTGGTACTTGGTGGGGTTTTCCAGGTGGGTCTGCACCTGAGCATGGCCATGGAGGAAGAGAAGATAGCAGGGTTATTCTGGGGTTTCAAACGACTCTTCCTGTAGCATACATTGTGAGACTGACCAGTCCACCAACAGAACAGATTATCAATTCCTGTACGGTACCAGGTAGGCACTGTGCTAAAGGATTTCGATAGGACTGACATTGAGAGTCTAAGTCCCAGGATTTAGAACTCTTAGGACCCAAGGTGATAACTATCCTGGTTGACTTCCATAATCATTAACTACTTATCTCCTTCAATCCTGGTGCCCTTCTTCTCACGGATAATTGTTAAAATTTGAAAGTATCGATGAGGCAAGAATCTCCCCCAACACACCAGAAAGAATTTAGAAAAATCAAATAACAAACTTGAAAATGCACAATTCAATTTATCTCACTTTCCTTGGCAAATAGAAGAGCTTTCTGTTAAAACACACATGTGTGCAGACCCCCATACACACACACATACACACAGAATCATACTCACATATACAAAAAATACACACATGCATTCACACACACACACACATGTGCACACACACAAGCCACGCACAAAAGTCACACACAAAATTCTTAAACTACTATGGAATGGTTATAGAAGATAATCAGAAACATTGCCGCATTTCAATCAAGGAGTTAAAGGTTAATTCCTTTCATATACAAGGATATAATTATTCAAGATTCTAATTATGAACGGACTCAATGGAAAAAGCAATACACATGAAGCAGTTCCTTCCGAGTGCATAGCACTGCATGTATGTGTTTCTAAAGGCATGGCTATTAATTTGTGAGCCAACATGCTATCTGTTGTCCTTTCCCATAAACATCAACAAGGAATTAGGAATGTTTTTCTTAAACAAAATCAGTGACAGTCAATTATAATACAGCTTATACACTCTAAACAAGAGCTGGTGGAGGGAATGCAGCGACCTGCTAGGAAACAAGAATCCAATGCTGTTCCCCAGGTCTAAAACCATACTAAATTATTTCTTAGGGCATTAGAGAAGAAACAGCATTAAAAGAGCGTATCTGTTCTTATTGCCAACAGAGTTCTTAGTGAAGTAACAGCGACGAGACGAGTTAGCCCATGTATACCCTTGCCATTCAGGCTCCAGGGGGATAAGCAGGGAGGCTCACCTGGTAGTGACTGTACTCTAGCATTTCCAGCATAGCAACGTCTCGGGCGACCCCAAGCCAAGGCGACAGGGCAGACTACTTATTCCTCCTCCCTCTACTTTCTGTAATTCCGACTCCAAGAGCGACTGGCGTAGAGAAGGCACCATAAACAAGGCATCCCGAGGCGCTGCCGGAAACGTTATCACAGCAGCACCGCTTATAATAACCTAAGCTAATTAGTTATGCGTGTAAAAAAAAAAGCTGTTCTCTCACAGGGGACAATTTTTTTTTTAAATTCCTACTAGTTTGGGCTTAAATATTGATATCAGTTTCCCCCCTGGCTTGACGTCATGCTTTTTTTCATAGATATAAAAGAACCTTTTAAAAGGATGAGCTATCAAAGTCAAGCTTACTGGCAGATCAAGGCCATTCACCATTCATCTTTAGTTCCAGTAGCATTAATGGACAATGGTGTTTCTCTTTCAGGAATAGGTTAAGAGCTGGATGCCCCCTTCGGAGGAGACATTGCCTAAGAGCTACTGTCACACATGAGCCTTCTCTAACAGCCAAATAATGATGTCGTGGCAGCAAGGATATGAACTTTTAGCGTGGAAGATACTTTCCAAACTCTAGCTGCATCTCGCACCCCAGTCTCAATGGATACATTCACTCTGAACTAGGTAGATGGGCATCCTGCTTCCTAACCTCAAGTCAGCAGGCAAGGGAGTTATTCTATGCACACACACGTGAGACAAGGAGAGAGAGAGAGAGAGAGAGAGAGAGAGAGAGAGAGAGAGAGAGAGAGAGAGAGAGAGAGAGAGAGAGAGAAACAGAGACAAAGACAAAGACAAAGACAGACAGACAGAGAGGAGGGAAGACGATAGACAGACAGAGACAGAGACTCAGGTTCACACTCATAAAGAAAGAAAACCAGCAAACAAACAAAAAATACCTTTCTCAGCTAACCCTCAAATTAGGAAGCATGGAGATTCTTACTGGAAGCTTGATACAGTTCATGGGGAAAGACCAGAATAAACCATTGTGCCCCATGGTAGACGCATCTATGGTCTTTCCGTCTGTCCACTCCACTGTTTACTGTCATTATACACTACACACGTAAATAACAGGACAGTCACCATAAGCGAACAGAAGAGAAATATGATTTCTAGCTTTATAAACCTATTTGCTCTTCAGGGTGAAGCAAAAGAAGAGAAGAGACAGATCTATATTTAGAAATTGGGATAAATTTTGCTTGCTGTTAAAATGGGGTGAGCATAAATATTTGCAACCCATTACTTTTTTTCAAAACACTGTGGCCACTGCAGTACTTCTGGCTGACCATCCCGAGCCCGTCTGACACTGCACACTGAGGTTCACAGGCATCTTCAGTTTTTGTAAAAGGGTCCAGACGCGATAATGATGAGGACAATAGACAGTACCAAAATAAACACGAAATGAGGGCAGTGAGCGGAATGTGCTTATTTCACTACTCCCCTGAAAAAGAGACACGGCTGCACATTTAAAAATAAACGCTAATTCACTGGCAGAACCGCTTTCTTTAATGAATCAGAATGTCGTGCCTTACTAACGAAGGGACTCATTCTCCACCCGGCACTGGCAGAGAGGTCTTTACTATGCTCAAGTCTGGAAGGAGAGTGAAATTTTCTTTGTGACATTTCTATCGGCTCTTTTGGATTTTCAAGTAAGCTAAGACGGTAGGGCTGGGGAGATGGTTCAGTGGCAAAGTGTCCACGGCACAAGTGTGAGGAACCAAGTTCAATCCTCAGAAGCCACATAAAAAAATAGGGCACCACTTTTAATCCCAACAGCTCTGCGGACGTGAAGGCAGACAGATCCTGGGACTCACTGACCAGTCAGGCTATCCATATCAGCTTCAGTGAGAGTTCCTGCCTCGAATTAAAAAAAAAAAATGGCAGAGAGTGACCGAGGGAGACACTGTGGTGACCTCAGGCACAGGCAGGACGGGCTGAAGGAGAGGAAGTCTGGAAAGGCTATGCTGCAGACAGAGCTCCAGCGGGCATTCCCAACCTAGGCCCCACCCACAGGTGCTACAACTGAGGGCCCCAGCTGTGGATAAGGTTGCAAAGAGCAGGGTTGTCTTGAGGTCACTGAAAGCCATTCACTTCTAAAAGAAGCAGAAGCAGCTGCCTCGCTCTGAGTACACCAACCTATAGCACGTAATCACCCAAATTCTCAAGGGTGGCTAGCGCTTTAAGATTTTTAAAGTGAAATATTTGAAATTCTTTAAAAAAAAGTCAACATTCTATTTTTCACGTGGCATAAGACAGAGCAGGCACACTGGGAGTGAACGGAGGGAGCAAAGCACCCGGGCGTGTCTTGTCTCAGTGTGTTTTCTGTCTCAGCATCTGCGGACACAATCTCACTGGCATGCCCTGGAGGGTGGGCTGGCTTCAGAGAAGTGACTCTTCTGAGAAGTTGGTGCTCAAATCTGTGTTTCCTGGAAATTCCCGGAGAGGCTGGGTGCCTGATCACATGGTAAGAAAAGAAGATGAGGACCCAACATCCCTGTTCAGACTCTGACAGTACAAATGACTAAGCAAGTCCTTAACTTCTCCAGTGCTCGTGTACCAGTGTGGCTGATAGGAGCTTATTACATCCTGTCTTCAGTGTCAGACAAAAGCACATCAGATATCAGAAACAACAGTCCCCAAAGCTTTTGTCATGGGGGCTTTATGTTCTTCCAAGTTGCTGTGTTTCTATCAAGCAGCTTAGCATGAAAATGTTTTCTTTTGAAAACAGGGACTCCCTCCCATACTAGCCTAGCAAGGATGACTTCCTAGGATACCACAGACTTCTATTCCAGTGGGAGGAGAGCAGTGCGGGTAGTTTCTTAGTATCAGGATAGAATTAGTTTTCATCTTGTGGAAACACTCTGAAGGTCCGGGAGAGTCCTGAGTCTCCTGAACACACTGTGAACCACTGGTGTAGAACATGGTTACTCTAGCACATCCCAGCTGGGATGCATGCCACTGTGAACAAGTGTGCCCTATGCTCCTCATCCTGAAGATGCTGGAGACAGATCCTACTCTGTTCACACCCTTTCACACCATCCTTATGAGGCTCGGTCACTCTTAAAAGCCTGACTCAACAAAATGTGGTGAAAAACCTGAGGGCTTCCGAAATCCAAATCACAAGGCTAGACTATAATATTCTAAACTTTTCCCAGCATACAGTGTCCACTGACATCATTTATATTTCATGTTAGCTATCCACATGAAAACCCATGGGATCTCAATTGTCTTTGATCTGGCCCTCGCCTGTTGTCCTGTCTTCATCAAGACCATGAAAAGTTTGCAGAGCTGGATGACTATCACAGGGTAGCCCTGCCACTCCCTGGTGACACTGACAAGCTATTTACCTCCAGTCGCCAGTCACCAGTCAGGGGGAGATGGTGGCCACAGATACCACCATGCTCGCTGACTCCATGACTCACTGGGGGGGGGGGGACATCTCATCTGAACCGTCATGGCTCCTCTCCTCCCTCCCCCATTTGCCACTCTGAATTTGAATAAATCCACTAAAAATCTCCCACAATCCTCTCAGTTTAGAATTGATTTTATTTTTTTTCAAAAAGGCAACTAAATGTTATGGTTTTGTTTGGGAAAAGAATATATCTCGTGTCCAATAAATTATAAAAAAAATATCAGGATTGGCACTCAGTCACTTGTTATTCATCATGACCTCTATTCTGTTCACACAGTTTGTTTGGGAAC
This sequence comes from Microtus pennsylvanicus, assembly GCF_037038515.1. NCBI lineage: Eukaryota > Metazoa > Chordata > Mammalia > Rodentia > Cricetidae > Microtus > Microtus pennsylvanicus. The sequence continues at coordinate 48,532,882 of NC_134586.1, forward strand.
ATGGAAATTTATCAGGGCAGCCAATGTGCCACTGTTATATGCTCACAGGGCAACAGGATAGAAGGCCATGCAACTGTCCAGATAGCTTTGTTTCTCTGGCTACTGGGAGCAGAGCAATGGGGTAAAACTGTATATACAGCAGAATGAAGAACATTTGTCATAAAATTCTAATATTACAATAAATAATATCGACCAGCTTTATGGAAAATTCCTTGTAAGCCTGTTTTCCTTGGCTAAACACCTATAAAACAATGTGCCTATTATGAAATGAGTTGGATGAACGCTTTGGTTTTTGGGTAAATGGTATTTAGAGACCTCATAAAAATGTATTTTGGGGACTGGAGAGATGGCTCAGTGGTTAAGAGCCATGGCTACTCTTCAGAGAACCTGGGTTCGATTTCCAGCACCCTCATAGCCATTCACAACCTTCTGTAATGACAGTCACAGGGGATCCAGTGCCCTCTTCTGGCTTTCTCAGGCATTGCATGCACAAAATGCACAGACACACACACACAGGCGAAACATTCATAAATATAAAATAAAAATAAGAGGTAAATTTTTAAAGAATTATTATATTAACATTTTAATATATTCATAGCTTCAGTTGTCACATATGAATAATATTAAACACCAGTAAATTTTAAAATATAGAGAACAAACTTGTATGTATTCATTCACTAATGTCTCTCATGTGCCCAATGGTACATTTTATAATCTATCCTAGAGTGAGTCAATTTCAATCACATCTCAAATGATTGAATGATGCTATCAACTAGCCTTCAAGGTTTCTACATATACTTGTTTTTTAATTGATTGAACAGGTTAGAAAGGCAGGAAGGATAAAGGGAAGGCGTAAAGAGATCTAGGACGGATCCGGTTCATGTTTCTCGCTGGCTGAATTAAAGGGCTAAGGAGGGGAAGGCTATATATCCACGAGTGCATGGGCATCATGAACTGGACTTAATAAGTTTAATAAGAACATTAAAAGGGACACAAAATTGGGTTGTAGGGAAGGGGGTAGTGTCCCTGGGAGGAGAAGGGGGTGAACATAATCAAAATACACTGGATGAATTCTTAAAGCACTGAGAAAATAAACAGAAAACAGCTTCAGTGGGACTGATAACATCAGAGCTGCTGCAAAGATTGCCTGAGAGATCCTTCCAAGAGTTAGAACAGCTAAGAGCTATGCCTGAGGAAAAACACGTACGTGACTTTTGAGTGTGGCTTCATCAGCCACTACCCTCTCATCCCTAAAGCTGAACACCTCAGACACCATGTGAACAGTTTTATTATAAGGAGGAGAGATGCTCTGAGAGAAACACGTAATCCAGCTTATGTTTAAAACTCCATTTAAGAAGTTGGCTTAATCATTGAATCTGGGTGTACATTATACCCTTTGAATGATGTAATTTCAATAGTTAAAATACCACAATGTAACTATGAAGATACATAAGAACCCCACACATATGCATTTAAGTCTCCAGCATATACTAGCTGTTTCTGAACCCCTACTTTGTTTCATAGAAACTCACTTAGAAATTCATTGGGGTGAGCAAGTCAAGGTGCTGGTCTCACCTGAGTAGAAGGTCTTTGGGGGAACTCCCCAGGCTACAGCCAGCAGCACCTAGTCTCTCTCTCTCTCTCTCTCTCTCTCTCTCTCTCTCTCTCTCTCTCTTTCTCTCTCTCTCTTTTTTTTTTTTTTTTGGTTTTTCAAGACAGGGTTTCTCTGTGGCTTTGGAGCCTCTCCTGGAACTAGCTCTGTAGACCAGGCTGGTCTCGAACTCACAGAGATCCGCCTGCCTCTGCCTCCCGAGTGCTGGGATTAAAGGTGTGCGCCACCACCGCACCTGGTCTCTTTTGCTGCTGGCAACATGAAGACGACTTCTGAATGAACGCCCAAAACAACTCTTCAAGAGATCTGATCTGGATCGTTTTAGCACCTTTATTTAGGGTGCTGCCATTGAGGGATACTCAATTATCCCCCTGCCATACCTAAAGAACTAAATGCAAGACTATGCATGTCCGGATCACTAAGGGATGGCGTTGAATGCAGAGCATGAATCCATAGGCATGGAATACGTCTAAAAACTCTTAACAAGCTTCCAACAGACGTGGATACAGTTGGTGCAGGGCAGATGCTACATCCAGATCATACGACCTCAAGGTTTTCAATGGAACTCTTGCTTCCCTCAGAAGTTGTATGTTTTCTATTCATTCAACAAACAACTGCTTTTGTCCCAGCTAAGACCCAGAAAACTGAGCCTTCGGAAGCTGTTGAAAGAAAAGAACCCAGAGAGACTGGTGTTTAAATGGAGGTCTGCAGTTCGTAAGGACTGGCCTATCAGCAGAAGGAGCCACCCAGGCAAGGACAGAAGCCCCAGTTGTGAACAAACCTTGCAAGATGCAGCCATAGCAAGAAGGCTTAGTCCACATCCTTTATTTGGTGCCCAGTTCACCACAATCACTGGGGCTTCTCTCCTTCATCAGGACTTCTGAGCCTGTTTTGTCAGTTTCTCCCACCCTCATCTTATCTATGAAGGCTCAAACCTGATTTCTACTATCTACACTCAGCCTGGTGATGCAAGCCAGTCTTGTGACTAGAAAGTCCCCATCACGGATTTCTCTGAATTTCAGACTCATCTCTGGAGAGCAGTCTATACAGCAAAGAGCTCACGATTAGCAGGCTCACTAAGTCAGCCTGGTCATTTCAATAGTGGCGAGGTTGAAACATACGGAACCTGCTACTGTTACTGCTGCTGGTGGCGGCGGTTTGTACGTGTGCATGTGCGTGTGTATGTGTGCGTGTGTGTTGTACTAGAGCTGAATCTAGGCCCTTTCTCATGCCAGACAAACATCAGTGAGTTACTCCCATCCCCTTTCTAGTTTTGTTAAAGACAGGAACTCAGTAAGCTGCTTAGGCGGTTCTTGAACTCACTCCATAGTCTGGTAAACCTTGGACTCATTCTGGAGCCCGGTAAATCTTGAATTTGGAGTCTTCTTGCCTCAGCTTCCTGAGTATCTAGGGTTACAGGCAGGCATGGGCCACTAAAGCTTTATGGGAATTGCTGTTTTTTTATAGGTCAAGATAGTGTTCATATTGCAAACAACTCGATCACCTTTGATTCCTTTCTTCCCCATGTATCATATACACATCTCACGACAGCAGCTGTCCATCTTGAGAATAGACTCGGAATACAACTTAGCTTTACCTTCTACTGGGACTACCACCTAACCGAAGCTATCACCACTTTGCCAAACAGATGACTAAAACTCATCTCTTGCCTCTTCTACCTGCTTCTCTCTTTGACCTTACACAATGCATATTCAGCATACATCAAATTACCAATCTCATCTGCTAAACCAAATGGAGAAGAAAAACTGACACTAAGGCATAATATTACGTGTAAAATGTCCCCACAGACTCATGCACTTGAATACTCAGTCCCCAGACGGTGGTGCTGCTTTGTGGGGGGTGGGGGTGGAACTTTGAACAAGGGGAGCTGAAGGAACTGGGTCACTGGAGGGTGGGCCTTGAGGGTTAGAGCTGAGCCCTGCTCCTTACTGTAACCGTAGGCTCTATGGAAAGCCAGGATGCACCAAACCTGGCCTGCACAGAGCTATCCAGCCGCCACATGTGCCCCTCCATGAAATGTGAGCCCCAATCAACCTCTTTCACTCTTACGTTGATTCAGCCAGGCCAGATGTTGTGTCACAAAGATAAAAGTAACCAACACAGACATAGGATTTTAAGGTTAAGACGCCCACCCGAGCACAAACTAGCAGGTGTGGCGGGTCCATGCCCACCCTATCGATTGCCATCTACTCCCGAGAGCAAGTTTTGCTGGATACATTTGCCCGCTCATTTATGAAGCGTCTGTGACAACAGGGTTAAGTAAATATCCCTTGTGCTCCACAGAAGCTAAAATTCATCTAGTCCTTTGCAAAATACTTGCTAGTAATTAATTTCTGATAACAAAACAGTTGCTCATAGATATCTAACAAGAGACATGTGTCAGATTAATAATGAGGCGGTGACCTAGCTTAGGCCTGAACTTTGGTACTGAGGTAGAATCAGACAACTCTTGGCTGTGGAGGTTTATCTATGCATTGCTCGGCATCCAGCGGCATCTCTGGCCTCTCCCTCTGACAGGCCAGGAGACTCACACTTTAACCCCAACCCTAGCTGACATAACCAGCCATGTCTCCAGGAACTGTCAAAGTCTCCCAAGGGCACAGGGCACAGAGATGGGTGTTAGGCAGTCATTGAGGTCCACATTTTCCAGACCTGTCGGTGGAGAGGGTAAAGTTCTTAGCCTAAGTGAGAACACGGTGTCATTTTCAACATGTTTATACATATATGTGAGCAAAATAAAAACTGTTGACAAATCATTAAGCTTTAAAGTGTCAATCTCTGGGTACCACAATTACAGATGAGTAATCTCTTATTTATATTTATTATTTTCTGTAACATATAAGGCTCGAATTTTGTTATTTAAAAACTATGAATCCCACAAAAATGAAAGCCTAGAGATTTGCTAAATAAAAAACACATTCAGACAGAATTCTCTTTTTTGAAACTTTTGCAAATGATAAACCACGCCAGGAAACAGTTGCTCAGCAATGAAAACTGCCTTGTTTCCTTTTTTTTTCCTTGAAATATTTGACCAGATTAAACTGACTCTGTTATTTATGAAATTTCTAGTCTCACATTTAAGCACAGTTTACATTTGTCTAATACTGGACACATTTTTCTGGTTTTGCAAAGGGCTGTGATTGCGTGGCTCGATGGCACCCTTATAATGGCCCATTGTGAAGGCCAGCCAGCCTCCCTCTATGGGAGTCACCAGGGCAGCTTCCCACATGCCCCAACTTCTCTGTGTGCTCCAGTTGAGCAATGCCTTTGCATGGCAGACGTATTTCTGTCTTAATATTTCCTCTCAAACGAGGCCATTGTTCACAGTTTATCGGGTATTAGGGCCGATTATAACCAGGCAGCCGAGCTCTGCCTCATAAGGACCGCCACTCTTAAAACTGGCAGGAGGCGAGTTTGTCACAGAGGAAAACATTGCCTTGGGCCTAAGTAAAAGGTCAGTCGGCAAGCCCCCATCAGACGTGAGAGTGGAATGCTGCTGGATTGAAGGTCAAGTCCACATGAGCTAAACTCTGGCAAAGAGAAGCGGCAATGTAATAACACCAGCTTCAGGGTCTGTGTCATGAGACTCAGGGGTCTTGCTCTAAGGAACTGCGCTGTCTCCAGCAAGTCCTAAAGCCTGTTTTATAAATTTACTTGGTGGTAAAACTTCGTAAACAGCAGGAGCCGCCCAGGAGTGCCACCTGATGGTGCCAGGCACTGTGTGCGGAGGCTCGTGAAGGCCAGAGACATCAGCCTGGCTCCTCCGTTCACACCATTGAGCACTGCCCCATTGCGTGGCAGTGGGACCTCAACCAAACAACCCACCCTGCTGAAATCATATTCAAACTGGGGGAGCAGAGGTAGACACAGAGGCCTTAAACCAAAAAGAAATGGGTACCTCAGGCAGTGACAAGTGTCGTTCAAATACACACACATACATGCACACACATGTATATTAAAGGAAAGGCCTGAGTGGGTGCGAGGTAACATTCTGGCTGGAACCTGAAAGATGAGAAGCAGTGAGCTATGGTGAGGCTCCCCAAGAAACTTCTAGCCACAGTGGTGCAAAGCAGCTACGCTCTGCTCTGTAGAGGAAAGGGAATGAAAACAGTTGTCACAGGGTCAGGGGGGCTGGAGAGGACCAGTTCAGCACCGCCCCATCTCCTGGGTATTTCTTTCCTACCGTTTACAAGATTCCCCTAGACGCTTTTTAACAGACGCATGACCATGACATGACAGTGTTTGTTTTGGTTTGGTGTTTGACACAAATGTTCACTCTTTAGCCCAGGCTGGCCTCCAACTCATTATGATGTCCAAGCTGGTCTTCAGCTTGAAACAATCCTCCTGCCTCAGTCTCCTAATCATTATGATTACAGGCATAGTCTACGACTCCAGGGATAACCTTCTAAAGGCTCACTCAGGTGTTTGTGACAATAGGAAAAATGAGCTCAGGATGGCCCTGCAGCAGTTACCCGGGAGATGGCAGTGTTAAGACAGCTGCCTGTGAAATACACGTGGCTACAGCTTGTCTACAGCTCGTCTTTGGACTTGTATCAAACCTAGCTTTAAAACGCCGTCCATACGCATTCAAGGACTTTTAGGTGCAAATAACTGAAATGTCTTACAACACTAGACCACATACTTGCCCCTACTTTAGGGCACACAGCAAAGACCCAATTGAAAGTGTATGGTGGAGAGAGGCCGTTTATAGTGTCAAATGGGAGGATAGGGTTTCGTGGAGATCTGGAGTTCAAATCATGAGCATATCGCTTATTAGGTCTGGACCACTGGTTTCTACTTGAACTTGGAGGGCAGACACTACCTACCCAATAGGCACTGCAGGTGTTACCACTGTAAGAGACAGAAGACATGGAAAGTATCTGGCACACAGCAAACTCTCCACGAGCACACAGAATTGCTCTATTACTGTGCACTTTGGAAGTTGTGCTTTGGCATCCACGCAGATGAGCCCATGTATCGGCCCACTGCAAGAAAGTAAAAACTCCATGAAGGACATGAAAGAGAGGTGGAGTCAAGACAGGGCAGGGTTACATTCTTGCAGGCATGATTTTTCTCTGCATCTAATGCAGATACCACAAGAGAGGGTGAGAGTGATGGAGCAAGAGGCAAGAGTTCACAGATGTTCAAGGGCAGAAGCGTCACCACACAGAAGGCTCCGGGGAAATCGCTTTTCTCCGTGTCTCAGTGAGCTGCCTTAGTCACTTAGGGCTGAACCGGGCTTAAAGGAAACTACAAAACTCTGAAAAGTACAAGCAAACTTAGGACTTTTTTTTTCTCAGCTGAGGCCAAACAGGTGAATATATTGAAAGAATAAGGAGGATTTGGTTTTGTTTTGTTTTGGTTTGGTTTGGTTTTGGTTTTTTGAGACAAGGTTTCTCTGTGGTTTTGGAGCCTGTCCTGGAACTAGCTCTGTAGACCAGGCTGGTCTCGAACTCACAGAGATCCGCCTGCCTCTGCCTCCCAAGTGCTGGGATTAAAGGCGTGTGCCACCATCGACCGGCAAGGATTTGGTTTTGGAAGTAAGTTTATACAAAGCACTATAAGCCAAATCAGTAACAGACGAAGCAGGGTATATGATATGATAACATATTGGGTTCTTTAAACCACTCTCAGTACTGCTGAGTCTTCTATGACCACACAGTACATGCGTGCCTATGTGTTAGACAATTGCTTTTTATTCCTATTCTGTTTTCTTGTTCCACAGTACATCAGCCCATGCACTTAGTAAACACAGTCCATTTATTGCCCTAACACAAGCATAGCAATTCCTGCATGTGGCCTGACACCACACACCTCAGCCTGCATGCTTCTGAAAGAGCTTGGCCACCGGGTCCTACTGCTCTGGGTGTGGTGACATCCCTGTAACTCCTCTGTCCCAATGAAACTCTGAGCATCTGGTACAGGGACATCTCGTCAATACATGAAGGAAGTGGGGTTTGTCCATAGCGACCTTGCTGGTCAATCGGGAGAGCGTGTCTCAGCTACAAAGGAAGCATTCTTAAACACATGTAGAGTGCATAACTGAATTCATATGGATCTTTGCAGATCAAGACAGAGTTCAAATTCAGAACTTCCTCTTTCAAGAAAAATGCCCAACAATCTACATTTATGTATTATGAAAACCGCCATAGCCTAAAATGTAAGCTTATATATATATAACTGGTGGAGCTTTGGTTTTCTTTCATTACAAACAAAACCAAACAAAAACCAAACACTTGCATACATAAAACCACAAAACCTGATCTGTTTCCTTCTACAAAGAACATTCTCTGAAAGATTAAAGTTTGTCTTCCATCCATAAAAATACATAAATGTAGTATATAGCTAAAGAAGACCAGTGTGCATGGTTGGCTGTGTGTGTGTGTCTGTATGTTTAAAACAAATGAAAAATAAAAGAAAAAAACACAGAGCAGTTCTCTTGAGATCAGAGGTGGAGATTTTAAAAGAAGACAAATAGCTCAGGATTTCTTATGCTGAGCAGGAGCAAGAAGTAAAACAGAAGTACTAGCTGAGTGAGCACCACAGCTGTTACCCTTTTCTGGGGACTTTTTGTGGATTTACCCATTGGATCCTGCTTCAGTCCTACCATATGGGCACTAATATTCTCTCCACTTTCAAGACAAGAAAATCGAGATTCAGTCCCAGTCGCTTGACCAAATACTGCTATGCTATGACAATCAACAGAATTCATATCTGTGGTATATTTTGCTGGTTTTGAAATATCCCAGCGAGAGCTGTCAATCATAAGGTGCTTAAATTACTTATTTTTCATTGTTCATTATAAATAACCTTTCTTGAGCTAGCCCACTGGCTCTACCTGGCAAGTGCGGTTCTCAGGCCTCATCAAAGAAACGTCTCTTTGCAGTAGATGGAGATCGTCACAGAAAGCGGCAACTGGGCAGACTGCAGGGAAGAACTAACTGTGGAGTGCGCAAGCTTAACTGGGGCTTCGGAAACACAACTCTTACGCACAAGGTTCCGGGAACGGGGGAGAAGAGGAAGCGGGAAGTTCGTAAAAGCCAGAGGACCAGGACAGGACATCTGTTCTGGGGATGGGATCTCTCATATATAACAGGAGATGGGTACCATTGAGATATCAGTCAATGGTACCAGCTGATATTTCAGCTTGGATTAGGGAAATCTCACAAGTGTTAGGTTTTAAACCTGGGACAAATGAACTAAGTGCCTACTTAATACATCAAAAAAAAAAAAAAAAAACTGGCCTCCAGGTTGTCCCTGCGATCTCTCGGTCCCTACCTGTTATAGATGGGGCCCCCCTGGCCTAAATTTCTCCAGCACTGCTCTTCCCTATATATAAACCATTTTGGCTACCTGGTCCCTTTTTTGTCTACTCTCTTTTGGGCCTCCTGGATGTTGTACCTGGTTCCCCTCTCTCCCTGTCCCTTGCCCACATGGCCCAGCTCCGTCATGTCATGTCTACTCTGGACTCCCCCAGATGTGCCCGCCTGTGACCATGCTCTCCCACAGATCTATAATAATAATCCTCCACCGCACCTCCTCATCCTTTCCTTTTCACTTTTTTTTTATTTGTCTGGTGCTGAAACCTGGGACCAGTCATGATTCTTTTGATAAATAAGGTATATTTAATAATCTAGGTTTATAAAGGTCTACTCAGATTGCTTCTTTGTCTTGGCTCACTCTGTTAAGCTACGAACTTGTAAACTGTTTATTTAGTGGCAAGCTTTATTTAGCCTCCTGGATGTGTATTCAACATTAAGCCTAAAACAAGTAAATTGGGTATACTTAATAGATAATGCTCCTCAGAATCTTCAGAGATCTGCTGAACGTGACATTTAAAATGTTTAAGTTTCCTGTGACACACATGTCCCTTCATAGTGAGAACCCTTAAGGTTCCCAAAGAAGACAGATCGGGCACAATGACTCCACCTGGACTGTGGTGACACTGACCATTGGGTGAAACAGCCCCATGCCATGCCTGCTGCCGGGGCTCAAACTGTGGACACTTTTGGGTTGATTGCCCTACTCTGCCTGGTCAAAGGAAGATCAGTTTTCCCAAGTTCCTCTACAGGAAAAAATCTCAGCTCTGGGTCCCACAGCCAAAGGCCATGCTGTCTGTAAGACAGCTGAAGATTAAACGCTGTCCAGAATGACAGCTGAAGATTTACCACTTCCCCCAAAGACACTATTGAGGCTACAGGAGCCTAGGGCAACCCATCCAGGGAACGGGCCTTTGTCGTTTTAATTGATACACCCATTATATTCCCAGCTATAATTTATCCTCAGAGCTCTGACTATATTGACTGAATGTAGCTTTAACAGCAGCAAGCATGCCAACTCTGTTCCCAAGGGGACAGCTGCCTTCTTTTCAGATGAGATGGTCAGACCTCAGGTCTCACCTACCTGGATCTCCTAGACCTCCAGCTGAGAACGACCATGGGTTTACCTTGCTACAAAGAAACTCACAAAACAGGTTTCAAAGTAACGTTTTTACTATTCCATTATCTAAAGGAACTTGCTTTACCATGACTGCTCTCAGTTATAAACCACCTGTGTCTTGAGGTAAATAGTTATAATTGAATAAATAAAAGTTTAAGGTTTATATAAGTTTGAGGGCCTATTTGTATTTAGAAATACAAATAAATTATAAAGGTCTAAGGATGAGAAAGCTTACATTGCAAGGGTCTAAGGTGTTTTAAGGCATGTAAATGCAAGTTATAAGGGTCTAAGGAAGTGATTTAAGGTATGTAAAGACATTTCAGATTAATTTCTCCCTCTATGCTGTTGTTCTATTAAGACTTTAAAAGTTCAAGGTTTTAATTTAGCACTAGTCAATGGAGTTCTAAGAAGCTATTAATCTAGCTCTGGTAAAGTACTGCTAATGTTATCATAGTCACAAGCTCAATATTTTACATTTCTTTTGGTTGTCTTTTAAATATAGACTCAAAAGTGATAAAACATCTCTGTCCAATCTATATACTCAGCACTCTGGGATGTGTTAAAATCTCTTTGGGGTCCCCAAGCTTTTACTATGATTCAAAGGCATGAGTCTACTGTCCTTTCTGCAATGTGGATTTCAGGAGAGATTACAAACGGCAGTAATGCTAACATATCTAAAATTTTTATGACTTCTTATTAACACAAAATTTCCTGTAAGCTTCAGTGAATCAACTTGAATTCACCTCCGGCAGGTCAGTTGACTCCAAATAAACACTCCTGTCAACCAACGGGTGGGATCTCTCTCTCTCTCCCTCCCTCCCTCCCTCCCTCCCTCCCTCCCTCCCTCCCTCTCTCTCTCTCTCTCTCTCTCTCTTTCCCTCCCTACCTACCTATCTCTCCAGGTCTTGGGTCTCCCTCCCCCAACTATCAGAACCACAGGCCTAAAAGTTTCAAATGTACACCCTGAACAATTATCTTCTCCTAAACTCCTTAACTTTACCTTCTCTCTGTAGTCTATCTGTCCCGGAAGATTGCAAATCACCTACAGCCTGTTTTCGCACCAGCTCCAGGTGTTTCCTCAAAATCTGCAGCTAGGACAGCTGCAAAGCAGCTAGCCCTCAGGTGGTCCAGCCTCACTGCTCCAACTACAGGCTGTGTAGTCCTAGCCCCAGAAGGTCAGAGAGTCAGTAAAACAGTCTGCTCTTCTCAGACATGGCCAGCATGCCAACCTTTCCCAACAATGATGACAACAGGAAGTTGTCATAAAGAAGACCATCATTCCCCTTATCATTTATTTATTATCAACAAAACATCTGGGATGTTAGGTTTCAAACCTGGGACAAATGGCTCATGTGCCTGCTTAACCCATCAAGGCAGACCTGGCAGCCTGGTTGTCCCGGCAACTCCTCAGTCCGTACCTGTTACTGGGCCCTCTAGGCTGGCATACCCCACCCTCTACCCTGAATTCTCCAGCCCAGAGTCTGGGCTGCCCTTCCCACAGCTGCCCTTCCCATACAATCCAACCATCTGTGTTGCCTGGCCTTACTGTCTACTCCTGGCTGCTACACCCGTTTTCCCTCTATCCCCTCTCTTTTCCCCTCCCCCTCTCTTCACATGGCACAGCTCAGTCTGGTCATGGCCACTCTGGACTCTCCCAGATATCTCCGCCTGTGGCTATGCTCTTCCACAAATCTATAATAATCTTTCTCCTCCATTATACCCAGGATTAGTCATTTCCTGTTTATTTCTTATTTTTCATTCAACAAGGTTATCTTTTGGTTAAAAAGCTTTAAGTAATTAATGGCTTCTAAGAGAGGAAGAATTGGTTTTCTCTGTGGCGATCAGCCCTAAGCAATTATACACATGCGCAACTCTAAATGGATTCAGCAGGCTGTATTTCTACATAAATATATATGTACTGACAATAAATAAAAAAGTCATGGATTTGAGAGTGAGTGGGGAAGGTACAGGAAGAACTGGAGGGAGAGAGAGGGGTAGTAGAATTAATGTAAATGCACTACTCATGTACAAAATTCTCAAAAATGTTTCATTAACTTTACTTCATAAACAATATTTTGTTGGGACCACTGCTCAGAGGTGCTTGCCTGCATTTAGGAAGCTCTGACTTCAGTTCCTAGCACTGGACAAGACCAATAAGGCTAAGTTTGCTGGCCTAAATGACTCATCACATCATCTTTAAAATGCTCAGTAATCTGGAGGCTCCACGGCAGCGTCCCCCCTTCATTTGTCATGTTGTCACATTGTCTGTCCATTTCTTCACCATCTAGATGGAATTTTTAAAAATATTATTAATGTATCATAAAGAATAAAAGTTTTCTTTGCTAAAAATGAACAAACAAACGAACAAATGAATGAATGAATAAGCTTTGTCTTTCAAATTCTATCTTCACCATTAAATCAAAGCTGTACCAGAAAAGCAACAGCCACCATAGTCAGGAGTGGTCAAACAAGGATGGAGTTAACAACAGAGAAGGCCCAAACAGCGTGTGTATTTTATGAGAACTGCCTCAGGACATGGACTAATTAAAGGATAGTAGTGTTTCTTTCCTTTTTTGTGGGGAAGATGGTCTACAGGCAACAGAATCTTCCAGGCTCAATAGGAATTTTTGTTAGCCCAGTGCATCTAAGTATCATGGGATTTTTTTGTTTTAAGTAAAGGTTAAAATATTGTATGCTATAGTGATGTCTTTTATGAGAAGAAAAAGAGGCCACTGTGTCTCTGAAAAAACAGATGTCATATTCCTCCCTCCCCCATAAACCATCATCAAAAAGGTTAGGGAAGAAAGAAACGTCCAAATCACCCTTTTGTTAAAAAATATGCCACACTATATATCTTGGTAAAACTTAAAAAAAATAGAGCTGGGGTATAGCATAGTGGTATGGTACTTATGTGTATTCCAGACACACACATGCACACATACACACGTGCACACATGGATGCACACACGCACGTGTGCACACAAACATACACACAGGAAAGGAGAAAGGGAGGGAGAAAGGGAAGAAGAGGGAGGGAGAGAGAAAGGTGTCAGCGTTTTAGTAACTTCCTCAATGATACTATACATCATGGGTAGCAGACACACAAGACTGTAACATCAAAAATAAAAAAATAAGTATGTCATTTCTGTCCCCAAGAAACTGACAATTGGAAGCTTAGGTCTAGGGTTTGGCAGAGGCTAAAACCACATAGAACTGTGTATTTAAGACAGTGGCCTCAACCTCCAGCAAATTTGTCCTGCAAGGAAGGAATGCTGGGTGCTGATTAAAGACATGTCTGGCTGTCAAAACTTGAGTGAGGATGGATGGGTTGCTACTGGCAACAGTACAGAGCACAGAGGTGATGCCAAACATGCCACAGTGAGAAGACAGCCTCTGGCAGCAGAATTCTCCAGCCCACAGTCAGTACCACCCTGGTGTAGACTCTAACCCTGGCACACAGAATGCCAGTCCACCAACTCTTCTTAGAGGAAGATTCCAGAGAAGGCACAGGGAGGATATAGACATTCCCAGGGACAACTGAATGTCTTCCTTATCCTGCCTTATCCTGACAGGCAAAACTTTTTGTTGCCGGGCGATGGTGGCGCACGCCTTTAATCCCAGCACTCGGGAGGCAGAGGCGGGCTGATCTCTGTGAGTTCGAGACCAGCCTGGTCTACAGAGCTAGTTCCAGGGCAGGCTCCAAAGCCACAGAGAAACCCTGTCTCGAAAAAAAAAAAACTTTTTGTTACTGGAGGAGAGCTGTTATCACTAAGAACAAGGGACTCTAACCTCGAGACTTCCTAGCAACTAGTTCTGGACAGGAACAGGAAGTGTGGAGGGGGGGGAGAGGGGGAGGAAGGAAGAGGAAAGGAAGGAGAGAGAAGGAGAGAGAGGGAGGGAAGAATGGAGGGAGAAAGAGAGAGAAGAAAGAGGAAGAGAGAGAGAGAGAGAGAGAGAGAGAGAGAGAGAGAGAGAGAGAGAGAGAGATATTTTAGCAATTCCATAAAGAAATGCTAAACCAGGCCCAGAAATGGCAGAGAATACAAAAGAACAATCCAGACAGTTCTAAATGCATATCCAGATGAAACATTTGTTACTGTTGCGCCCTTCCTCTGAGAAAATAACAAAAAAGGAATGCTACTGCACTTGTTAGTTGATCCTTAGTCTATCTTGTTGTGTTAGCTTGTTTATAATTTTGCATACACTCCTTTACCTCCTAACATTTTTTGAGACACTGTGTCCTGGAGTCTAGGCTAGACACAACTTACTATTGAGTTGAGGATGACCTTGAACTTCTGACTTGCTTCCACCTCCTGAATGCTGGGATTACCAGGTGAGCACCACAACACTTAGCTGATGCAGAGCTGGGGATGGAAGCCAGGATTTTGAGCAGGCTGGACAGACACCTAGCTACATCCCCAGGCCTAATTACTTTTAACAGCATAAATTAGGATGTCACAAATCCTGAAAACTGGTACAGTTGTGTGAGGAGGAAGACGGAGCTTTGTGCTTTGGGAAATTGGCCACTGTAAAAGTTACTAAAAAATAAAAATGTAAAGCATTCTCAAAATACCCCCCACAAATACATATAAACGTTGCTTTGGATATTTATATAAAATAACTTTAATCCTGACACTCTTTGTAGCTTCAAAGATTTTAGATCTGGTTAATTTTGCTGTCTGATGTCCATTCCATCGCTGGATACCTCACATTGTTTTTTAAAAAAATAGAAATCACTCATAGAACAAAAAAAAATGCTAAGATATAGAAATGTCATAAACAAAAAAAATTCTTTCCACAAACATATACAAACACACACAAATGTTTCAAATGATGCTTATAACAGACAGTAAATGGCCTTAAGTGGCCTTGTACTATCAGTAAAATGACAAGTGGTTTCAACTACCAGAAGGGTTACTTCCCTGTATAGTGTGCCACATTCAGCTGGTACTCCAGACAGGGCACAGCCGTTACTGGAGGAGTGTCCCTGACTGTTCTGGGCACAGAAGGGAGTAACGATGTAGCCATACCTACTGCTGAGTATGCTTAGAACATTCATTGCTGATACACAATAATTGGTCAGGGCTGGACGCTTTCTGGACGTAACAGAAACAATAAGAAAAAGCGCGTAATAAATAATAGACGCGCTGGGCAGCAGCTCAGATGGTAAGAGCCTGCTGTGCCAGCATGAGGGGTGAATTTTCTCCTAGAACCTGAAGAAAGCATGGTGTGTCTATAAGCCCAGTCCTGAGGGCAGGGGAAAGGTCACGGGGCACACTGCATAGCCAGTCTAGCAGAAATGATGAGCTCCAGCTTCACCGAGAGATTCTGTCTCAAAGAAGGAGGTGGAGGTTGATTGAGGAAGCCACCCAACATGTACTTCTGGTGCTGTAACCTGGCCAGCTTTTCATGACTGGCACAGTCTGCCGCCCACAGCTCATAACCCACGATGACTGCTCAAAGTTTGGATTCATATGTAATACCCTAAACGGATTTCTGCCTTCCACTTCAGCCCCTCCTATTCTCCTGACTTAATTTCTTAGAGTAGAATTGATCTTCGCTGGTTTTGTTTTTTGTGTTTTTTTTGGTTTTTTTTTTTTGGTTTTTCGAGACACAGTTTCTCTGTGGTTTTGGAGCCTGTCCTGGAACTAGCTCTTGTAGACCAGGCTGGTCTCGAACTCACAAAGATCCACCTGCCTCTGCCTCCCAAGTGCTGGGATTAAAGGCGTGCGTCACCACGGCCCAGCTCGATCTTCGCTGTTTTTTTTTTTTTAAAAAAAAAAAAGTTGAGAAAAATGAGGCCTGGGCTGAAAAGAGGAATTTGGGATTGGAGTGGAGTTTACCAGCCAGGTGACTCTCACAGTGAATCCAGTACCCCCTGATACCACATCATGATGCCGTTGGCCCAAAGCGCCAGGGCAGCATAGAAGCATCACTACCGCCGACGTAGACAATGCAGTCCAAAGTAAGAATCTGTATAGAGACACGTGACATAGACACAGGCAGTGTCGAGTTCATCTGTGCGGAATTTTCACTGGGTAGACCAAGGAAATAAACTCATGAAACATCAAAACGCTTCTTTGGAGATTTTTTTTTTGAATTTTAACAACAAGGTTTGATAGGTGCAGTCACATGGATACTGAGTGGAAGCTGTCTGTCTGTCTGTCTGTCTGTCTGTCTGCCTAATAAAGGACCAGGGGAAGGGTGTAACCACGGTGAACATGAGGAAGGATATACAAACTTTTACTGGGAATACTCATTTTGGTCACCATTCAGGAAGGGAAAGAATTCCCCTTCTCATTTAAAGAGCTGCAACCCCCTGAACCACAGCTAGTAAAGCTCATCAACTCTCCACTGTGTACCCTAAAGCTGTTATAGCTTTGTGTGGTCCTGAATACGGACAGGCTGAGTAGATACCGTCATGCAACCACTCAGGGGTTTTGTTTTATTATGCTATTAACACGTTTGTTAGGGCTATGTAAAACCACTGGCTTAGTTTAGACACGGAGATACCTACGGAACAGCGGCTCTCCACTCTACCCAATGAACTGTGCTATTACCTATATCTGCAGGGACTTGATGACACTGTCACACATGAGGTACAGTCAATCACCACACCTGAAGACGGAGCATCTCAAAGGCTGAGGTCTGTGTCACCTTCATGCCACCTCAATTGTATGCCATCATCGCTGCTCCATTACCTCAGCTGCTTCCCTAAAGCCTGGGAAAACGCCGGGCAGATGTAAGCTCTCAAGGAAGAACTTGTCTCCTGGAGGAAATTGTGGCATAAGCCATAAAATGCAATATGTGACACGCTTCCTTCACTGATTTAGACAGGAATGTCATTTAAACACGGCAACTGTTCATAAACAACGTTGAAAGCTTATTGAAAACATATCTACAAACAAAGGCAAATGCTCATGCATGCAAAGTTAAAAGTCCTTTTCCTCTTTGGATTTTATAGTTCATATGTATTTTCTGTGCTTATTTCAAGGTTAATGGAAATATAATTAGATAAAATATAATAATATATGTGGCACACACATTTAAAAACAAGTGTCCAGCGACACAAGGCAGATTTTCCTGAAGCATGTTTGTTTGTATGTCAAAACACAAACTATACTATAACTATCTCTCTTTTCAAAAGCTGCCATGCAATGTCTAATTTTTACTGATGAACTATTCTAATGTCTGTGCTTGTGAGACTGATGGAGGAAGGTCATTGGTTAAAAAATAAAGAAACTGCTTGGCCCTCATAGGTGAAAACATAGGTGGGAGGAGTAAACAGAACAGAATGCTGGGAGGAAGAGGAAGTGAGCTCAGAGGCCATGCTCCCCTCTCCTGGGCAGATGCCATGGAGCAAGTTGCCAGGTCAGACATGCTGAATCTTTCCTGGTAAGACTGATGCTACACACATTATTAGAGATGGGTTGATCAGGATATGAGAATTAGCCTGTAAAAAAGGGCTAGAGTTAATGGGCCAAGCAGTGTTTAAAAAAATACAGTTTGTGTGTTGTTATTTCGGGTAAAGCTAGCCGGTGGCGGAGCTGGGTGGCGGAATGCAGCCCCGCAGCTCCCACAACATGAGATGGCTCAGCAGGCAGAGGCACTTGCCACGAAGCCTGACAACCTGAGCTAAACCCTCAGGATCCACAAGGTAGAAGGAAGTGAACTGCATCCCACAAGTTGTTTTCTGGCCTCAGTGTTTACAAAGATTACTCTATTTACACTGTTACCCACAGAGAAGCCAACTGCCCAAGAGTCACATCTTCGCAACCTAACACTACAAGTCTGTGACACTCTCTAACAATTTATATATATAATTATAGGAGCCAGGAAGGCAGGTCAGTTGGCTAGTATGATGACCCCAAACCCCATTCCCCAGCATCCACATCAAATGCCAGACATAAGAGTGCGCACTAGTAAGCCTAACCTTAGGGAGGTGGGAATCTGAGGCTCTCTCAGTGGACTCAATGGCCAGCCAGTCTACCTGAATTCGTGAGATTCTGGTTCAAGGAGAGAACCTTTCTCAAAAATAAGGTGCAGACAGTAAATGAAGACAGCAGATATTGACCTCTGACCCGTAAGCACATAGGCATGTACATATGTGCCCATGTGCACATACACACACACACAAATGAATATGTTACATACACACACATACAAATGAATATGTTACATGAAAAAAGCATAAACAAACAGTAAGGGAAAAGAGCAAGAGAGAAGACAGAACTGTGGAGGATGAGAAAGGAGGGTGTCTAGGAAGCAGTCAGTGGCTCCAGAACGTTCTGCTAGTGTCTGTGGTGAGATGTGCCTTGGTACTGTTTCTCTTAAATGCTTTCAACATATTCTTTTAGATTTTAAAATTGGAACACAAAAATAATAAAGAACTCACTGTCTCTGGGGTGAAAACTTTTTAAGTATTTCTATGTTTGCTTTGTCGTAAAGATTGGAGGTAACGAGAATGCCCAAGTTCCTTCTCCAAACCCAGGCACCCCTCTCATAAGTAACTACCACCCAGACTTTGCTGTGTAACCATCCGACTCACAGTTGTATATACTTAAAATACTGATTATGTTAAACGCCTGTTATTTTGTGCGGTTTTCCTTTTACACAATGTAGTACTGATCATAGCAATGCTTGAAACAACATGTGCTACCATTTAACATCAGCTGGGGTTTGTCCATGACGATCCCTGTGCAGTTCATCTATTTTCTCTCTGTTCCATGAAAGCTATCCCATCCTAGTGAATACTGACAATGATCAAAGTTTGTTGCAAATACAAATGATGCTGGCTGGCCATTCCTGTCCTTGGTGTTCTGACTCTGAAACAGAATTGCTATATCCTGGGTTGTTACAAAGAAACCCTTGCTAAATGTTGCCCAATGGTCCCCTGAAGTGTTCTGCAATGGGGATGCTCACAGCATTGTTGGTAGGGTCTGTTCTGATGTCCCTCTGCTTACCAAATATGTATCAGACCTTCTAAGTCTGCCCATCTGAATGGCATCTGGTTATAGCTTAAATGGACAATTTCCTAATTACCAATGAGACTGAGAATTTTTACAAATTGCAAAGTTGAATATCTATATTCTTTACCTACCCTCAAACATACTCCACTGCTTTGTTATTGATGCCCAGTGGTTCTATTACCTTGCCTATTGTTTATGCCATCAATATTACTTACTTATAGACTCTTCATCATTTAGGTCAATGTTTTTAACATGGTATCCCCAGACATCAGTTAAAAACCTAACATAACTTAGCACCGGGTAAAGGAGACTCCCATCTCCTACTGCCCTCAGATTCTAAGATGGATTTTCTAAGGCCTTATTTCATACTGACCCAATTTTATCAAAGAAATGATCTCAACATAAAGCAGAACTAGCTGTACAAAGGAAATAACTGTGATACAAATCTTAAGAAGTTATGTGACTCTCCAATTACTGCCTCCTCCTTGTCACCAAGGAGAAAAATAAATCCTAAGTGGAATTACCAGATAAAAAAGATGTAAAATCCACTGAAGCTTCTAATGTATTTTGTAAGATTCCCAGGAAACTATACCGCCTACATGACAAATCATAGCCCATTTTCCCACATCAACTGAAAAAGCTAAACTGAAGTGTAATAGTGTAATAAATGAGCCACAAATACAAATATCAATGTGCTGAATGAGAAAACTTATTTTCATATTATGTTTTTTTATATTTTATTTCTTTGCATGTGCACGTACATACGTGTGAAACAGAGACCAGAGGTGAATAAGAAATGCCTTTCCAGATGGCTTTACACTTTATTTGCTGAGGTAGGGTCTGTTTCCGAACCCTGAACCCATCATTTCTGACTAGCATAACTAACAAGGCTGCCACAGACTCCTCCATCTTTGCCCCGAGGGCTGGCATCATGGCTGGCAGCACACCTGCTTGGTTTGGACACAGGATCTGGAGAGTCAAACTTGGTTTCTCATGCTTGTGCAAGAACTGCTTTACCCACTGATCAATCTCCTTGGCCCTGGTGCTGTTATTTTACTAAGACTCCTTACGAGAGTAATGACCTTGTTATACTGACTAGAGAAACTTTCTAAAGTGAGACAGGTGAGAAAGTGATGGGAAAGGAAGTTACTAGATTGGGAACTTGTGACCCGAACAGGAGTGATATCAAAGACTGTTTGTTAATTTTCAATTTCATCAGGCAAAGAGGGAAGTAGAGCCTCTCGGTCATTTGCAATGGCCGTGAACACAAGACCTTCCTGTGCCCGTGGACACAGCGTTCTTTTGGATGTTTTCTTGCTGTGAGGCCTGGTATAAAACCTGGTTGTCACCTCAGAGCTCTTGGGATGACAGAAGCAACCACACCGAGACTGCTTCTGTTATGCTTCCATTTCACTCATCCTAGATTCCACAGGAAGATCAGAAGGCAAAAAAAGAAGTGGGGTGATTACCAAGAGTCTGCCTCAAAGAGGACTGTAGAAGGGGAAAGGCCTGGAGGTTTGGTTTGCTTCACCAGTTCCTCAGATAAAACCATCAAAACAAGACAAAAACCATTTGCTTCCTCCTTTCAGAACTCATGTTTATGTTCCCTGGTATTAAGACACTGCCCTGTCTACTTTAATAAATTTCCGTTTAAGCCTGGCAGAAATATGGGATGGTTTTGCTTTGTTTTATATTTTTGGTTGTCCTTGTTTGTTTTGCTGATGCTGTTTGACACAAGGACCTACATAGACCAGGCTGGCCTCAAACTCACAGGGATCTGCCTGCCTCTGCCTCCTGAGTGCTGGGATTAAAAGTGTGTACCACAACACCTGGCAAGAAACATCTTATATATTGCAAGCATACAAGCATGTGTGCACGCATAGATAGGTACATTTGGACGTGAATGTGTGTGTAGACTAAAGGTCAATACATGGTATTTTTCTCAGTTTTTTTTCAACCTTGTTTCCAGAGACAGGGTCTCTCACTTGGCCTGGAGCTCATAAATAGGCTGGACTGGCTGGCCAGTGAGTTCTAAATGTCTGGCACTCCAGCACAGGGATTGGAGGCACAAGCTGCCACAGTCATCTTTCATGTGGATGCTAGGGAACCCAACTCAGGTCCGCAATCTTACACAGCAGACATTTTATTGACGGAGCTATCTCCCTAGGCTCTGAAAAAGTCACTTTGTGTGTGTGTGGGGGGGGGGGGAATAGGTATTTTGGTCCAAGTTTATTAAAACAGATGGTCTACCTAAACTTAGTGTTCAAAATGGCAACTTCAACCATGTTGATTCACTGAGTCCAATATCTACATAACACCAGCATATTCATCAGTAATTCTGAAAGAGATCACATGCAGGAAAGTGCAGGATACAAAGTACAAATTCCGGGGGTGAATGGACTTCCTGGTTGCACTGACTCTTGACAGAGTGCAAGGAAATGCGATGGAGAAGGAAGAGTCTTTTCAAGGAATGCTGCTGGAATAACAGTACACCCACAAGCCACACACTTTTTGATTCCCATCATACACAGCTGCAAAACTGACTCAAATTGACTAAAGAAACCTAAACCTGTTCAGAAAACATAAAAGATTCTCATGATCTTGGGTTAAGCAAAGGGTTCACCCTGCCCCAGACTAAGATTAATGGTGGAATTCAGCAACAAGTTGGGTCCTATCATTTTTGACAACTCCTGCTTTTCCAAATACATGATTAAAGATGAATCACAGATGAGGAGAAATATACATACGAAAGACATGTACTTCACAGATCCAACACAAAGAATTCCAAAAGCTTACTTTAAAAACGAGCAAATGTTTTACACAAATACTTCATTGGAATAAGATCTACAGAGGGCACGTGAGTGCCAGAGAAAAACCAGTCATTAGAGAAACAGTAATTACAATCCCAGGGAGGTTGTGCTCCATACCCACCAATACACAAAGCTATCAGATGACGGAAATGGCTGAGCACAGCAAAGTTATCAGATGTAAAGAGATGGATACTGTATGCACTCTTCTATATTGTTGTTGATAACATAAAATGAAGTATGGCTCTTCCTTACAGGGTTATGTAAATATCAATTGTACCTCTTGCCTACTCCACTCTGGGTGCCTGTTTACCCAAGAGAAATGAAAGGTGTCTTCCAAGCACCTGTTGACAGAGTTTAATTTATCATGTTCCAGGATGAGAGGCAGGCTCCAGTATCCGTACGAGGTGAATGGACAACTATCAGTGGGGTACATCTACAGAGAACTTGACAATGCGAAGGATTAAGATATTGCTATGTGTCACGTGACAGCTGAATCTCAAATTAATGAGGCCAAGCGAGAGATGCCAGGCACCCCCCTCTAGAGTATGCATAAACGAATCTCCAGTGAAGTAAATCGAATCAGGAGCTGTCTATAGACAAGAGACAAAGGTTGATCTGGCAGGGACACGTAGGTGAAAAGAGGTACGAGGCCGTGTGTGTTATCTTGGTCACTGCGGTCATTTTACAGGGGAATGCTCAGTCAAAATATACAAATTATACACTTTGAACATATCACATGCCAATTATGCTGTTTGAAAACAATGATAATAACTAGTGAGTACCAGGAATGTGCCGGCACTTCCATTCATATGGGCTGTGTCATGAACAGTCACCTGCCCGTGAACACTTATACATGGTGTCCTCTCCCTTTAATGGGGACAAAAAGGAAAATACCACTTATAGACAGATATCTCTCTCTCTCTCTCTCTCTCTCTCTCTCTCTCTCTCTCTCTCTCTCTCTCTCTCTCTGTATATGTGTGTGTATGTGTTTGTCTGTCTGTCTGCACAGGGTCATATGACTACATCAAAGGCACTAGGGACATCGTAGGAAGGAGCATAGACAGAGAGCATGTCTGCATGCTTTAGTCCTCCCATGTCCCTTGCAGTCTGTAAGGGCAGCATCAGCTCATATAACTAGGGTGAATTACCACTGACAATGATATGGATTCAAATTTCCCTTCTTGTGTTTGAACCTTCGGACACCTGAACTAGTGGTACTGTCAGGGCACGTTGTAGACTCTCTGGGAAGTAGGGCCCAGTTTAGGACCACGGAGGGACTTGAGGTCAACTGTAGTCTGCTTCAGTTGTCCACACCTTACTGCTACCATGGACTACTGTACCACCTCTGCCACCATTGCTTTCCTACCCTAATGGATGGAGCAGCCATGAAACACAGAGCCAAATGAATCTCCCCTGCCTTGTCTCCATGATGGATTCTATCACAGTAACACAAAAAGTTATATAGAGCCGGGCGGTGATGGCACACGCTTATAATCACAGCACTCGGGAAGTAGAGGCAGGTAGATCTTTGTAAATTCAAATCCAAACAAACTGGTCTACAAGAGCTAGCACCGGGACAGGCTCCAAAGCTACTGAGAAATCCTGTCTCAAAAAAAAAAATGTCATATAGAACCTCAGTCAGATGAGCACCCTTCTCTAAGAGGCATGAATAGAGAGCTGTAAGAAGAGAGAATCAAGGACAGGTTCACAGAGAAGCAACAACTGAACTGAATCTCACTGGTAGAATGAGCTTCCACCAAGTAGGGAGCTAGAGACACGGCTCAGCAGCTAAGAGTACTAAAGTCCTTGCCAAGCACCCACATGACAGCTTACAACGATCTGTAACCTCAGTTCCAAGGGGATCAAATGCCTTTTTCTGGCCTCCATGGGCATTATACATATGTGGTATACAGATATACATGTAGACAAAACATATACATAAAATAAATATGTAAACAAATAAATAAATCTAAATAAAAAATTAATCAAGTAAGGAAGAAGACACGGGGACACATAGCATTTCTGTGGCTGATTTCATGGCGGTTGATGGTGAATGAGCAAATGCACAAAGCCTAAAAATGATTACCAACATCAGTTCAGTTTTCACCTGGTTAAATGTGAGGCTATGAAAAGGTAAGGAGGAGTTAGAGAGATGGCTCAGTGGTTAAGAGGTTAAGAGCATTCGCTCTTCATCCAGAACCTCAGTTCAGTTCCCAGTACCCATGTTTGGCTCATCACAACTGCCCATGATTCCAACTCCAAGGCATCTGATACCTCTGTCCTCTGCCAACCTCTGCAGGCCCCTGTACTTATTTGCAAAAACCAGCCCCCAACACACATAATTAAAATTAAAAATAAAATCTTTAAATCTGAAACACTGAAAAGGCAGCAAAGTGTTACTTCTAACTCAACATTCACGTTTTGGCACTTTTGCCCACCACTGTATCCCCGGTGCCCCACGCCTCTCAAGGCGTATAGCAAGTTATAAAATAAATATCCAGGAGAAGAACAAAACTAAATGTAAATCCTGGGAAGTATAAACAGGAACAGAAATCAATGAAAACGGTCTGTGGTTTTTCCACACGCCATTCAGCACTGACAGTGATGTAAATGAGGGCGAGAATGGCATTAGTGACATCTGCTAAGTGCTGCCTTTGTACAGACGTGGACACCGTGTTCTACCATCCACCACCAGCCTTGTGTCCTTAGCACTGGTTTCCCCCAGGTAGGAAAACAGGGGCTCTCACCAACCAGGTAACTGTTCCTGTAAGATCATGCTCTAGCACCTGGGGACAGAACGAGAGCCTGAGCAACCTGATCCGTCTGCCTCTTGCTCACATGCTGCCTAAGCACCTGCTAAACCAGGGTGGAGCACGAGGCCATCCGTGCCCTACAGAAAGGAACCGTGTTTCTGACGACAGCCATAGCCCATACTAAGAAAGATGACTACTGGGTTGCAATAGTTAGCCACCCAACGACACCGCTCCTGCTTGAAAAGACCAGATGAAAAAAGAGACTCCTAATGACAAGGCTGCTCACCTGGTACAAGTCATACCCTTAGCAATGATGACTCGCCATTTCCTCATCTAAGTTCTATTTAGAGGTACGTGTGCTGTGTATGCGTTGTGAATGTGTGCTGGCTTTTTAAAATGGGTGATGGGATCTGAACTCAGGTCCTCATACATTGACAGCAAGTTTTCTCTCCATCTTTAAAACTGGTTTGGGTTTTGTTTTGTTTGAATGATAGTTGAGAGAAATGGAGGTCCAAGATCTCCCAGCCCACACTCTTATCTAGTCTCCATCATGAACGTCCCTTGGCAAGATGGTTGGTCCAGCATAAAGGAACATCAACAATCCAACAGAAAACTCACACCATGATCCTGAACTCTTTTGATGCAATATTCTAAAGTAGACTTTCTACAGCATGGGAATCCACCTAGAAGTTTTTGTTTTTGTTTTTGTTTTTTTTGGTTTTTTCGAGACAGGGTTTCTCTATGGCTTTGGAGCCTGTCCTGGAACTCGCTCTGTAGACCAGGCTGGTCTCGAACTCAAGAGATCCGCCTGCCTCTGCCTCCCGAGTGCTGGGATTAAAGGCGTGCGCCACCATCGCCCGGCTACCTGGAAGTTTTGTAGAGCTCCAGACAGCAAGCGACACTCACGTTCCAGATCTGGGTCTAGCTACCTTTATGTTTAAGAGCTGAGCATCGTAGAGATTAGCCAGTGTGGAAATCGCCATCCTCAACCACAAACTAGAGCCACAGAATAGAGAAAAAACTGCGCCTGTGCCACACACCAAGATCTCACCACACGGTTTCCCAGCCACTGAGACTGAAACTCTAGTTCTTCACTCTTGGAAGGCTGAATCCACAGCTTCATCTCTACAAATAAATCTTGACAAATAAAACTAGAAATAATGAAATACAATAGGAAGCTGCATTTTTTGGTAAAAATAAAATAAAGTAATAACATCATCTTAATTTTCAAACTTGAACCCATTTGAGGGATGTTTTCACATTTTCTCTAAAAACAAAGTATACATCGAAACGTTTCAGAAGCAATTTCTAGTAAATATCTTAAACTACAATGACAGAGTCACTATAAACCAGTCAAACACAAAGGCCTAAATGTGCCCTGAGCCATGACAGCATTTCAGGGGCGAGGGTTGTCACCAACAACTGCACAGTAATTAGAAGCAGTATTTTTGTCTGAAGATCAAAAGAGCATTGTATATGTATATTCAAAAAAGAGCCTCGGGCTGCCTTTCAAAGGGGTCTATTTTAGATCAGAATAACCTACAAGCCATCGGCTTAACCCTTGCTGTGGAGGAAGACATCGATCATCCACACAGCCAGGGCAGCCAGTCCTTCCGCACCCATGAAAATCAAGGGATGAAGTGGGAATGATGGACTGAACTTCCAGAAAGATTTTTCTGAACCCATAAGAAACTTCTGTGTTCTTGGAGGCCTAAGAACGCACTAGGATACCAAACACACACAGCTATGTTCTCAGGGAACTCACACTGGACTGTAAGTATGATGCTGGCTGCTGTGGCTTTGTGGGTTTGTGCTGCGGCACTGACTTAAACTGTCCCTGTTCTACTAATGGTCACTTCTCCATTTATTCTCAACCAACACGGGAGACATAATGTGCAAGTAGGGTCCAGTTCCCACTGCCAGAAGTCACACTCATTTCTAATTTCCAACGCCCAGCACACATGTATCCAACAAATTACATCACTACCAGCCGTTCACTGCCTTGCTTGACCAGACAGGGCCCCCTCTCCCTCTGGACTCTCACTCAGTTGCCAAATTGAGGCAATCCCCAGTCTAGGCCCCTTCCATCCGCATGGTAGTCACATCACAGAATAAGAGTCGGCTATGACCTACCCCGTGGGGGAGGCAGTGATGGGAAACTGCAGTCAGCATACATTGTGTGGAAGTTCAAAGCCTTGGCCAAGGTTTCATATGAAATTCTGAATCATATAGGCAAGGCTATTCTAAATGTCAGTATTCGGAATACACTACGTTAATTTCTTCAGCTGGTTACAACCTACATAAAAGTATGGAGCTACTGGGAGGTTGAGACCTGTGAGTTATTCTGTCTCAAAGAGATGAGATGATGGGCATGGGGTGGAGAAAACTAAACAACAGAGTCCAGGGGTGCAGACTCTATTTGTTTTAAGTGCATTCTGATAGGGACAATCCTAAAGAAAGCTGACCGTGAGGGCAGAGAGGGCAATGATCGGATCGTGGATAGAAAGGCAGGTCAGACACGTCATGACACAAAGACTGTGCCCAAATCCATGAAACTTATCTAAGCCGTGACAAGACAGAAGCAGTAAAATATTATCATTAAAAAGCAATTATATTCTGCTGGGTATAGTGGTATGTGTCTATAATCTCAGTAACCCGGGAGCAAAAGCTGCAAGATCAGAAGTCAATGCCATCTTCAGCTACCACCCACAACAAGCCCAAGACCAGCCTGTGCTATAATCGTTGCTATAATCCTTGTCTTAAAATAAGACCTAAAACATTTACATTAGTGATAATACACTATTCATATTACTAAAAACTCTGAATAAAGGTAAGTACTATAAACTGTAATGCATAGCTAAAGTTTAAGACTATTTCAGACTTTCCAAAAATTAAATCAAATTTATATCACTGCAGATCTGTTTCAATGGCTCCTTTTCTGGATCTCATTGCGATACTGCAGAAGCCCGAGTCTCAGATACATAATGTTATGCTGGGGCCGGAGAGATGCTCTGTGCTTAAGAGTTGCTGCAGTTCTTCCAGGGGAGCAGGGTTCTCTTCCCTGCACCCATGTTGTGAGGCTCGCAATCACCTGGAGTTCCATTCTAGGGGATCCGATGTCTTTGGCCTCTGAGGATGCTTGTGCTCAATTTCATACTCTCTGTCTCTTTCCCCCTTACACATGTGAGCGCGCTCACGCGCGCGCGCGCGCACACACACACATTGTTTTTAATTTAAAATGAATCTTAAAACGTTGTGCTGAGGTAACCTTCATCCAGAGAGCTCAGCAAGCTTCACACATACCTCATTCCAGCCTCACAAGTTGGGGAACTGTTTGAAAAATTAAAACAACTTTTCTCGAAGATTACAAGTGACTGCTTCTGATGCTTAATAGTATTTGAACCCACCTGGACAAAATTTTCCAATCAAAAAACTTCTAATTTTAATATGTAACAAATTCAGGATTGTCTAGTACAGTCTCTAGGATAAGGCGCTACTTCCTCTGCAGGGGAAAAAAGGCTGGCACAGTGCTTATCCTGGCTCCTGGCAGCTTTGTCAACTCTAGCTCCAAAAGAAGGTCACTGATTTGCCAAGTGTCAGCCAGTGTCACCTCCTGAGTCAATGGGTTTGAGAGCAGGGAACAGGACGTGGGAGGTGTTTAGTTAACAGAGCCTGGGGGGGGGGGCAAGGAAACTCACTTGTGCCACACAATTTATGTATGACTAATTAATGAGGCACTCTGGAAACAAAATGGGGAGTTAGAGACACAGCTGGGCAAGAACAGCAACAGGGAAGTGTCACGATTCTAACTTTTTCACAGAAAACTTATCAATGCAAAAATTAAAGAGCCAGCAGCTGGGCTGGCGAAATAAACAGAGCTGGGAGCAGAGGAGAGAGCCAGTCTCCCACTGAGACCAAGGCCTGGCAGGAAGGTCACTTCTTCCCTCAGGCCCAGGAGGGTCTGCCTTCACTGGGGGGGGGGGGGGGCTTACCCCAGTCTTCCCCCACTTCTACTCCCTACTCCACTCCCTACTCTGGCACTGATAAATTCCTTTTCTTAAGCAAAAACCTTTGGGAGGAGCACTCCCCTCCACATTCCCTGCAAATAAATGGCTCTTATCAAATTTACCTTAAGGCATAAAATCTGGAGACAAAACAAAACAAACAAAAACAAAAAAACACAGAGATTTGGGAAAGACTTTAGAAGGGGAGGGGGAATTTCTGAAACCTCTGCTTTGCCTGTGGCCTCTGGACAAGACAACAGTCAGAGCAATTTTCACTTAAAGTTAGTGGCCCTGGGCCTGGAATGTTGGGTCAGCAGTTAGGAGCCACTGCTGCCCTTCCAGGAGACCTAGCAACCATATGGCAACTCATAATCATCTTACCACAGTTTCTGGGGATCGAATGGCCACTTAAGGCCTCCACAGGAGCCAGGTATGAAAATGATGCATAGGCACACATGCAAGCAAAACACCCGTACACATAAAACAAAATAAAAAGTAAACTCATTGGTGCTGAAAATCATGCCTCTCAGAAATCCCCTGTTTCTCTCCATTTCTTCCTGACACTGAGGAGCCTCAAAAGCCATGGCTCCTAAAATAACAGCTTGTGCAAGGATCTGACTGTCACGGGAGAATTTTATCCCAGGAGGTTATCAGAGAAACCTCCAAAGCAGTCTTAAGGATGCACCTGAACTGACAGCCTCTGAAGAGCTGGTGAGAAGCCTTCTCAAGAAGGCATGCTCAGATCGCAGAGAGGAGCAACAGGTCCATGAACAATAAACTCTACTTAAACCCAAGTCTGGCTAGCCCTGCCCTTGCCCCTCTGAGTTTCCCACCTCTAGAGCTAAACACACTTATCACTAAGGTGCTTTACAATGCCCTGGACATGCTCGCTACTGACCTCTGAGAGACTTGCACAATTCTTTCCCTCCAGATGTACAAACAACCACTGTAGAGCTCACTTCTTTGCTACTGAGACTGTGACATCAGGCCGTGATGGCAGGAGCCTTTAATCCCAACACTCAGGAGGCAGAGGCAGGCGGATCTCTGTGAGTTCGAGGCCAGCCTGGTCTACAAGAGCTAGTTCCAGGGTGGCAGTGGAGACTGTCACATCTTCACAGGCACCAGCTTTGCTTTGTCTCCTTGCTTTGGACTTCTCTGCAACCTTCATGTACTTATTGCCTATACCCATTTCAGCTCCAGAGTCCCTTAGTAGGTGATCTCTCTCTCTTAAGGTTTTCTCTCCTCTGCTGTATATTCCCTGCACCTTCTTTGCTGCCCTTTACCATTTACCATAGCCTTTATTGACCGCTCGCCATTTTAATATGGGTGGAAGACTGAGTAGGTGACCATCTCCCCACTTACCAGAGATTGCAGTAGTTCAAGGCCTTTGTGTAGTTGTCTTCACTATTAAATTCCAACATACACATCTGATTATGGTTTGTGAGATGAATGAATGAGTGAATGGAATAAATATATGCCTGTTTCCAGTTTCTCTCCTCAACCATGCAATAATTTCGAGGTTTTTTTCTTCAACCTGCTTTGTGTGAAAGGATGATGTCAAGGACCAACTCAGTGGTCCTTTCTTTCTGATCCTCGCTGTCTGGATCATTATCCGCAATTCTTGGCTTTCTCATCCCACTCTCCAGGTGCTCCTCCTGGGTCCTGCATCAATTCAGCAGCTCTTTCCTCTGCCCTGTGCTCTGCTGGTGGCTTCCAGAGTCCCAAGGCCCAAGCCCTCTTCTGGAACACTCTCCGCAACAGTTTTCCTGGCCTGAAAAGCTAACCAGACTATGGAGTCCCAAACATTTTGCTGGAGTTAGATGTGGCTCTAGCAGCCAGCGGCTTTCCCTATCCTGTCCCCAAGGTCTCCACCTCTCTAACTTCACCTCTCTTCTTATCAAGGTCCTCCACAGCAGTGGTTGTTCTGGTTTTCTGTCTCTTTAAGAGACAAGTCACGCCCACTCCCTCCCCCATCCGCTGAGGCTGGCTGATCTTCAGCTCGCTCTCTTTTCCATCTTCCTCTCCAAGAGGCAGCTTCGCTTCTGCCTCTCTCCCCACTTCTCTGCTTCCCCCTTCTCTGTCTCCCCCCTTCTCTGTCTCTCCTCTTCTCTCTCTCTCTGTCCCCCCTTCACTCTTTCCCCTCCACAACCCCCTGAATAAACATTCAACCTCACTCTACAAGTCGTGTCTATCCATGTCTCTGTCTCCTGCCCGCTTGCCATGTGTCTCCCTGCCTGGGACCAGCCATTGCTCCAGGACCAGCAGCCATCTCTGCCTGGGACTGGCTGCTCCCAGGGCCCGCTACCACCATTTGGGACCTACAGCATTTTTGCTGCCTACTGCCGCTGGGGATCTTGCAGCACTTTTAAAAAAGAATATTAGCGGTTCTTCATCTTCCCAAAGCTGTGATTCTTTAATACAGCTCCTCATGCTGTGGTGACCCCCCCAACCAGAAAATTACTTTTGTTGCTACTTCATAACTGTAATTTTGCTACTGTTATGAATCCTAATTGTTAAGTTTCAAAGCCTTGGACAAATGGCTGAGGTGCCTATTTAACTTAACCAGATTCTCCCAACATCTCTCAGCCCCTACCTGTTACAAGGTCCTAATGGCTTATGGACCCAGTACCCTCTACCCTGAACTCCAGCCCAGGGGCTAAGCAGCTCTTCTCTACACAATCCAGTCATTTTGGTTACTCAATTGTTTTGTACCTTTTCCCTCTTAGCTACTATAGCTGGTCCCCCTTTCTCCCCTCTTTCTTCCCCTCTCCTCATACAGCTCAGGGTCATGTCTACTCTGGATTCTCCCAGATGTCCCTGCCCTCACTATGTCTCTCTTTTCTCTACGACAAACTTTCTCTTCTACCACACCTAGGAACAGTCGCGTCCTTTCCCTTTTAATTTCTTTTTGTATTCAGTAATGTAAATATCTGAAAACAGGGTATCTGATGGGTGGCCCCTGTGAAGGTCATTCAACTCTCAAAGGGTCAAAATCCACAGGTTGAGAATCACTACCCTTATAGTAAGGGCTTACCCTGGGCTTTTGTGTTCTTCAACATTAGGCCCTCTAGGAACATAACCTCCACCTTGTGTGGTCAAGCTGTGGCTCCTCTGTATGTTCCCAAAACAAGCGCCTTCATGGACAGAGAAGTAAAAGCCAACTCATCCAGTCTTTGCTCTGGGTCCTTTGAGACTGCTTAAAGGCAACCAGCTCAGGAGTGAGCAGGGCTTCCTGCCTCCCAGGTTAATTCACTCATTTCCTCACCGGCCACACATGCTGGGGGTTTCTGCCCTAACTCCATCTATACAGTTCTGAAAACAACAAACAAACAAACCTGCTGTTCCGCGTATAGAAACAAGGGGGGTGAGGGCAGTCTCTTCAAAAGCCTCCAGACTTTTGTAAACAGAGCACTGATAATAGCAATCAGTAATTCTGAACACAGCAGTGGCTGATTCAACACTTACCTGCCTACACAGAGGACCTTATACTGGACATTTCAGTCTCTTCTCCCAAATCGCATGGTTTGGACACTTTGTCAGTTTTATTCTGCCTCCCTGAGGACTGTTCTGCGCTTACAAAGGCCACACCTTGGGGCTGCTTATTCTGCCCTTACCAGTTCCCCTGAGAACAAAGCTCCTGCAGCCCAGGTGGGCTCGAGAACACAGGAGGAGCAGGCATTGTATGAATGTACAGCCAGCTAAGACGTCCTCTTTGTGATCAAGCTTGCCCCTAGCTGCTCCCAACATTATCATGTTGTAACAAATGCACCCCAAAGACCCTTGGGTGCCATAGATATTAATCAAGCCCACTTCAGGAATTACAGGAGCAAGAGGATGGAGCAGGTCCATTGTACAGATAAGAAGATGAGGCTTGCACTGAGATCTAGTTAAAGGGGACTTCATACCGTGTTTAAAGCTAAGGACAGAGCTAGGAATCTAAGGTAGGCAATGCAATCCAAACTATGTATATAGACAAATGTACATAGCAAGTAAGGTAAAGGGAGCCGGGAGAGAGATGGAACAGTAGATAAGGTAATGAGGAGGGGGGGAAATTGGCAAGATCGCTGCTAAAAGAAGCCTTCAAGAAAGACAGTGATGAACACAACCCAAAGTCTCTCTTAGCACCACAGAAAACGGTGCTTACCTGTTAAGGTAAAAGCAAAATGTGCACGACATGTAACATAAAGGGACAACCCAGCCTATATTTGTTTTCTGTCTAGAAGAGATAAAGAATGGTCTGTGGCTATGAATTGTGCTAGAGATGTGGGTTTACTGTACAGAATTAGTAAACCCAAGAGCAAAACATTCAGACCAGGGCTTCAGGAGCCCCTGAACAGGGAATGGTGGCAGGTGGGTTGACATCGTTGTCACCTGGGCATCACATGTTTCTGCTCAGACTCATCTCTACAGACCCTTCAAGAAAGGCTCAGAAATTCAGAAAGTGATAATCTGGATTAATTTTACTATAATTAGCAAGGCACGGTTAGATAAAAAATAATTAGAATGTTTCAATGAAAATAAAAGAGACTTGTGACTCACCTGCAGCCACTCTCAAGGAGAAACTGTGACTTAGTCCGTGAGCGAGCTGACGTGTGCGCACTGCCCTTCTTTATCTCTACATCTGGTGTGTCCACTATTCAAAACAAACCTGCTGTTCCTGTCA
Organism: Microtus pennsylvanicus; assembly: GCF_037038515.1. NCBI lineage: Eukaryota > Metazoa > Chordata > Mammalia > Rodentia > Cricetidae > Microtus > Microtus pennsylvanicus. The sequence continues at coordinate 48,566,153 of NC_134586.1, forward strand.
AGTGCTTTTAAAGTCTTTGGTGCTTTTGTCTTCTCACAGGTGAGACTTCTGCGGGTTGGAGGTGGATGCTTCACACGTCAGAGGTGGGAGGGGAGTCGCCATTACTCTCTAGGAGACCAAGCCCCAGAACTTCCCCGAGGTCATGCTTGAGATCCCTGCCGGGCGGTGTGGCACACGCCTTTAATCCCAGCACTCGGAGGCGGAGGCAGGCAGATCTCTGTGAGTTCGAGACCAGCCTGGTCTACAAGAGCTAGTTCCAGGACAGGCTCCAAAACCACAGAGAAACCCTGTCTCAAAAAACCAAAAAAAAAAAAAAAAAAAAAGGAGAGATCCCTGCCGAGGCAGTGTGTGCCACATCTGTGTGCTAATTCACAGCCACAGGAACAATAGCAAAGCCATGATCTTCACAAGATCCACAGAGGCAATGGCCTCCCGACTTATCTCAAGCGGAACATATATATATATATATATATGTTGAAAGTAAGGTGAATGGTTGAGGAGCAAACAGGCCATGGAGTCACCACTACTGACAGCGGTGCACTCAGGGTGACATGCTTCTAGAATGTAAGATAAAGAGGACCGGCTAACTACAAAGGAGTATGTTAAGACTGCATATGAATTATAAAGAGATTGGGGTCAGGGTGGGGCAGTAGGTCCTTAGACTAATATGGAAGGAAAGGAATGGACATAGGTAAGGAAGAAGTCAGGCGACTCCAGAACACATGGATCAAAACACGTACAGTCTAGATGGGAGGAAGCGATTTAGCTGTGTATTACTGCGTGAGAAACATATTGTAGAAATTTTAAGCCAAATAGCTTTGAAACTCTGGGAGCACAGACCGCTTGTCTCTGCTGTCTGGCCCTGGGGCTTAGCTAGAGGCTGTAATTAAACATATTTTGAATCTCTAGCAGAAAAACAATCCTTTAGAAAGTTAAACAGTAATAGAGTCAGGCATGGTCACTCGTATTTAACATGAGTTCCAGGATCAAGATGACGACTTCTGGGCTTACAACAAAAGTTTAATTTCTGAATCAGAAACATTTGATTTTTCTTGAAAATTTAACCCCAATTTATATCACAGAATTTTCTGTGTATATTATCCTGTTTGTTGTTAATCAATAAAACAACTTTGATGACCTCAAGGTAAAGGGTACATGGGGGGGGGGGGGAGAAGACTGAAAACTGTAGTCAGGCATCTCAGAAGTCACCTTCCACAAATGTCACTGTTCAGAGAACCTGAAGAGCTAGGTGCTTTTTAAAAATTAAAATGTCCTTGCTGCCGAAATGTTATTCAACAGTAAACTGGCTGAAAAATCTTTAATGGGTCAAGAAGATTGCTCAGCGGGTCTAAGTATAAGGAACTGAGTTCAAATCCCCACCCCCTATGTAAAAAGCTAGGCAGAGACAACACACCCACAACTTGTAATGCAGAGGCAGAGATGGGAGAATTTCAGGGCTTGCTGGTGCTCTGACCAGACATATTCCCAGCTCCCCTGAAGACTTCCTATTCTTTTTTTTTTTCAGTGAAGATCAAACAAATGTTCTCCATTTATTCATTTCTTTTTTTTAATTGATTTTTATTGAGCTCTATATTTTTCTCTGCCCCTCCCCCCTCCTTCAACCCTCTTCCAAGGACCCCATGCTCCTAATTTACTCAAGAGATCTTGTCTTTTTCTACTACCCATGTAGATTAGATCTATGTATGTCTCTTTTAGGGTTCATGCTGGCATACCTGGATATCAACATGTAGAAGAATGAAAATAGATCCATATCTATCACCATGCACAAAACTCAAGTCCAAATGGATCAACATAAAGCCAGCCACACTGAACTTTATGGAAGAGAAAGTGGGAAGTACACACTTGAACACACTGGCACAGGAGACTACTTCCTAAATATAACCCCAGCAGCACAGACACTGAGAGAAACAATTAATAAATGGGACATCCTAAAACTGAAAAGCTTCTATAAAGCAAAGGACATGGTCAACAAAAAGACTTTCTATTCTGAATAATGTATGTGGAACAAAGGAAGACAGGAGATGAGGAAGCAAGCAGTGTCTTCTGGTGGAAGCGGAGTGTGTGGCATGGCTCACTTGAGAGATGTGCATCTTCTAAAGCTTTATTAAGGATTTCAGGGCCTGGGTGGGAGATGGGAGGATGGCTCGGTTTGTAAAGTGCTTCTGTACAAGCATGAGAACCTGAGTTTGACTCCCAGTACACACATAAAAAGCATGTGGGTACAAAAGAATGCTTCTGGGATCTCAGTGTCGGGGAGATAGAGACAAGAGGATCCATGTGGTTGGAGGGCTAGCCAGCGGGCTCCAGGCCAGCAAGAGATCATGTCTCAATAAAAATGATGACTTGTGTTTCTGATGAACAAGACTCCAGGGTATGCTCCGATCGCCATACACAGATACATGGGCATGTGCACCCATACTGGTAAGAATGCATGTATTCTCTCTCTCTCTCTCTCTCTCTCTCTCTGGTGTTTGTGCATGTGCATGCACGTGCATGCGTGCGCACGCGCGCGCGCGCACACACACACACACACACACTCCCACAAAGTACCAAAGAGCTCCAGCAAGAAAGAGCTACTTTCTCTGTGGCATTTCCTAAGTTATTAATCAAACATCTTCTAGACAGCAAGCCATGGTAGAGGGGTGATCTGAGCTACCATCCAAGGGAAAAAATCAGACAGTGAAGGGGAGAGGAAAGAAATACACTTTTGTGAATGTCAGCACTCTTGTGACAAGGGCAAACCCAATTTGATCATAATCACACATCAGTAGAAAGCCTCTTGATATCATCAGAGAGCAGACGTGCAGGACCAGCTTCTACTAATAATAATAACAATAACAATAAATGTAATAATCTGTTCTGTCTCTTTAAGAGACAAGCCATGCCCACTCCCTCCCCAGTCCCCTGAGACAGGCAGCTCTTCCTTCCTGCTTGTAGCCTGAGTCTCTTCCTTTTGTCTCCCTCTTGAAGAGTCAGCTTCCCTCTCTCCCTTCTCTCTGTCTCTCTGTCTCTGTCTCTCTCTCTCTTTCTCTGCCTCTCTGCCCTTCTCCCCTTCTCCCTTTCCCCTCCATAGCCCACTAAATAAATATCCAAACTCATCCTGCATGGTGTGACTATCATCTGTCTCTCGCCCACCAGGTGGCTCCTTGCTCAGGCCCAGCTTCTTGGATATCTGCAGTGTGATCATTTTTATTAATCCATTACAATAACAATATTAATAATGTGATTTGTAATATATTCAACTAAATCTATACTTTAAGTGGATATCCAAAGCATAACCTAACATTTAATAAAAAAAAAAAAAAGACTTTTCTATGAGGAAGTAGTAGCTTCTTACATGACAGGAACAGGTTGACTTCCCAGGCAGTGAAAAGATATGTCAAATAATACTAGAAAGGATAAATTCACTAGATGCTCTTCTCAACCCCCAGAAAGTTCTGGGGTTAACCTGAGGGCAAAGTATAGCCTTGACATAGCAATAATAAGCCCACATGCTTGTTCACTCCCAGCTACAGACGTACCATCTGTTGGTGTATCACGACAGCAGGGCAGGCTGTGTATGTGTTACATGGGGGCCAGGGAAGAAATTAAATAAGAAATCTCTATTCCTTTCATTCAGTTTTGCTACAAACCTACAATGGCTCTAATTCTTTAAAGTTGGGAAGATGGTTACTTGCTAAAGTATTTGCCAGGTAAGTACTAGGAACTGAGTCTGGTTCCCCTGAGTCTCGTTCCCTGGCACCCATAGGAAATATTGTGTGCTGTGGTCAAGGGTCTGTGATCCCAGTGCTAGGGGTGGAGGAGACAGGGCATTCACTGGGCAGCCTGCCTATACTACTTGAGGAGCGCAAGGACCAGTCCAGAGACCCTGAATCAAAATAGCAAGATGGAGTGTGATGAGGAAAGACACCCGATGCTGACCTCACATGCACACACACATAAGTACATGCACATGACACACACACATGTGTTTTTACCATTTTTTTTTGGTTTTTTTTTTTTGGATTTTTCTGAGACAGGGTTTCTCCATTGCTTTTGGTTCTTGTCCTAGAACTAGCTCTTGTAGACCAGGCTGGCCTCGAACTCAGAGATCCGCCTGCCTCTGCCTCCCGAGTGCTGGAATTAAAGGTGTGCGCCACCACTGCCCGGCTGTTCTTACCAATTTTAAGAACGGTGGTTTCATATGTTTCAAGCTTCTATTTGCTTAGTAGTTGTGCTTTTGGTTTTCCTTGTTCAGATACAAAAAAAAGTGAAAAACAAGAAAAACTGGAACATGCCCTTTTCATGTTAATTTGGTTTTTCGAGACAGGGTTTCTCCCCGTGTAATCATTGAGATAGGGAGGCACTCTGACTGAGAGGCAGGGCCAGATGTTAAACCCTAAGGGCCTCAGCTTTGAGTCAAATGGAATGGTGAGTTTTCACAAATATCCAATGTCCTTTCACAGCTCTTTACGCATATGAGAAGTCCCACGTCTCAACAGCAAATGAACACAACGGCTCACATCTACAATAGTTTTAGGAATTCCATCAAGACCATGTCAGTTCATAAACTGAGAAGAAAACCCAGCAGTGAGCTTTTAAAACAAACCTAAAAAGCTACTAGAAAGCTGAAATGAAATTGCTTGAAGGTCGGTTAGATATTATTTTAAATAATAAAAAGCTATAGTAGATAAGGTATATAATACATAAATAAACACACACACACACAATTCCCAACTGAGGAAACTGGAAAATAAAAATAAAAAAAAATAAAACAATATTTTTTTTTCTAGAAGTCATAGCATCAGGAGCACTTTGTTATCCTGGCTTTCAGGCTTGCAAGTACGCTAGGACTTTGTACAATCTTGTAATTAGAGAACGAACACAAGCCCGTCCACAATGCACTAATCCTAATAGAATGGACTCATTCTCTGCACTAGGAATAAGAAGGTACTTAACAAAATAAATTATCACCTTTAGGTGAGTTATTTCTGGTTTAAAAATGGGTGAGCATTAGCATGAGAACAGAAAACTTGTGTGTCTGGTGAATAAGAACTAATTTCCTGAATTATGGGCTGTGCTGAAATTTCCTTTAAAATGCTCCAAAAAGTTCAGTGAGAGGAGAGAGGAAACATCATACATAAAACTCCACGCAAAGCGAAAGCACTCTAGCCATTTTCCAACGTTCATTGTATAACACCAAGAACACTGGGGAAATGTCTGTGCATTCCCAGAGGGTCAGACGTCCTAGCAGCGACAGGTGCTATGCCAGTGTGACCTGTGTAGGGTGGGAAAGGAACCTGGACTGAGAGCGTGAGTGAGACCTGTGACTAGCAAGTCGAGAGCTGCCTCCACACCCGCGTCTGAATGGAAGGCTCTTGGCACCTCTGCTGAGGGTGTCTTTTCACTGCTCTCTCCTACAGGAAACGCCAGCCAGGCATGATATGTGACACTGAACCTGGGGCGAAATGCTGAGAAGGAAACTAACAGCTAACTGAGTCTATGTGGGCAGCTGCAACCGTGGCACATGAAGACTGCAAATAATCCGTGTGTTTGTCCTATGGCTAATAAATATAAGTCACTGTAAAGTGTGAGTGGACCTGTGGGTATGCAGCTGTGTGTATAGATGCTCATTGTGGGGCCCAGGGCAGCCAGGCCACACATGTGATGCCCAGAGCAGCTTGGCCACACATAAGAGGGCCAGGCCATGTGAAGCCCAGGGCAGTCAGCCCACACGTGTGAGGCCCAGGCAGCACAGCTTCCATAGCAGGCAGCATTGGGTTCCAGGAAAAACCATAAGCTGACACCACCCAGGGAGGGCCAGCATCTACGAGGAAGTACCAGACATTCCAACCATTAGATAAGATTAGATTAAGATCACCAGATAGCCCAGGATTCACCCACCCTCCTTTTGCCAAGACCCCTAGATAAATATCAGCCAATCAGGGTCCTGAACCCTGGAAATCCCCTCACCCCAACCTCTACTATGATAAAAACCATTTCTCAACTGGGCTTGGGTCTCTCTGCTCTCAACTGCTGTGTCGGACGGATGGAGAGTCCAAGTTTAAGCTTGAATAAAGGCTCTTGGCTTTTGCATACAAGACTTGGTCTCCTAGTTGGTTTTGAGGACTCCATGATCTGGGCATGTGTGTGAAAGTGCATGTGTGTATGCAGGTACACATGTATGTGTATGTGTGTGTATGTGTGTGTATATGTGTGTGTTATGTATGTGTGTGTATGTGTATGTGTGTGTATGTGTGTGTCTGTGTATGTATATGTGTATGTGTGTGTGTCTGTGTATGTGTATATGTGTATGTGTGTATGTGTGTGTATGTGTGTTTGTGTGTGTATGTGTATGTTTGTGTGTGTATGTGTGTGTATGTGTATGTGTGTGTATGTGTGTGTGTATGTGTGTGTATGTGTGTGTTTGTGTGTGTATGTGTATGTTTGTGTGTGTATGTGTGTGTATGTGTATGTGTGTGTGTATGTGTGTGTATGTGTGTATGTATGTGTGTATGTGTGTGTGTATGTGTGTGTATGTGTATGTGTGTGTGTGTGTATGTGTATGTGTGTGTGTATGTGTGTGTGTATGTGTATGTGTACGTGCAGAGGCCGGAGGTCAACCTTGGGTTTTGTCCCTCAGAAACCATCTACCTTGTTTTTTGAGACAGGGTCTCATACTAGTCTAGATGCATTAATTACACTAGGCTGGCTGGCCAGGTAAACCCCAGGGGTCCATCTGTCAGGTCAGTACTTCTACATTGTGACTACATGCTCTTGCCCGGCTTCTCATATAGGTACTGGGAACTGAACAGGGGCAATCACTCTACCAAGCACGCTATCTCCCCTCCCTAGATATTATAAATTTATTATAACCAACAAAGCAGAATGCTTCCTTGATGATGCTCTTTGTACTCAACACTGTGCTAAATGCTTCATATCTAAGCTGTCCAATCCAAAGGTCACAGCCATACTGAGCCCTGGGACCAAGGTTGGCTCAGAATGAGCTGAAATGTCTATCTCATGAAGACCTAAATTGAAATAAATATTCAATTTAGTTTCTGGAAATCTTTTTGTTCCTTTTTTTACTTCTGTGTGTATTCAGGTGTGTGACTTTAGGTGTGTGGATGTCACCATACAAGTGTAGACTCAGAGGAAAACCCAATCCTTGCTTCTCACCTTCCAACCTTTTCAAACAGGGGCTCATGCTGTTGACCAGCATAAATACCAGGCTGCCTGGCCCAGCCGTTTCCTGGGACTCGCATCTCCAGCTCCAATCTCCCCATAAAAACACTGGGATTACAGATTCATGCTATTTTACCTAGCTTCTCACCGGTTCCAGGGATTAAAATTCCCCCTGGTTTTTCACCTTTGCATGACAAACAAACTCTGTCCATTAAACCATCCTCCCTCATTTAAACAGGATTAAAACAACTTTCACAAATGAATATACACTTTTGATGTAATTTTCATGAGATCCAAACTTAGGTCAAGTCGTTCTGATGAAATTTAGTGTCCCATCTACAATATGTTTTGTTTTTTTTTAATTTGTTTTTTATGTGCATTTGTGTAAAGGTGTCAGATCCCCTGGAACTGAAATTACTGGAGTTGTGAGCTGCCATATGGGTGCTGAGAATTGAACCCAGGTCCTCTGGGAGAGCAGCCAGTGCTTTTAACCACTGAGCCATCTCTCCGGCGCCTAATCTACAATATGTTGGAGATAGGAAACATGTACCTAAATTAGAGGACAGCATGATGCTCAATACTAAGACTTAATAAGGAAAAAAAAAGTTTAGAGTTTTGTGTCTAATTTTCATACAGTATATTGAAATAAGAATATTCTGGATGTGCTGGGTAATGTAAACACATTCAAATTCATTTTGTCTGTTTCTTTTCATTCTTTCATGTGAGTACCCAAGGCCCTGAAGTCACAGCTGGGCTCACATTCCACTTCATGAGTGGTTCTGTACAGGTGGATCCTCATCTACCCTCCAGACTCCCCAGAGCAGACTACTGGCCCCACTTTACAGATGAGGATACCAAGGCTCAAGGAGGAAAGCCATGCCCAGGGTCACTCAGTACATTACTGGACTTGGGCTACCACCAGATTTTCAAGAGCAGCTCTGAGTGTGGGCCACATCTCAAAGCATAAGCATTAAAAACATCACAGCGTGGGAATTTGACATCTGGGTTATTACTACTAAAACAGTTAACTACACATGCTTTGAGGCTGTAGTCACAAGGTCTTGTTCACCCCAGAAACTCAATCTTTTGGGATTAATCTGTCTGCCATAAATATCAGCAAGCATTTAACAATACAAGAAGATCATTACTGCAGCTTGAACCAGATGAAGGACTCGAATTAAATTCCATCAAACCACACTGAATTGACACACTTTGACAGGCTCCTTACACCCAGCCCTCCACCCCCGGGGGAGCTTGCATTTAATTTTATTTTTTTAAGTATGCTCCCCTGTTCTTTCCACCAAGGCAAAAAGAGAAGGCCCTGGGAAATGCTGAATGGGGTAAACAGAAAGAAAGTACAACCCAGTTAACAGGGGACGTGGATGGACCTCCAGAATCTGTGAAAACACAAAACCAAGAGGGTGCGTTTCCACCCCTGCACAGTCTCGCTTTTGTTGAAGAGCCAAGGCCCCCCGTCCTAAAACGTGTGGGCAATACATCAGCAGGCATTATTTTAAATCGGTTGGTTTTATAAAATAAGCCAAGAGTTGAAAGAGGCAGGACTAATTACCAACATTCCTTGATGAATTACTTGGTGGCGTGTGCTAAGTCAATGTACGTCTGCGTCTTGATCCCCAAGTTTAGCCTGTACTTATTTCCCAGGAGGCAGAAGGAACATGTGGCTAATTAAGGCCCCGCTCTCCACAGCCAGAGGACTCAAAGGTAAGACTTCTTTGTGGGAGAAGAAAAGACAAAAGGAAAGGTTCTTTGCCTGGTCCTTATTAATCTAATTTTTACTAGTTCACTAGAAAAACAGAGCTGATCTTGTCACCTTGTAGGCAGTGTGAAAAATGTTACCTACTTGTAAGTTAGCCAAGAAGAATTTGTTAATCCTGTCCTAACTGGCAGGAATGTCTCTGGTTTGTCGCTCCTAATTTAGTCTCAACAAAATTTCCAACCTCTAAAATGTAATTATATAAACACCAGGGCCAACAAGGGAGATTACAACGAAGTTATGTACGCCGTTGGTAAAGAAGGGAGTAATCTGAATTGTGCCTCTTATTTTAGGTCTCTTGACAGCTCTTTAAATTCATTCACAACTGGGTGATTAAATTCCTTTTGCTCATTTTTAATTGCCAGGATCCCTGAACCTTCTTATCTTGTTTCTAGGAGAACAGTAAGATCTGTGTGACGTGCATGAGTCTGCTAAACCTACCCATCAGAAGCAGTGTGTGCCTCAGAGAGCGGTAGGTGAACAGGAAGTCACTGACGCTAAGGTAAAATGCATTAAAGACATTGCTCCAGTTACATAAAGACTGCATGCACCCAGTCTCCTAGGTTCCGTGTCTCACGTATGTGTGCACCTGTGTGGACACACGTGCACATGTGTATGGGTGTGAAGGCTAGAGGTTGACATCAAGCGTCTTCCCCTGTCAGTCTACACCTTTTATTTTGAAACAGGATCTCTACTGGATCTGGGGCTCACCGATTCAGCTGGGCTGGCTGGCCCAGGAGCTCCAGTGCTTGTCCCATCCCTGCCTCCCCAGTGTTGAGATTGTAGGCCCGCATGCAGGGATCGGGCTCGGCTTCCAACACTCGCAAGGCAAGCACTTCGCCAAACTGAGCTACCAGTCCAGCACCCTAAAGCCCCAAATCTAGTTTAAAGGAAAACGGGAAGAGAACCCTTAATTAGCATTACATCCAAGCCAAGCAACATCCCCAGCATCTCCAGTAGGAACAATTTGCCTTTCATTCATCTGGACCATCTTCCGGTATTATCAATTTTAAAAACAGTGATAAAAGCAATTCTCTTTCGAGAACATTCTACGCTAACTGCATCCTAGTTTGTGTGCTTTCTATACACCAGGTTTTAGTTCCTCTTCTTCTCACATAGTTATGACATTATTAACAAGCTCTGAAGAGCTAGGAGAGGCTACGCAGGATGATACAGTTTCCAAGTTTAGGCTAACACTCAAAACGGCAATAAAAAGAGACACAGCCAGGGCAAGAGTCAATATTCTAGTATTGATTGCAGCTATATCCTTGAGCAAAGCCACTGTACTAATTTACATATTTTAACAAAAATTCTAGCCATTTATTTTAGGAAGGTGAAGGTAAATTGTGTCCTTACTCCCTCTTGTTCTAAGACATGCTTACATCCATCAGCAGTCTTATAAGCCTAGCCTTTCTTTAACTGTTGAGATGAAACAGGCAACATTTGTGAAGGGGATTCCGACCTTCTAGTGCAATAATATAACCATTATCACAACTGACATTCACTTAAAAGCAAAGAGAAAAACAAGCAGATTGGAAGTTCTGGTTTTAAGGGCTAAAATAATGGCAAAAAAAATGGAAAAATTTCTTGCACTGAAGGGAGGAGATGAGGAAAGAGAAACAGTACCAACAAAAATGGAACCTTAACTGCAGGGGGAAATCCCTACATGGTGTGAATAAAAGCCATTCAGAACCACGCAGAGTATTGTTAAATACAGAGGCAGATAAGGCACGTGGACTTGGGGTAGACTGGGCCACCGAGATCTGCAGAACATAAATGATCCTGGCTTTGGATTTTCAGATGCTTTTGGAGGAAACCTCCTGTTACATGTTTTTTACCCATAATGATAACTATCACTGAGCCAAAAATTATCATCGCGGTCAGTGTGGCTAGACAGAATTCTTATGTAGGAAAATTGCACTCATTTCCTACATCTCGCCTATCTTAGAGACTAGGGAAGGAAATGTAATGATTCAACAGAGAAGGCTAGGAGTGGAAGGATAGTAGAGAGCATAGCTGTGGGCTCTGCAATATGACCAGAGGCCAGAAATGATCTCCATACGCCAGTTTCTCCCCCTGGGCTAGTCCTGTATATATCCACAGGGTGTGAAGAGAATAGAACTAAAATATGTCAAGTTTTCAACCTGTCACCAGAAGTGCCCACAAGCAGTTCCAGAAGCCAGGGAAGCTGTCTTGCCTTCCCTCCATGTCATCAAAGTAATTCCTACATAAGCCATAGCCAGAAGCTCTGTGATGAACATGGGCTATTATCAGCTCCTATGTAGCCACATCATCTGAGGGGCTGAACATGGCTATCTTCTCCTCTGAAAGCTCATTGGGTTATTCGCTCCAAGAAAGATACTAGCTACCACCAATGAGCCAGAGAGCCAACTGACTGGGCTCAAATCGTGACAACACCTCAACTTTACCAGACCCATCTAACTTCTTCATGCCGGTCCATGCATCTGTGAAATGGGGGTGCTAACAACAGCCTCGCAGAACAGGGATGGGAGTAAAGCAGTCAGTACCATGGCCCTGTGCTAAACACCAGTGTGACTGTGGGACAATGCCCAGCCAGAAGGCAGGAGCCACATCTATAGAAATGCTGACAAATGATCTCGAAGCACAACGGGCAGTGCCCAGCAAGTTGGCCCTTAGGCTCCCCAGCGCTATCAACTGGCTTTGGAGATTCAGTGAGAGAAGAGTGGGGGATTGTGCAGTCTCCAAAGTAGAGACGATGTAGAGCAGATGCACACAGGGTCATGTCTACACGCCCAACACTGCCTGCGGCATCTCTTTAAGCTGTGCCCCTGTGAAAGGTAATGGTGGAACTGTGGAGGGGGAAATGGCAGAAAGTCTCACAGGAAGCAAAGCGACTTAGACGCTTCCTCGTGGATTTTACCTCCCGCAGTAGAAATCCGCTGAAAGCTGACAAGGACAGCCTATAATTTCCAGAAGTCACTGAGGGGGTTTTAAAAATAAGGGAAATTACCTTACAGGTGACAAGGAACAAGTCTGACTGTCCAGGGAAATAGAGTCTCTGTGACTTCGGGGGAGGAAGAGCTGTTTGTAGAAAGAAACTGAGGCTTCTCCCTCTAAATAATGACGTGGTCTGGGCGACAAACAGTTATATGCAAAATCACAAGGGCGGCAATATTTATAAACTCTAAAATCAAGGCTTTCGGCCCTTGTATGTCAGTCACACTAACTGGCAGGTTAATATATGAACATGGGATCCAAAGATAACTTAGACACAGCAGGTCCTATCTTCTGGGGACTACTACAGATTCCAGCTCAGGAGATCAAGGCAAGCTGACCTGCGAGAGGCCATGTCTCTCCTGTCTTAAACATCCACTGTGATGAGATTCAGGTTCATCTATACTGACCAAATAAATCAGGAACAAAAGCTGAACATGAGTTTGAGACATAACTATGTTTGTCTACCATGCACAATGCACTGGAGTCTACTGCCAGTGCTTGCTAAGATTGCTGCTTAAATGGACAGAGGGTTGATGAGATAACCACTGCCTCTCCCACAGGCTAACACAGTTACCACACGCAGGGTCCTACAAAAAGCATGCCTGTGTTTGATGAACAGCAAGCATTATTTCTAATTGTTAAACAATTTGCCCAATTCCTGAACTGATCTGGAAAAAGAAAAAAATTAAAAAATTAATTCCTTTAAACTAAATGGAATATACTAAAGTAATAAAGCATCACAAGAACTCTTTTACATCTATTGACACTTTCTCCAAAAAGGCAAAGGAAAATTTAATACACAACAGAAAGAACAGCTAGCCTTTAGATTCTTAAATTAATGGAGAGAAGGCAGGGAGTGGAACAAGGAGCCACAAGGTTTCCAACAGGGAAATGAATACAAACTATAAACTATTATTATGCCCCCCCCCACGCTGCCAGGGTCTGCGGGGAAGATACCAGGGAATCAAACTGAAGAATTTGACAGTCTCAGATCACAGTAGCAGCTGCTCCAGTAGTGAATTAAAGATACAGCGATGAACCAGGGACAGGTGAGGCTCAGTGAGCGCGTGCGCACCAAGACTCCAGTCAGGGCTGCCATGCTTCTGTGGCTGTGAGAGCCACCATGACTAAAGGTCTGTCCCCAGTGGCTCTGACTTTGTTTCCATCAAGTTTGAGCCTCAGCTCCATATGGCTCATCAATTTCACCTACAGAAGAAAGTGCTCCATTAACAGTTCTCGGCAGGTCCTTTAATTCACAATTTGAAATAGCGGGGTGTGTTCACAACGGTGGAAATTCTATTATGCACCTGTAGTGTCTATGGTAAAGAAGCATGCTTGAACTACCATCCCATAATTTTAGCTTGTTCTGAAGAAACCAAGTTAACACCTCACTAATGTGCAAATACCTACAATAAGACCCCACACTCCATGCCATCTGATGTGAAAATTAATATGAGGAATAGATGCACGAATTACTGAACTTGATAGAATACAGAGGCTATACCTCATGAACAGTGCCCAGAGGCTGAGGAAGAAATTATGGGAATTTCCACTCTCTAATACAAATTCCAAGGAGTCCTAAGTTTTTAGATGTCAACAATTTTTAAACATGCTTCACAGAGTTCTGTAGTCTAAGTAAAATGTTGCCAAAGTCGGGGATTAACCTGAAAACACTGACTTAGCTTGTCAAAATGAGTAGCTCAATCCACCGATAGTGGGCTGCTGGGAATAAGACTTTGTGTGTGTACAGGTGAAAATTAAACTTTGGCCTTTCTTCTAGCATGTAACACAGATGCTGTGAACTAGAGAGACTTAATGGGTTTTCTCCACCTCAGCACCTGCCTACCTTCCCTGAGAAGTGGGCATGCACTGGCTCTACCACGTAAAGCTTTGAAAATGAAGTCAATATTCTGTTGAGGCTATTCTATCAGAAAAAAATGTGCTTAATGTAATATATCACATCAGACTACATTCAATTAGCCTATGTTCGCATTGCTAATGTTTTGAAGATATATATTCACAAAAATCATCCAAGCTCAAACAAATCAGCCGTTTCTCTATAACTATTTACTTCATGAAACTGTATTATGTGATTTAAAGTCACAAAAGGAAAAAGGCGAGTGCTGACGTATGCATTTCTACGCAGTATTTCACAAGGTCTCCATACACTGAGCTTATCTAACTACTTTTATAAAGTGTAAAGCCTTACATTTCCCAAGGAATCACCAACAGAAAACTTGCCTTCACATATATGTTTGAATGTCTTACATTATTACCTCAGATGAAGGAAATCCTGTTTTCATTTGGTCTCTGACTTAAAAGCACCCAAGTTTATCTATACAGCCACTAGTGCCCCATAGACTGCATTCATGGCCACACTTGACTCTTGTATAGCCCAAGGAGAAACACTCTCGGGTTAAACAGAGGCAATGGCTGTTGAGCATGATAGATAAATTTAACCAATGCCACTTTTGGTGGGGCCATGTCTTTTAATAATTAATTTTTGCTTTAACTTGAGGCATTTTTTCTGGTATTCTTTAGTTGTGGGTAGACTGCAGTTCAATCCAGTGTTACCAGAATAGGCAGAGTATAAGGGAAAATTCATAAATTATTCAAATTATTTCACCTAGATATCAACTGTAATAAGGATAGAAAAATAACATTTTAAACACTTAGAAATTATATAAACTTTAGGATAATATTGAAATGATGCTTCCATGCATTCATTTTGTGGTAATTTCTCCACCAACCCATACAACCACTCTAATAGGAAAATCTGTTTCAATTTAATATGCTTCAATACACTATTAAGCATTACCTTCAAACTGGATGCAAACCATTATGTTAAAATCCATGGCAGTCTAAAATTTGCTTTTCAGTTAAAAAAAAAAAACCCTTAAGATTATAGTGAATAAAACAGATATACTTCTCTGCATCTTGTTATGTAATAGTCACACTGTATAAATAAAGTATAAACAAAATGATCACGACTCTTACAAATAGGAAACAACAATTAAATGGGAACTCTCAGTTCTACTGAGGCAGAACAAATATTCCATGTATCTTTTATGCTACAGCAAAAAGATGCTATTGCTTGACGGGATGGTAGAAGAATTAAAAGAGTAATAATTGTGGCATTATTCAGAATTTCAGTCATATTAAATTAACATTTTATGCTAAACCATTGCATTACTTTTGCTTTAGCAAACTTTCAACCGGTTTCTGTACCAAGAGCTCCACAACAGTGCCAAGAAATTTTCAAGTCTTTGTAAATAGATGTGTGCTGCTTTAAAGTTGGTTTTTCAAGAATTCCTTTCCTCGTGGAAAAGATCATAGACAGAGCCTGTGTGTAGCGCATCACTCCTGTTTACTTTAATAATAAACTTTGAGGGAGAAATGGATGGAATTCTTTTTCCTGAGCACAAGGATAAAAGCAAAAGACCAACAATGACTGGGCAGGTTGAGGAGTTCACATTGCTTAATGAACAGGAACACTCGGCTCTTCAGAATGAATCAATTAGGTGACTGGGTGAAAGATAAATAAAAAGCAAGGCCCTTTCCATACTTCCAGATTTGCTTGAACCAGTCATATTTACGAACTGAAATGTTTATGAAACAAGGCAACTCCCCATGGGGCATGGAAGACAATGTGGGAGAGAGAGGTCTATGGTCAGAGCGGCTGCAACCTGCTCGAGTAATTAGGAAGCTAAGTGTCCCCAATAGAAGGACGTTAACAAGCTCCTGCAGTTTCCACTCTAGCAAGAAATCAAAGAGACCCAAAGCAGACAGCTCACTTCAGTAAAAGGATTATGAAGTCTGGCTATTAAGGCACAGACAGCGCTTGACCGCAGTTTTCTTTCTGAAGAGACTTTCTAAAGCAATTAGCTTCTAGGGCCGGTCTGGATTTGCTAACTCAAGAGCAAAGTTATAGTGTGGCCCTGGAAAGCATTTATGAAAACATACACACAAGTTTCTAGACGAGGCCTCTTCCAGATAATTCATGCTTGAAGCCATTTCCAAACACTACATAGAGAAATGTTCTTCGTTACAACAAACACCAGATCCCATTTGGGATTGGTCATGAAAAAAATTGACCATTTACAACATTCACTGGTTGTTATAATAATTACAGTGTGTTCAAATCCTTCTTTTAAGAGACAAAGCCTCATAGCAACCACTGGACATGATGCTTATAAGGAAGACTCTAATACCAAGACAAGCAAAGACACAGGCCAGTGAAAATGACACATGGGGCGTGAAGAAGGGACAGGCTCAGTCCGAACACAAGGGCGACACTCACGTACCTTGAGGACTTCCATCGGCACCTGGGTGGCAGAGGGAAGGGTGGTGGGCACGCTGACGTTTATGGCTGGTGTCTGGCTCACGGGCACTCTCTGTTGCATGAACTGGGCTGCTTGCAGCTTCTGCTGCTGTTCTCTGCGCTCCTGCTCCTGCATCTGCTCACGCATGAGTTGCTGGCGTAGCAAGATGCGTGATGTCATACTGGAGGAGCTTAACGGAGGCTTGGAGGCCCCAGGATGCTCTGCCGAACTGCTGTGAGGAAATCAGAAGGCATACAGCATTTAGTATCCTGATGAGACCCATCATCTGCATCGTGGCGTAACCTAAATGCCACCAAACTAGGAGGTGAGTCTGCATAGATATAATCAAGGCACGGCACGGAACGGCACTCCATGCAATTGAAAATCAAGAGGTGACAGGATTCTAGTCATTAGGAATTGAATTAAATAAGTCAGGCTGATTGCTTCTAGGTATTTTTATCAAATCACTTATTTCTTTTTGACATTTTATGCCACACACCGCTCATCTTCACCGACTATAATGTCACCATATGCAACAATTAGAAGCCATCCGTCTCAGCGGCATCCAAGTCTCCACAGCTAAAAACAAATTTCTTGATTTGCTATTTTAAATAGCTAAGTCTTACTAACCAATGGTTCCTATGTTATCTAAAATCCTTAAAGATGTCTAACTTGGTTGCTGGTAAGGAAGCCCAGTTACGGGAAAGATTATGAAGAAAAGAGATGACACAATCGTTAATGGAAAAGCACCAGGACCAGATGTTGACACTGCGCTCCACCCATTTTGGGCAAGGGGACGGACAGAAGAGAACCTGGACTGACAGCCCAGCTTCTTTCCTCTTAGCTTTCTTTGTGCGTCTTCCCTTGCAACTCCTCTGGACATGGCCAGAGCATCGGTGTTCTGTGCTTTCCCCACGAGCTCTAGTTGTACAGGTCGGGACGTGTTCTGTCCACTATCATCTAAGATGCTGAAGTGCAGGGAGGTAAGAATAAAAAGAGCTCCCATTTTCCCTAGGTGAGGCTTCGGGTTGCTTCGCTTGCCAACTCTGTGATATGAACAAATGATAAACCTCTTTCTGCCTGGGTTTCCATACCTGGAAGAGTGGTCTACAGCCTTTTACCCATTTATAAAAGTGGGGGTATGTTCTTTAAATATTTACTGTACCACTCATACCAAACTCCTTCCCTCCTAAGGCCTGGGGTTGTGAGGTTTAAACAGCGCAATGTCCATAACCCCTGTCTACAATGAACATTGCCCTGGAAAATGTTTATACTTGCTAGTATTATCATCCAGTATAGGAATCAAACTTAATTATGATTATTCAAATTTCTGCGCAAGCTTATAATACAAGATTTTGGCTTCTGGGAAGAGAAAAAAAATGCTTCAGGAGAAGCATCTAAATTCAGCGTTCCTTTTGAGTGCAAACCCCAGCACTGTGCTAACCTTCCTACCAAAGACAAAAGCCATCTCTGTGACAGACGTCAGGACAAAAAGGCTGCACAAACGGCAGGTGTGCGACAGGTCACAGATTTGTGTCGTACTCTCACGTAGTCCCCCAAACACCCCAAAGCTTATTTATTTTCCATACAGGAAATTGGTTCAGTAAATTATAATAATCATAAAATTTAATATCATGCATCCACTAAAATGACATAAAAGCAAATCTGCTAAGATGAATAAAACTATGCAATAGAATAATTTTTTAATCAAGGTGGAAAATAACACTTAAATAATTAGTATCCAAGACCGGTGATCAACTTCAGCACTAGGCTAGAAGAAAGGAGACTTGATCTATCAGACAATACTTCAACTGCAGGAAGGGATCACGGTGTCCTAATCCAGGAAATCAGCTCCCCTAGATGTCTTCAGCAGGTCCCAAACACAGAACATCTTTCTTCCGCTGTTTTTACTAGCATTCTGTACAGACATACAGAGAACCCTGAGCGAGCAGCACCTATACTTCACTTGTTATCCTAGCACTGTGCACTGCTCCACACAATCAAAATGCTCCCTGACCGTTCGTTGCTGTTAATCTAAAAAATCATCTCTGCACTCACACAGATCTGCCAAAAAGAGCATCGCGTCCAAAGAAAATGTATTTTCCCACCCTGGAGTGCATCTTCAAGGCTCAAATGTACTTTTCCTATACCAAGAAGAGATGGGAGGAGGTGGCTATTTAAAAATAAATAAGTGGTCTGGCTATTCAAAGCCTGTCAGGTACCAGGCTTCTCGGAGAGAATGGTCCTTTTGATAAACACAAGAGCAAACCTTTGTATGGGAGCAAAAGGAGCTGTGGCTTAATCGTGCTAATTAACCACACAAGACGAGTCCCTGGCTTCAATACCAGGGGGGACATCCTTCCAATTAACAGTAAAGCATCTCAGGGACAAATTAAAATTATTAGTGAGCAAGCCCACTAAGGCTTCATACTTTAACCACAATAACATCGCCACTTAAAGTATCTTCTATAATAGACTACCAGGGAAGAAACAATACAGACCTGTACAATAGGACGATAGAAATACGGGACACCATATGAAGAAAATGATAGTAAACAGAGTTTATATTTATAGGAATAGAATAAAACGCAGCTAATCAACATTTTAACAAGGTTTCTAAGGGGGTTAGGACAATGAAAGCATTCGGGTTACTTAACTATGTACACACACTCTGTAGGCTATTTCTACATCGTGACACACGACTACCAGATTCTCAGCCTGGCTTGTCATCTTCCGAGTGTCCACTTCTCTTAGAAACAACTGAATCTACAATTATCACCTCATAGACAGAGACAGGCACAACTAGACTTCTCCCCACTCACAGAACAGGGGAGCACAGTTTGTGAGTCTATGAAAGGGCCAGTAAGGAATGGAGGCTCAGGTAAGGATGGAAGCTTAGCTAAGAAATATTCCAAGTGGCTAGAATGGCTGCTTTTACAAAGCAGGACTTCCTGACAAAGCCAATAACAACACACATGCAGAGATGTCTGAATGCATCGAGTTTTAATAGCTTACTGGGCCCAGCTTTGGGCCCACAAGCCTCAGCTCTAGCTGGATAGTCATGATTCCATGAGTACGATTCCGTTTAACCTGATTACGTGAAGTTCACAAGTTTGACAACTAGCTACTGCTAGGTTTGACAACTAGTTACTGCTAGGTGCTAGGGACACCTGCTTTCTAACACCACAGTGAAAGCCCTGGCCACATTGATTCCCCCAGTTGCCTTCACGGAAGGTCCATTACCTAGACAGCTGGGTTCTGATCTAGTTCTGCATGTGAAGGTGTATATCTCTCCCCTCCCCCAGATATAAAAACCCATAGGCATTGCTGCAAGTGCCTTTGCTAACACCTCCCCGGCTCTGTAGCCAAACAAGCTTGAGACTTGCTCCATACTAGTCAAGGTGGAGGGCCGCAAAGCAGACTCAAGTCCTACTTCAGCTGCTGCTGAGGAATGTGAGCTTTAATGGGTCATTCATCCTCTCTGAGTGTCCCCCAGACCTACCTCTAAACATGCTGTGGGGACCGAGTGAGTGAATGTTAAGATAAAGGGCTCAACAAGACAACTGGAATGCAGCACGTGGGCCAGATGGAAACCCTTCGTGTGGCCTCGGCCACCACCCCTCCTTACAGTATCAGCTTTCCAAGCCTGCTTCTCTATGGTGATAAAGGATGCTGGACAGGGTTCTGTCTTACGTGACATATTCGTAAGTCCAAATATTTTATTTCGCTAGCTTTACCAACCACATAAAAACATCAGAAATTTCATCAGGTCCCCAATATCTGGCCGGTATCACTTGCCAATCCCTTACCTATGACACTGATGCCAGGACTTCCCTGTAAAACCATTGAAATCCATCTCTAATTTTGAAAAAGCAGTCCTGGGAATCCAGGCAGTTGAAACCCAGAAAGGCTGAAGGGACCATGGAACTTGCCAATGTTTCCACAAGTTTCTGCTGCACACCTTGAATCCCAACACTTGGGAAGCAGAAGCAGGTGGATCTCTATGAGTGCAAGGTCAGCCTGGTCTACATGGTAAGTTCCAAGCCAGTCTAAGATATATAGAGAGACCCCCATCTCAAATAAACAAATAAAAATAACATTAAGACGTTCTCTAACAGAGTAAGCTTCTTTCGTAGACACCCTGTGAAGTGGTCAAGTGACTCCAATGTTTTGCTCCTTATTTCTCCTGATCTTTGAAATGTTTTAATATATTTCCCCTTTGCACTGCAGTAAAGACTGAAGCATATAATAAATGTATCATATATATATGGCTTGGCACAATGACTGGGAAATTAGTGGTAAAATATAATATTAAGTCATGAACTTGCCATTTCATTTTGATACAAAGAGACAAATTTTGATAAGCTTTGCTACAAGTCTGGACCAAAGAGATAAAGCTTACAGCCTTTAGACTATCCCTGTAAAATTCGGAGAATGCAGAGTTTGACAAGATAGAGAGAGAAGGTGATTTAACCTGCATTCTCTTGTGGGTCATAATGTAGAACATTAGCATTTTGCTCTGATACTCGTGTGTGTGTGTGTGTGTGTGCGCGCGCACACACACACACACACACACACACCTTCGCTCTAATCATTCAATGAACAGAGCTTAGAGCCTAGTTTCTGCTTGCAGTGAAATGTAAGGTTTTTATGAAGAAGTCATATGGCTGGGGTCATGATACACAGCAAAGACACAGAAGACCCAATAGTATTGACTCCATACATAGGTAAGGAAGTCACAGAGAGCATAAACCAACTGGGTTTCTGAATGCAAAAGCTTGGTTGCAGAAACTCTGTCTTAAGTTAAAATGTGTGATCCTATTCCTGGTAATGCTGACTTCAGTTTAGTAAAACCTAGGGTTCAACAAATCAACAAAAGGTCTCAGTCCATTCTGATCTTGGCTGTGTTCAGAAACTAATAGTAAAACAGTGAAGATCACAGCCATGTTTAGTAAAAGCCCAGGGACATGACTCAGAAAGGAACACATTCTCAGTTCCCTAGAAAAGTCCCATCCCACAGTCACCCTACAAGGAGCCAAGGAGGACCTGCCAAGTCCCTGAAAGCAGAGTCATCAAGTGGACAGGATGGAAAGAGAAGGCCAAGCAAACTGAAAACTGAAGAATCTATCCAGAAAGTTCCAACTCTCTATGCTTACAAAACAATTTATCCTAGGCCAAAGACTCTCACGAGAGCATCCACAGATGCTGCCCCTCACCAGGTAGCTGTGCCATTAAGACACATTCTTCGGCTTTTCAAAGTGCCTGTAGACAACAAATTCAAGTTGGCACATTGGATGGATGCTCTTGAAGTGACAGTCCTGGTGTCCGACATTTGTGAGGGACCAGTTCTTCCATGAGCTCAACCTCTCCAACTGCACATTTTCAACATAGAAATGCAAGAGAATATCAAAATGAAATTTTACCAAACTTGCTACAATACTGACAGTAATTAGGAATAAGACCTATCAAGATGAAAAAATGCCAGTGATCACAATTTGGTGTCAAACACTGAGATATTTCTTATCCCCTTTTAAAAATTTTCAGACAATAATTGAAAATTTTCTGATGACCTGGTATGACTGGGACATTGTGGAATCCAAATCCCCTGGCTCTGGAGATTTGTGCCTTTGATTTGTACATAAAGAAAACTTTACGTTAAGAAAGACAAGCCATATGGAATTCAAACGTGATATTTTTATTTAACCAGCCCAAGAGCCCAGTTAACAGGTAGAAAGAAGAGACACTGTTCAACACTCTCCATATTTTCTTAGCTGGACCCACACGATACCAGACAACAGCAAGCTTAATAATAAATTAGATCAGAGAAACCCTTAATTCAGCTCCCAGTACATCAACATTCTCAAAGGAACACACAAAACATGATGTCCTCATTATGAAGGGAAAACAGAATATTCCATTTTATGTATTTGATCTAGTCATTTTTATCTCTATTTGTATAACTTAACATATTCAGCATCTCACTACAGTGACATAATGGTGCAATTGATAAGGTAGGGCTGCACTGACAAGATTTATGTCAAATAAACTGATGAGGAGGGATAAAAGCCATGCTTAGAGACCTTTAGAATGGGATGAGGTTCTTCCAGGCACTTCAACACCAGACTGTTGGAATTTTCACTCCTTCACAAGTGTTTCTCGTGTCTACGGCCTTCAAATGGGACTGACAATTTCTTGTGAAAAGACACTGAAAGCCTCTATATTGCCTGCCCATCCCCTTTCCACTTAATTCTATTCTAGTTTCCTCTTCATCCCTTTATAACACTATATATTCAGAAGTTCCCCTATTCCTCCTTGGTACTTTGCTATCTACCCAATCTCTGTGGATGTTCTGGACAATGCACACTTAATCTAAAGCATAAAAGCTAACATCTGCAAAGAAGAGAAAACATGTAATATTTGTCTTTCGGGGGCTGGGTAACCTCACTAAGAATGATTGTTTCTAGCTCCATCCATTAGTATGAATTTCATAATTTCACTTTTCTTGACAGTGTCAGGACTAGGTTACACCTTTTTGAGTCATTAGCCAAAGTAAGAGTTTATTGACAAGGATATCATATTCTTGTATATTTAAAGATTTTTTCTTTATTATTTCTTTATTTTTATGTATAAAGTGGTCTGCCTTCATGTACGGCTGCAGGGCAGCAGAGGGCACCAGATCTCATTATAGATGGTTGTGAGCCACCTTGTGGTTGCTGGGAATTGAACTCAGGACCTCTGGAAGAGCAGTCAGTGCTCTTAACCTCTGAGCCATCACTCTGACCCCTTATGTCATCAAATATGGAGACGTTGAGTTGGTGTTCAATTACAAGCTTCTCCCTGACTAGTAGGATACAGAGTGCCAGAAAGTGTTATACATGCTGCCTGAGAAGAAAAACGATCAGTGTCACCCAGCTACAGCGGTCTATCTGCAAGGGGTAGCCCCACAGGGACAATAAAGGCACAGTGTTATGGGGTAACAAACCACTTTTTGATAGGATTTAAGGCCCACTCCATGAGCTGGAACTCCTGCATGCCTTACTAAAGCAGCCAAGTACCTGAGGCAATGTCATGGACTTAGGGAAAAACCTATTTTTTTTATTCTTTTAAAAATCAGCAATAAAGTGACTTCTAATGAGAGGCTACTGTATCCATTAATCAGTGCATCATTCAAATGTTAAATGAGAAGCTTGTTCTTGCAGAAGACGGTAATTTATAAAGAATGAGAAACTTTGGAACACTTATCTTAAATGAGATGGCTTTATCATATCCTTCCCTTAAGGCTAAAGGATCTATTCGGAAGAGGAGACAGAAAGGTTTTTAGAGCTAGAAATGGTGGACAACTCCAAGAAAGAAAAATAGTGTTTTCCAGATCCAACAGGGCTGATGCACATATGAACTCACAGAGACTATGATCTCCATGTAAGTTCAAACAAGACAAAAATCCCAGCACGGAGAAGGGGATGCAGACGCAAAGTTCTACCGCTATAAAGAGGCTGTTTGCAGTTGACAGATGACAGAATAGGGAAAGTCCGTTTTCTTCAGTCCAGTGCTATCAACCACACTCCATGGAAGGCTGCATGTCCAGAAGTGGATGTCCAGTAAAACTCCATGGTTTTCATTTGTTTATGTGTGTGTGTGTGTGTGTGTGAGAGAGAGAGAGAGAGAGAGAGAGAGAGAGAGAGAGAGAGAGAGAGAGAGAGAGAGAGACAGAGAGACAGAGAGAGAGAAAGAGACAGAGACAGAGAGAGAGAGACAGAGAGACACAGAGAGACACAGAGAGAGAGACAGAGAGAGAGACAGAGAGAGACAGAGAGCACTTTTTTGTTTGGTTCATTTCGTTGGTTTGGGATTTCTTTTTAAGACAGAGAAAGAACATGAAGTGTGGATAGGGAGAGGGAAGACTATGATCAAAATATTTTATGAAAAAATTAATGAAGAAATAAAAAACAAAAAGAGACATTATAAACCAACTCGTGCATTTTGCTATTTTCTCGTTCTTATCAACACAACTTATTTCCCTTGGCACAGACACTACTAGGGTTTGACATGCTCTTGATGCCTGGGTTCTTTGCAAGAACTCTGCTCTGAGACAGACCACTGTGAGGGCACAAAGCAGCAGTGAAATGCCACACTCAGGGGTTCTGTTCTTCAAATGAAGCTTCCCCTAGAAAAAACTCCAATTTTTTATGTGTTATTTCAGTGTGGCGGTGGTGGTGGTGGGTGTGTAGGTCAAAGAAGTTAGATATCCTGAGATAGTTACAGGTGGTTGTGCGCCACCTGGCTTGCACTCTAGAAACTGAACTCAGGTCTTCTGAAAGAGCACTCTTAACCTTGAGCCATCCCTGAGCCCACACTCCCCAATTCTTGCTCACTCTGTCCAGTGTGTATTTTCACTCAGACCCTGAGATTGGCAAGAACTTTTTAAAGCCATGAAGTTTTCCTACTTGTACTCAGATGACCACCTCAGTCACAGAGCATGCTCAGTCACTTTTCTATACAACATTGTAATGGGTTAAAGACGATGTAAATGCTTCCGATTCTAGTTTAACGATCCCTGCATAGCATGCTCTGAATATATCCACCAAGACCCAAAGTTTACCACAGTAGATTGAAACCCAGAGCAAAGTGTTCATGCATTATGATGTAAGGTTTGGTGAACGCTGCACCCACTGCATAGGGAGGCAACCTCACAAGTGGCCGCCAGGCTTATTGTGCCCACCCATTATGCATACCTACTCAGCATCCTGTGCCACCGATTTCACCTAACAAAGCCAGCCTCCCTTCCTCTCAGCTTGTGGATGCTCAAGGTTGGCCTAACCAATCAGTCTATCCTGTCCTCTGGCAGGAGGGTCAGAAAGGGGCCAGTATTCTACCACAGGAGAGAGGGAACTGTCTCTGACAGAAACTGTGGTGTAAGGTGACTCTCCTTTACGTTCAGATCTGGCAGGAAGTGAACCTAGACTTTCCTGCATCTATGAGAGAAGAGCCACAAACTAAAAACAGCAACATGAAATTTAAAAAAAAAAAAAACAGCAAGGGCTGCAGTGCAGCAAGCACAAAAGGAGGGCACTGTGACCCGATGGCAGGGAAGAGCTGGATCGAGGCACCCCTGAATTCTCTGTAACTCTGGACTAAACCTAAACACTGATTCAGAAAGGCTAGTCCATTTCTAGCCTAGCTTAGGTTACCTTGATATGTCGAAGAACCCCACAACAGAGAATTAAGACATCACCTACCAAACTTAACCAGATTTAAAGTCTATAAAATAACTCGGTGAACTTCTTTTTTTTTTAAATATTTATTTGTTTATTATGTATACAGTATTCTTCCTGCAGGCCTCATTACAGATGGTTGTGAGCCACCATGTGGTTGCTGGGAATTGAACTCAGGACCTTTGGAAGAGCAGGCAATGCTCTTAACTGCTGAGCCATCTCTCCAGCCCAACTCGGTGAACTTCTATCAGTTAGAAAAGGCATTCGGAACAGAAGCTGTGGAGTTTCATGTCAAATTTTACAATTTCAGTACAGAATGTATTTGATGCACTTGTCCACCACCCAAATCAAAGACTCCATGACAGAATTAAAACTAAAAAAAAAAAAAATATGGAATAGTACTCAGCACTAAAGAAAACTAAAGTTAAAATGTGTGCAGGAAAATCCATAGACTTGCAAACTGTGTGTGTATGTGTGTTGTGTGTATCTGTATGTGTCTATTTGTGTGTTTGTAGGCATCTGTTTGTGTGTCTGTGGGTGTGTTGATCTGTGTGTGTGTATCTGTGCTTGTCTCTCTGTGTGTCTGTGTGTGTATCTATGTCTGTGTATGCCTGTGGATATATGTGTGTATGTCTGTCTGGATGTGTATCTATGCCTGCCTCTTTGTATCACTGTGTATATCTGTGTCTGTGTATGTTGGTTTGTGAATCTATGAATGTCTGTGCATTTGTGTGTCTGTGTGTATTTTGTGAGGTCACACAATCTTGGAAAAAAACTGCATATTCTCCTTCATATATGGAATCTAGCCAATAAGATATTTATATGTAAACAAAGGAACACGTGAGCACAGTACAGTCTGTTGTACTTTTTTTTCTTTTTTTTTCTATGTCTGTTGTACTTTTAAAAGAAATCTCAGTAGCTCTGAGAAAGGAAAACCAGTATTCTGCCCAAGACAATGACATAATGTAGTGGTTGTTCATCCCTTAGCATCTAAGGAGATTGAAGGCAGTGTCGGTGTCTTTCAATTCTGTCACATTTACTCACACATAAGGAAAAACTTTGAGGGCAGAACCAAGTCTATACATGGAATCCACTTATGTTTCATGCACTCATCACATGTCTAGAGTAGAGTTCATTTTATATAACCATTTTGGCTAAGCCCATTTGCTGATGGCAGTTCATCACAAGAGGTCAAGTGTGGATTTTTCCCTTACTACATACGAGTGCTCAAAAGCCCTGTTTCAGAACCCTGCAGATTTTTAGGCTGAGGATGTTTAACATGTCTTCCCCTCTTCTCTTGTCATTAGCTAGTCACACTGCTACCCCTATTTCCCAGTTTTCCATGGACTACGGTGGCTACATGCCTAAATCTGGCCAGTGATTCTTAGAAAGTCAAGTGGTGCTTCTGAACACCGAACCTTCTGTCATGTCTCCTGTTAGTGACTGTACTGGCTGGATTTCTGGGAGCCATTTTGGACCATGAAGATGACAGGGACTTAAAAGTCAGTCTGGTCTCAACCCTTCAGAACTGAAGATATTAGTTCCATTGACAGCCACATGTTTAATTCATACTACTTTCCAGCACACAGACAAGATAAATGTTTGTTCAGTGAGTAAATACGGTATCTCTTCTAAGAAACACTCCTGGTCATGGAATCAATGGTACTAGAGCCTTGGTTTTAGGGGATCTTTGGCCAAAGGATGTGTAGACGGAGACTGCTCAGACCCGAATAATTACACAGAAACTATATTAATTGCAACATTATTAGCTCAGGCTTCTTATTAACTAACTCTTATATCTTAAATTAACCCATTTCTATTAATCTGTGTATCACCATGAGGCTGTGGCCTACCAGTAAGTTTCTGGGGCATGTCTCCTTTGGCAGCTACATGCCATCTCGCTGACTCCACCTATTCTCTCTCTCTCTCTCTCTCTCTCTCTCTCTCTCTCTCTCTCTCTCTGTGTGTGTGTGTGTGTGTGTGTGTGTGTGTGTTCAGTTGTCCTGCCTGTTTTTACTCTGCTAAGCCATAAGCCAAAGCAGCTTTTTTCATCAATCAATAAAGCAACACATATACAGAAGGACATCCCACATCAAGGATGGGTATACTTTAGTCATCCAGTGGCCAGGAACTTTCAATCATAGGAATTTTCTATATTTCTTTCATTCAAAAAGGAATTTCTCTGCATTTCAAGATGGAGAGAGTCCTTCCCATCAATGAATCTACTCAGTGACTTCCTCCTCTCCCCAGACAGGAGCCAAAAATCAACTGTGAATTAGACTCAGGGAAATTCTCTCTCTCTCTCTCTCTCTCTCTCTCACACACACACACACACACACAAATAATGCAGTATCTGGAGTAACCACAATAATTCAAAAGCTCATCACAGCTACTTAGTGGGAATTCAGAGAAAGGAGACAGGAGGTGGGTGAGAGAACACAGAAGCAGAGGAGGAAGTTCCAGTATACTTGTCATTTCGGTGAAAAAATACCAAATAAGACAGATAAGAGAACAGTATGTCTAGAGTCCAGCCCTAGCTCTGTCACAGGCCAGCTGTAAGACTTGCACATGTTTTTACATGCTCAGAGCTTAGAAGCTTTATCTGCAAAGCGGCGATGGAAGAAGGATGTTGTACATGAAGTGGCTGTGAAAACGCATCAAAGTTAAAGTGCTAAGAACAGAGCCCACAGACCATCTGGACAGTCTGTAAAAGTCACAACAAATTATTTTACACTGTGTGTGTGTGTGTGTGTGTGTGTGTGTGTGTGTGTGTGTACATACACACGCATGTGTTTGTGTAATGTATGTGCACAATGTATGTCATGTATTTGTAGATCTTCATGTGTGGGAGTATGGGCACATGAGTGCCATGGTATCAGCATGGAGGTCAGGGAACACCTGTGCATGTCAGTCCTTACCTCCCATCTTTCTTTCAGACAGAGTACTCTGACACGCACCAGTCTAGCTGACCCACAAGCTTCCAGGAATTCTCCCATCTCCACATCCCATGTCACCATAGCAACTCTGAGATTACAGACACATATTACCAAGCCTGGCTTCACATGTGTGGGAGGGTCTGAATGAAATCCTCACCCTTGTACGCAAGTTTTACCCTATGCACCATCTCCCAGCCCAACACTGTACTTTAATCCCAGAAAATCATATTCTCGAAACACCTCGATATCCTCAAAGCAATGAATTCTCTCATGTTACTCTCATGGCAGGCAAGCCTTTGGAAGGTTGCTTTCTGCTATGGTGCTCACTGGCTTTCCTAGAGGGAAATACATAATGAATTCCTAGGCAGGAAAGAAGTTAATGGAAAACAGTTCAGCACACAAGCTTTCTCAAAGTCATTTGCTAGAAAATTCATTCAGAGAGTTTGGAGGGATGCATACTTCTATGTCAAATACTATAGCAAACTTGAGAAAAATTGAAAATTAAGGATTAATTTGGCGACAGGTTTAGGTCTGTCCTTATGCTGCATCTGCAAAGTAAGTTTGATCTGGCTTCATCCCTCAGCTTGCTTAAGATCAGAACAAAAACCATTTGCAGGTAAGGTACATTCTTGCAGGGTATAATTCATGAAGAACAGGCACTGCCTTCCCAACTATTATCTGATTTATAAGGCAGAGATTTATTTTTAAAATTTTCAACTTAATGGCATTTCAAATGCATAATTACATGTACTTTGTGCATAAAATGCTCTATCATTTGAGAGAGATGAGTAATTAGCTGTTTTAATGGCACATGGGATGAAAATGTACAAGGTATATATAAAAGCAAACTTCAGCAGAAATAGAAGCCGTTTTCAAAATTACCTTTTACAGGACCTCCTAAAGACCCATCAACGGCAAATGACGAACTGTTAGCCACATTTCAATTTATGGGAATTTCATTTTTAAGAATCAAATTCTAAAAATAGTTCTGCTACACCTAGTATTTTTCCATTCTTCTTGCTGTCTTCAGGCACACCTTCACGGGCTGCGGAATGAAATGCTTCCCTGCTCTAATCAGAACCCCCTTCCTGGCCCAGGAACACTGGGTAAATAATTATCAAGCTCCAGAAGTGGCTTTTGCATAAGTTAATCTGCTTGAGAGCCTGTTCACTTGGAGACCCAGCTTTCAGTACTGTTTCCTAATCTTAGGGAGAAATAGTGAAAGTGGATGCCGGAGAGGAGTGGGTCTTATCTACTAAGTCTGCTTCCATTTGTTCCCTGAAAACTGCGACTTCACCTTGTACAACATTTCTATGACAAGGAGAATATGCTGATATCTGAATGTTTTGCTCTCTCCATAAAGAAAAAAATCCACAAAAATACAAATCAGAACGTTTTTATAATGCAACTGCTACTGTACCATGGTCGGGGAATTCTCTCTCTCTCTCTCTCTCTCTCTCTCTCTCTCTCTCTCTCTCACACACACACACACACACACACACACACACCCCGAGCGAAGGAGGGAGGGAGGAAGGGAGAGAGATCTCTAAAGTGTTTACAATGGGGACAATTTGGAGAAATATAACACTAAAATGCGTCTTTCTAAAGAAAATGCCCTTTTATTCACAACAAAACTGGGCTGTGATCTATTTGACAATCGTGCACCAAGCACTGTGCTGTCCTAGCCCATCTTTTAAACAGTCGGAATTTTTTTTTGTCATCCTTAATTTATGACCAAAACTCAATTTTAAATGAGTTAATTTTTGCGCCACCCTCCCCCCAAATGAACAATTGCCCTTTCCACATCCAGCCATAAGAGACTATGGCTGCAGCTGATAAAAGCCACAGTTGCAAAGTACCTGCCACTATTTCTAATTCCCAGGCTTTCCTTTCTCCATCCGTCCCCTCAGCCAGAGAACGAAATGCTTCTGTTAAGTGGTCCCAGAATTATCTCCAGAAAAAAACACTTCACTTACAGATACAAGCTTTCAAAGGAGCAGGGCATGAGCATCTGAACTCTAAGCGCCTCCATCTTTTTTCCTTTAAGGTGTTCTGCAAGCCCTTGGCGAAGAGTGAAAGTCAAAGTTACTTCTGGCACCGGCTGTGTCACTAGGGGTGGCTCCTGATAAGGCCCTGGAAACTCCAATCCAAACACAGCTCCACGCTAGAATGGAGCCTGGTGTCTGTCTGCAATAGCAGACCTGCTTAATCCAGTACCTATGGCACCTGAGGGGCAAAACGCTCCTAGCTCTGCACAGGGGGTGGGGGGAACACACTCCTCAAGTCAGGCCAGGCCAGAAATGTACACAGCAGCCAAGCAAGCTCTGGCAATGCTGACTGGACCTTCCCCAGCTTGGGCACCAGTTCAGGCTTGCAGGGGACGCAAGCTTGCAGGGGACATATGTCATCAGGGAACTTGAAAGGAAAAGGAAGTCGCATATTGGCGAATTTTTAACACTTAGCAGATCACAGAAGCAAGCGAGGAAGGCTATAGGGCAGTTCCTGCTATTTTCAGTTAGGATATATCAAGCATAGCCTAGCACACATCTCTGCCGACTTTGCAACTGTGCAGGCAGTTTTGGGAGCTGGACACTGAGAGTATCTTACAGCTAACAGGCTATTGGTGCACACCACCTTTTCTACGCTTACATCCATACCAAGAGTAGAAGGAGGGCTGTGCTAGATCCGTCTGGTGCTTCTGCTGGTGGCACCCTCTTTCTGGACACACAAGTCTTTAGGCCACACATCTGTGTGCTTCAGACTATCACCCAATCAACCCTGCATACATCGGTATACAAGAAGGGGAAAAAATAGCAATGCATGTTCTCAAAGAGAAAACACTTTAAAATGCAGACATGACAACATCAATACTATCAAATATTTATGCTACAGACTCAGCGCACCAGAGCTGTCTTACAGAGCAATAAGAAGATGGAGTTTCTCCCTGTACGCAATTCAAAGGTCACAACAAAGACACCTGACACTGACTAGCTGTGTCCCCTGGGCAAGTGACTTCACCTTTCTGTGTCTCAAAGATTATATTCAAACTATAATTACTAGAAAAGCATGCTGTTTCCCTACATCACAATTCCACAATGTAATAAATTATATTTTTAAAATACCCCTCCAATAACAGATTACATTAAGCCAGGGATTTCAGCCAAACAAAGTCTGTGTCCTCTTTGTTCATCTATTCTTTCATCCACTCCTCTCTCTGATAAATACTCACTGAATACCCACAATAGCTCAAGTACTATGCAAATTCATAAGATCTTACATTCCAGTGGGAAACACATATTAAATAATCATATTAGTTCATAATTACACATATTGAAATTGCTACAAGGAGATGAAAATAGTTAAATGAGGTCAGATGGGCCTTCCTTAGGTAAGAATCTCTGAGCTGAGACTGGAGTTAGGAAGGGGAAAGTAAAAGACAACACATGGAAAAGCCCTGGCTGGGAAAATTAGCAGGAGAAGGCGCTGAGCCTAGAACGAGGAGCAAGTATGCTGTGTATGGAGAATGAGGCTGTGGCCAGGCCAGGTCAACCCAGTGAGAGGTCACTGATTTTGTTCCTCGATGAGAAAGAAACCACCAAGGGGTTGTCAACGGGGACTGATGACTTCACACTGGGATTTTAGGAACAGTCTATCAGGCTGCTGTGTGGAGAACCAAT
Organism: Microtus pennsylvanicus; assembly: GCF_037038515.1. Classification (NCBI taxonomy): domain Eukaryota; kingdom Metazoa; phylum Chordata; class Mammalia; order Rodentia; family Cricetidae; genus Microtus; species Microtus pennsylvanicus. The sequence continues at coordinate 48,598,238 of NC_134586.1, forward strand.
GAGAAGGCGGCAATGTTAGCTACTGCAGTGGTCTCAGCAGGAGGTGATGAGAGCCCAGTGAAGTTCAGAAAGATAGTGCCAAATTGGGAAGAAGATAATAAAAGTGCACAAATTTTTTTTGCTAAAACTAACAGCCAGTAAATAGAAAGGAGGAGAAAAACAAATTTCACCAAATTCCTGGGGAATAGTTGTATTCATCCATAAGTCACTAGGCACTTTCTACATCCAGGGTCTTCCCTGGGGACTGTAAGAAGATAACTTGATGTAGAAGGGTCATCTGTCTATGTGTTACTTTCATTGGTTAATAAAGAGACTGCCTTGGCCTTTTAATAGGGCAGAAAATTAGGTGGGCGGAGTAGACAGAACAGAATGCTAGGAAGAAGGCAATGAGGCAGACACCATAGAGTTAGCCACCAGGTCAGACATGCTGAATCTTTCCTGGTAAGCCACCACCTCGTGGTGCTACACAGATTATTAGAAATAGGTTAATCAAAATGTGAGAGTTAGCCAATAAAAGGCTAGAAATAATGGGCCAGGCAGTGTTTAAATGAATACAGTTTCTGTGTAATTATTTCGGGTAAAGCTAGCCAGGAGCGGGGCCATAGCCCACAGCTCCTCATCACTAGAATAACTGAAAAGCCATGCCTCTTCTCTTATGAAACGACCCCACATAGGTTCTTTCTTGGTGTTCAAGAATCCATGTTTTAAATCCCATCATTTGCCGGGGGGTGTTGGCGCACGCCTTTAATCCCAGCACTTGGGAGGCAGAGGCAGGGGGATCTCTGTGAGTTCAAGGCCAGCCTGGTCTACAAAGGGAGTTCCAGGACAGGCTCCAAAGCTACAGAGAAACCCTGTCTCGAAAAACCAATAAATAAATAAATAAATAAATAAATAAATAAATAAATAAATCCCATCATTTACTAGTCCTGAGACCCTGTGCACATTCATTGAACTTTCTGTAGCCCAGTTTCCTCACCAAAGGAAAAGGGATAATGACTGCCTCGTTGCTGACTTGAGACAAGAGTAAGGCAATGCAGCCAACATGCTCACGGTTACTGACCCATTAAAAAAATCAATAGAAAAACAGCCTAGCCTATGTGGTTCTGAGTGTAGTCAGCACCACCTATTTTGGATCAATGCTGACCCACCTAGAGAACTAAGGGAACAGAAAAGAGTGAGAGAAAATATTGAGAAAGAGATACAGGAGAGAAAAAAGAGGTAAGACTTAGCATGTGAAGGTCTGTGAGGTGTTGTGCTCTCAGGGGATCTAGTCACACTCTACCGTGCCTTGGACACTACCCCGAGGTGCATGAAGCTACTTCCTTAAACATATGATTTATTGGTATTTACCCACAAAAAAATAAAAACATGCGCCTTCCATGGGCTCCCAAATGTTGGCCATGAAAGCAATGGGGTCAATTCCAGACACTTAGTATAACATGGCACCAATGTTTCCCTGGTATACCCAGCCAACAGCGTTTCCAGGCTTTCCTTTTTAGTCAATCCACGTCCCCACAGGATTCCCACTGATTACTTACATACATGTTTCATTAAAATGACTGTTAAGAGGCATGTGTGTAATGCATCTGTAGAGCCTAAAATGACAAAGATGGCACTGATGCTCTCAAGCAATCTTCTTGACACATAATCTGAAATGACTGAAGGTTGAGTTGAATTTGCACATGTGCCATCATCTACATATTGCCTACACAGATATCCTCAGTACAGAGACATGTCACAAGTCATCACCCAATTATTCAGAAAATGTCTCTGCGGAGCCAGGAACCATGTCAAATGGCTGGGCACTGCATCCCTACTGGGATGAGTAGCCCATGGTTTGGTGGTCAGTGATTTCTTGAAATGAAAACATCTACAATGTACGAGGGGCTGCAAAGAAAATTCAGTAATGAAGACTGCTCACTATCTGCTGAAGACATGGCTCAGTGAGCAAAATCTGCCAGACCATAGGTAGTGATGCATACCTTAAATTCCAGAACTCGAGGCAGAAGCAGGTGGCCCTTGTAAGTTGAAGGCCAGTTCTTCTGCACAGTGAGTTCCATCCTGGCCAGCTAGGGTTATAAAGTTGAGTACCGACTATAGTTCAATTTAAAACAATAAAGTATGAAATAAAAGAATAAAAAAGTGAGAAAAATAAAATAAATGCTATGTAGATAATTAAAAAAAAAGAAAAAGGGAGTTTGCTGCCCAAGGTTGATGACCTAAGTTCAATCCCTGAAGCCATGTCAAAACCCAGATGTAATGGCAGACATCTGTAATTCTAGCACCACTATGGGAAGATAGGAGGGCACAGACAGGGTCAGTGGCAAGACACTGGTGGACCAGCTAGCCTGGAGTTCATTCACAGCATGGGAAACAACAAGGTGGAAGGTGAGAAATGATTCCCCTAAATTGTCTTCCTACCTGCACTTGTGTGTTCTGACAGACATGTGTCTGGATGCATGCACACACATACAGAGAGAGAGAGAGAGGAAGTGCAATTTTTTATTATGTTTTAAAGGGTGCTTAATGCACAATCATTAGGACCAGAGTTTGGGTCCCAGCACCCATCTCACAAGCTCAGTGACTTCTGTTTTTTTGTTTGTTTGGGTTTTGTTTTGTTTTTTTTTTTTTTTTGTATTTTTTGAGACAAGTAGCTTTGGACCCTGTCCTGGAATTAGCTCTTGTAGACCATGCTGGCCTCGAACTCACAGATCCATCTGCCTCTGCCTCCCGAGTGCTGGGATTAAAGGTGTGAGCCACCACCTCCCAGCTCTCAGCGACTTCTGAATATCTGTAACTGGAGCAGCTCTAAGGGCATAGGAGACAAAAGCATCTTTGGGTCTTGCTGGCTTTCACCATTGTGAGGAAAATGAAAACCCAAAATTTAGGGAGTAACTATGTTTCAAAAGGAATATAGAAGATGGCACTCAATTTTATTTTATGACTTCTGAACATACACAGGCTTGTGCATGTGTATGCATGTCTATGTGTTGCTTTTATTGGTTAATGAATAAAGAAACTGGCATGGCCTAATAGGGCAGAGTAGAGCTAGGTGTGGAAAACTAAATTGAATGCTGGGAGAAAGAAGGCAGAGTCAGAGAGAAGCCATGTAGCCCACCCCACCCCCCACCCCGGAGGCAGACACTGGAACTTTACCCAGTAAGACACAGCCTCATGGAGATACACAGATTAATGGAGATGCATTAATTTAAGATATGAGTTAGCCAGAAATATGCTTAAGCTATTGGCTAAACAGGATTGCAAATAATATGATTTCTGCAAGGTTATTTTGGAGCTGAGTAGCGGGAAAAAAACAAGCAGCCTCCTACTACATGCTCATACACTTACACAAACACAAATAAAATTTTATTCTGCCTATGCATGCATATGTGCATGCCCGCACACACATATGAATGCAGGTGACCACAGAGACCAAAAGGTGTTGGATTTCTTAGAACTGTGGTTATAGGCCATTGGAAGCCATTCAAGGTGGGTGCTTGGAGACAAACTTGAATCTTCTGCAAGAATAATATGCACCTATAATAGCTAAGCTATCTTCCTGTTCCACAAACAGATAAACCAATATTGTCAGCAACTTCACAAGTATACTTGCATAATCTATATTTATATCCTGAATTTGTAAACATTTACACATGCACATGAGTATGTGTGTATGTATGCACATACACACACATTTGAACTATATTTAAAAAGCTGAATTGCAAGTGTATGTGTGAGGAGGATAAAACAGAGAAAGCAGGAAAAAAATTATTTCCTACAGACTAATTCATTTCAAATAAGAATTATTTGAATTGCCTCCTTGTCCTAAATTGTAGTAAATCAACCAGAGTCATTGGAAACCTAAGTGACCTTTCAAAAACTGGGCCTTAACTAAAACGGAATTTAAAACAGTCAAGAAGCCAAGTGACAGTCACCTTTTCCTTGGAAGTTAAACTGGGATCTTTGGGGAAGAAAAAAATCCAATCACCACAAAGAAGAGATAAGAGGCTTCACTTATTATCCTGTTATCCTGTCTAAACTGTAGCTCAAGAAAAGCAAAGGGAACTACCTTATCAAAGCTCAGGATTCTTATTTTCTCTGGAGATTAAATGATCACTATCCCTAAAGCACCTCCTTCTCCTCAAAGTCAGAGCTCTTCTTAATGAACTCCCTAGACAGACAACAGCAACTGGGTGTTTAATGTGCGCGTAAGCTACAGGGACCCATGGCGACCTCTGGCTTACAATGCAGAAAGTATCTGTTTCATCTACAGAACCTGGTTGCTACCCCAGTCAATGGCTTCCACACCAATGTACTCATCAAAGTACTCAGGGCACCTTCTACTTACATCATCTCCTTAAATAGCAAAAAAGTTTTTTTTTTAAAAAAAGATCCTAAAAATACTAGTGTAAAAAAATATGTTCTGAAGCAAAAAAAAAAAAAAATCAATGAGACTCTTTTAGGTTATGGCTTAGGATATCTGGATCTTAAAGTTCAACATGGGAAGCACTAATATATAATAATATAATATAATATAGATAGGTGTTGGAAAGGTGGCTCAGCAGTTAAGGGTATCAGCTGCTCTTCCAAAGGACGTAAGTTTGATTGCCAGAACCTGCATAGCGACTCACAACCATCTGTAATTCCAGTCCTAGAGGATCTGATGCCTTCCTCTGACATCTATGGGCACCAGGCACTCAAGTGGTACTTGGACATACATGGAAGCAAAACACCCATCCAGATAAAATAAGAAAAAAATAGAATGTCGATAAAGTCATATATATAGTATACAGTGTATAAGTCATCCCTACAGAAGGCAGAAAATACCAAAGAACATAAGCTCTCTTTATTTGCTGAATACAACCTGCTGGTGCCCTTTAAAAACTCACTGTGTGCCTTCTGCAGTCCTCAGCACTTTCTCTGTTGCCCCTACACCATCAAGCTTGCATGCCTGTAGAGGCCAGATCCTTCCCAGGGGCCCTCTGCCTTGAACATCGTTTGATTCACACATTTTGTCACTGGGTAGCAGACATTGTGCCTACTGCTGTGGGAAAGACTAAGATGAAGATGGGAGACACCCTGTTCTCCATGGCTCACACAAAACACTCTATCAAAGGGAGGCCTGGAAGAAGATCTCCCAGAATGCTCTACATGCCCCCTACCCAAGGATGGCTCCCAGGTTGGCTCCTCCTACCTTGAACATGAGATTTGTAGTTATTTTGTTTTATATTTTATTTTTATTGAGACAGGGTCTCTCTACACAGCCCCTGGCTGTCCCAGAACTCACAGAAATCTGCCCGCCTCTGCCTCCATAGCAGTAGGATTAAAGGCATGCAGTTTCTGTAGGACTCTCTTCCTCAGACATGACTTTGCTGATTATCCTTCCTAAAGCAGAAACATCCACTTCTGGGTTTAATTCTCCCAGCAAGAGGGACTGACTTCTTTCTTTGACAGTACTTAGTCAAACTTGCAATCATTTTAGCAGGCAGAGGCCTTTATTCTTCTTTTATCGGTATCAGGGCGTGTGTGTGTGTGTGTGTGTGTGTGTGTGTGTGTGTGTGTGTATTTTACTCGCAGTACCTGGCAAATAATGAGTGTTGGACAAATGTTTTCTGGATTGGTTGGAGGAAGGATGGACACATGACTGACAAGAAAGATGTATTGAATAGGATTTGATGATAGCATTTAATCAATTAGAAAGGCACTCCCTGCTACAAACAGGACACGCAACTGTATATTCTTTATGTAGAGGCTTTAGTGGGGCTAAGCACAACCGTCTTTTTGTAGATAAAATACTTGAGTATGATGTTCCAGGAGCTGGAACTGCGGCTCTATTGACAGCATCACAGCATGACTAGAGGAAATTTTTAATGACTCCTCTGCAGAAATACCTGCCCAGTCCCACTCCATCACTTTATCTCTCCTATCTCGTTTCTATTTTTTTTCTCCTTCCAAGAGCAGATCTCGCAACCTTAATGATGTAGCAGCCTCCTCTGGAAGACAGCTCGGTGTCCCTGGCACCCAGAGAAGCCCTTCAAGGCTGAGAAGATGATCCAGAGGAGACTCTGGTTACTGCAGGTAAATCTGACTTACAAATATCCCAGCATTACTACGAAATTGCATAGAAGATGCTTATGCAAACAGCTAATTAAAATCTTAATGTTTACAAAATTCTGCTCTAAGCACAAAAAGGTAATGTACAGCCAGAGGTCTCACTGTCTTTCTGTGGGGAATTTTTACGCACTGATGAAGGGAGAAATATTTATCATATGAATTTGGTTCCTTTCTTTAATCATCAACGCGTCAAATTAATCCCTTAGCTCCAGTGCTCTCATTCTCTCTCTTAGAGTTCACTTCAAAAGAAATATCTGTTCTGGCATCAACAGTGACTGGGCAGTCTGCTATTAATAGATGGCAATAAGTATCTGTACGATTGTCATATAGATATAGTCATATATAGTATACGCTGTATAAGCCATCTCTACAGAAGGCAGGAAAATACCGAAGAACATAAACTCTCTTTATTTGTTGAATAAAACACACTGGTACCTTTAAACCCCGTAAAGCATCCACTACCAATCCTCATGGACATGTTGAATGGTTAGTAAAAGCCTCAAGTCATCCAACATGGGCAATACTGTGGTAATAAAACATAGAGGGCCCTTAGGCCATCAATCTGCCACACAAACCAAGAGGGTGAAACAACAGGAAGTTGGGGACCCTGGGGAGATTATACTGCTTTGATAATCCCTTCAAAGAAGAGATTTAGGAAAATGCCATTTACTTTCCTTACAGGTAAATGGAAACAGGAGGTCTTTGCGGGCGGGGCGAGGGATTCACCATATGACTATATAATAATACAGTCTTCTACTGGAGAACCTTAAATATGGTTCTTTTCTATGACCCTTAACTTACTTAAAAAAGAAAAAACATGGAAAAATAGAAAAAAAAGAAAAAAGAAAAACATGGGCTTCTCTTTTACTGTTCATAGCTTTAAAAATGATGAAAGGGTCTGCCTAGAACCCCAACACAGGGAGCCTGAGCAGGAAGGTCATGAGTTTGAGGCCAGCCAGAATACTGAGGAAAGGGAAAGAGTAAGAGGGAACTAGAGAGAGAGAGAAACAAAGGGAGAAATAGGAAAGCAGAGTCCCTCCGCCTGCCTTTTAAGGGCAGTCTGGGCTAAAACAGGAAGGGGACCTCCTCTGTCACTATTCTCTACAACAGCTCCTTCTAAGGAGGAGTCCAGCTGCTACAGGGTTTTAAAGTATTCTAATACTCAGCTATCAAAGTGACTTCCCAAGCTGCCCTGGCCATGCTCTTGGTTGCTGAGGAACGTGAACACACCTCCCTCTGTCCCCAACTCTCAGGGATATGCCAGGACATCAAACAGTAGAAACGTTCCTAAGTCCTAGCTATATAATCCACAGAAGAGTGGGAAAGAGAGAGAGAAAAAGAAGCAAGATAACCAGGTTTCCTGGCCTATGCCTTACAGGCTGTGGGTCAAATAATGACATTTCCATCAGCTAAAGTTTCAATATGTGAAGGCGGTGTGATAAGACCAGGATGGAGTGACAGCAGGGCCATCAAACAACAGGACATAATGCATGCCTCGGGGTCTGTGTTGATGCTTGGGAACACACCTCCAGCCTCGTGAGATGTATGAAAGCAGAGGACCTGACATACACCAATGTGAGAGACACTTGGGAAGCAGAAGTGATGCTGTTACTGAGGTGTTCACTTTTACTCCTTTCTATTGGCCGTAAAGCAGCAAACGGTGGATGAAGTTTTAGCAACAGCCTCATCAGACTCACGCTGACTGTGCTTCTTGAATGAAATGCATGACCATCTAGGTTCTGTTCCACCACATATGCTGCTCTTGCAACGATGCAATCACCGCTGTTCACTGTACAAGACCATATCCCTGCACTGCAAACTGAGCAATGAGTAGAGAGGAACTGTGTCTCACAGACCATGATGCTACAGTGGACGATGGTTGGAAGCCACTGAATTGCAAAAATACCAGTTGTTACAAGATGTGTGGTCAGGAACTGAGGTAGTGGTTTCAACCATAAGCAACAAACCTCTTAGCGGCCCACTGTTTTATAAACACACTCCTAGCTGTCTCTAAACTGGACTCAAACACAGCATCGTTTGGCCAGCTAAAGAATGCACAGTATAGTTTATTCAGTGTGGACACAGAAGCATGCCTGTCCCCAGCAAGGATTTCCCTGGGCAAGTCATTTCATTCCTAGACATAAATGGGATACTAGAGTGAGGTACGGCAGGAAAAGCTCTTAGCAGAGTGCCTGGAAAATAGCATTCACTCAGTGCCGCCTAAGAGATAGGAACTATATTTCAGAACATTGATAAGCAATTCGAAACCAGCATTATACTGCGTATCTAAGAACTTTGCATACTAGAACACAGAAGAATTACTATTCAGAGATAAAAGTAAAGGTGCTTTTCAAATCTGATGTCTGAAGTAACTATATGCATCCAAAATATATGTAAGTTCAAGGGGCCAGTGTGACCAGAGAGATGGCTTAAGAACACTCTATGCTCTAGCAGAGAACCCCTGATTGGGTCTCTGCATCCACAAAGATGCTCACAAGCATCCATAACTCCAGTTCTGCAGATTTAGCACCTCTTCTTGATGCTGTGGGCATAAAGCAAAATGTAAATCAAAACCATACATGTATGCAAAACCCTCACACACATAAAAATGAAATCAAACTAAAGGGAGGACTAGATGTATGTGTGAGTCAATATTCCTAATGGATAAATGAGACCTGCAATGGCGGTAGCTCCCTGTGACTTTTGCTACCAGATAACTAGCGGCCTTTTCAATGGCTGTCTTGGCTGCAAACTAAAAGTTAGCAGAAGCCGTCTGTTCTGGCTCATGTGTCAGTTATGTCTGCAATTTAAAGTTTTACTATTTAAACGTAAAACTGGGGGTCAAGTGGGAAATCTTATCTCTAAATAGCAAAATTAGTATGACTTATCAGAACACCACTCGGGACTGTCTGCATGTAGTAGATCACCTGACCGGGAATCTGTGTTAACAGCAAATATCCCAAATGTTTGAAGTAGCTCAAACACTCACTCTTGTACTAATGACATCTGCTTTGGTTATGCTGAGCAAACAGTATTTAAATTGGGAAAAATAATATTTGCACAGAAACCTTTCCTGTCTGTTGATTAAACCCAATCACTCATAATAAACTAGATACATATTAGCTTTCAGTACCTAATTCACACTCTAGGGAGCCCTGCTTATAATCAAGGCATGTATTTATGTTGATGCAACCAATATTTTAAACTAACAGTCTGTATAATTTTAAACAGTACTACTATGAAGAGTCATAAAGGAAAAATTATAACTTTGCTCTAAAATATTAAACTTTGCATTCTTAAATATCGCGTGTTCAGCAAAGCTGTGTCTCTCCTGTGACGTCACTAAACACTGACAATGCTCAGATAGTGGAGCCATGGAAGTAACAGTTACTTTAATTCAAGTTAATCTGGCTTCCAATATCAAAAATATGATTTATGTTTAAACAATATTAACAGAATCATGAATAACACTTAGAAAAATAAAAATAATCTTACTAAAACTAACTGGTTCAACAAATACATGAGGACCTGCTAGAGCTTAGATTCTGGTTGATCTATGCCTAAAATACGTCAATCATATCATGGGTACTAGAGTCTAAAAAGAAATGTTTGTGTTACCAATAAGCATTTCTTTGTTTATTTAAAGGGACAGCCTGGGAGCTGCACAGCCCATGAGCTTCACGATGCACAATAAGATTGTTACTACTGAAGGGACCTGCTTCCCAATGCTGAGCCCACTAGCAATGCACTTTCATTTCCCGTACATCATTAGGAAACTGGGAAAACCGCACGATGAAGCAGACTAAGTAAGCTCATGTCTTTGGTTCATTTTCAAGAGAAAGAAGTAGGAGAGGCAGAGACAGAAAATTCCTTGGTGGACTGCCTCACTGTGCCTCACACTCGTGGGTCCCACCTCACAGTGATTTCATCTACTTAAATAAAGGAAGTGAGAAACAGGAAGTGAGGAGACTTTCCAAAAATGAACACATGAATGAAGCACAGATGGGGCTCTGTTATTCCACACCCCATAGTCCTCTGTTCCTGTTTCTCAAAGCTGCTCAAGGATCACAAAAGCTAACAGGTTCTAAAATTAGAACCAGGGGCTGGAGTCCCTAACCCAGCCCCCACGGGCTTCTGCATTCCACGGAGGCAGGGGCCGTATCTGTGCAGTGTACCCCTCCACCCTCTAGCCACGCATAGCTCCACACCACGGAGACACTGTGCAGCCACTGGGCACTGTGTTAAATGATTAATTCGTCAACATGGTGCCTAAAGCAACACAGAAGACTCAGGCAGACTTCCCTGAACGGTCATGAGCAGGAGTTAAAATAATGGCATTTACTAGAAAGAAACAAAGAAGAAATACTACTTACTTATCCTTAAATTATCTGGCTTAAAGCGGGATTGAAAAAATGTGACTTTGCAATGACAAAAAAAAAGCACTGTTGCATTGCTCAGCAAGGGAACCTGCCCTCAAGCACATAAATTCAGACCTGCGACCCACAAGTTTAAAAAAAAAACTGATTCCTGCACGTTGTCTCTTGACCTCCACATGCATGCTGTACCACAAACATTTACAGAAATAAAAGGTGAGTAAAGTTTTAAATACAAATAAAAGAAGTCCCTGTACCTATGGCACAATTTACACATGTTAATGGGAAAAGGTATAAAGAATTTCTCAGAAAAGAATGATTCAAGACGGTTTTCTAGGGAAGACACGATCTTTGGGAATTTAGAGCTGACTGGGTGAAAGACAGTAAATCCTGAGCGAGGACTCCTAAGAGTAAGGTTCAAGATGGTTTCAAATCCGGACACACTGACTCCACATTAACTAACCCTGGAGTCACGCGCTGAAAGGGGCCTCTCAGATTTCTTTCATCTCGGGAAAAAGTCTCTGATGCTGATATTTCCGCCTCTCAACACTCGCCCATTGTTAAGCAGAAGGCTCAGGCCTCCCACCACCCCAGACTACACGTCTTGAAAGAATCTAAACGTTCTCTTCAGTTTCATGATATGCCCTTAAAGCAGAGTTGTACTTGTGTCCAAACCACTTCATAACATTCCCTTGAGTTATGTTTAGTATGTGAAGCATGATGTAGTATCTAGGAGCAAAAGCAATGAACTTAGCAGGGGAATAGCTGCAGTCTGAGAAACGGTCACTGAGAGCAATGAAGAATGGGCCCGAATCTTCCAAGGGAAACAAAATGAAACACAGCTCAGGAATAATGGCCTCCTGCGCTGCAGTGAGGCCCCGACAGCTACGAGGAATTTCAGTGTGATAAAACAGAGCCAATATCAGGGCTCTGATATCGTTGCAGGCGAGCTTAGCCCTAATCTCTCACTCACTGTGGAAAATGAGCGTAACTTGCAGATAGGATTCCATGCAGGAAATGAAGGGCCCTGCCAAGAAGGACTTGAGCTTCACAATGGAAGTGACACTTGGGGGTGCTGACAGAGTCTGAAAACAGGACCTCTGTGCTGAGAGGAAGACAGCAAGCCTGTGAGGACAGAGTGTCAGGTGAGCTTGGAGGTCATGGTTTAGTCTATGAAGACGGCTCTGCTGGAGCTGCCTGTGTTTCCTTCTGTGACACGCATTTAGCCAATGGTTGGATGTGGGTTTGGTTTGAATTATTCTAGTTTCATGATGAATTATCAAAAGGCATTCCCAGAAATAGTTCCTCCTCCCCAGCCATGTAATACTGTCATACACTACATGAAGCTAATTTTATATGCCTTGGGCTTCACAGGCTTCTCCTTGTACCTGAAAGGGGGGGGGGATTGTTTACACACAAAGTTTTAGAAGAGCTAGGAGAATTCTAAATATATTTTTAATTTACATGTTTCAAATCTTAATTTTGCAGGTAAAAATGTCTTACCAATGCATGTCCAGCTTTATCAAGCTTAAAAACAATATTGTCATCTACAAATTTCCTACTTAAGAACCACACAATTGAGAAAAAAATACTTAGAATACTTTAAATGATCTTAAGAGCAATTAAGAGTACCCACTGCTCTTGGAAAGAAACTCCTATTTCATTCCTGGGACGCCCATGAAGGGCAGCTCACAACTTCCTCTAACTACAGCTCCCAGTGATCCAGAGGCCTCTTTTGGGCTCCACGTGCACACGCTCACATAGACACACATACATAGTCACACACATAGGCACATGATTGCAAAATTAAATTCTTAAGTTTTGGGGTTTTGTATTGGGCTACATTCACAGCGATCTTTGGCTACTTGTGGCCTATGAACCATGTTTTAGACATGCCAGAATGCTTTCTGGAACGCGATTCAAACTCAAGCAGAGAACGAGTGGCAGAAGACGTGTGTTTGGGGGGGGGGGGGGCTGGAGAGATGGCCAAGAGCACTGGGTAATGTTCCAGAGGACCTAGTTTTCATTCTCAGCACCTACATGAGACTCACAACAGTTTATAATTCCAGGGTCAGGAACCTAATGCCTTCTTCTGGCTTCCTCGGGCACCAGGCAACACACATAGTGCACAGGTATACATGCAGGCAAAACACCCATCTACAGAAAATAAATCATTTTTTAAATATGCATTTCAAAAATGGGTATCATATAACTTAATATGTATTCATTATTATCTTGAAACGTCAAAAAATATGCAATTTATTTTCTCTCTCTTATTCGCTTTTTATAAACACAGTGAGCATGGTGGTCTCACCAGAGTGAGGAACTGAACAAGGCTTGAGGGCATTCAGGACAAGGGAGGCCTGTGGTCCAAGAGAATGCAAAAACAGGGACTTGTAACAGAACAGGGCTGATAACCAGGACAGGAAAAGTCCAAAGATGGAAGATATCCCTGCTCAGAGTCACCCACATGGGGCTGGGATGGGGCAGGAGGGAAAGCCCAAGATTCCCTCTGTAGGAACAGGAGGTTAAGAGCCATGCTTCTCAAAGCAGTGAAAACTCCTGTACTAGCAGGTCCTGGGAACAAAGGCCTTGGGACATTTCCTTTTCTTTAATTTTTCAAATGAGGAAGGAGTGCTACTGGCACCATTGAGCAGAGAAGGTCAGAGATGCAGCTGGCTGTGGTGCAGTGCAGACAACAGCCTCCCAGAAGACGAGCATCTCCAAAACCTCTACTAAAAAGTAAACACACGTGAAAACATGTCTGGGCTGACGTGGTTCAGCTAGTGGAGCAATTGCCATGCTGGAGTGAAAGCCAGGGTTTATATCTATCACCAGCACACACATAAATACCGAGTGTCAGTGACAGAGGGTCTCTAAAGGCAAGAGAGTGATCAATAAAGATGCTCCAGTGTCAGGCCAAGGCCTGCAATGCATGCATGCACACATGTGCATTTATGTTGACATAAGACGTGTGCTATACAATGTGAGCATTCATACACACAATGCAAACCATACACAGACATAACAAAGGAGGAGGAGAGCGAAGGGAGTGGAGGTGTCTCCCACACAGAACTCAAAGTCCTTCCAAGTCTTTGTAAACATTAAATTATTAACCAAAAGTTTTAATGAGTGTATGGACAGCTTTTTGATCTGTGGGACATAGTGTAAGAATGAACTTGAGTCTACCACACTTGCCACAATATGTGGGTCAGTGTGTCAGCAATTAAAGGTAAAGAGGGAATAGGTCAATCGGCTGAGAACCGGCCATACAGTGAACCATGACACACTAGTGAGTCACAGCTACAATCTTCTCTGTATAGTGAGGATAAATACTGGATAAAAAAAGGAACAGCACACAGAGCACTGCCATGTGATCCCAACAACTGAAAGTTGAAGGCACAGTCTAGGATTGGATCCATTGATGGAAGACTATAATAAAAACAAAGGAGTGGGCAGGACAGTTAACTCAGTGGGGAATGTGTTCTAAACTTAAGAAGGAAGGCATGCATGGAAGTATTTGTTTTATTATTCTTTAGTAAACTGATGGGTTTTGATGGTTTCCTACATATAAGATATATTTAATAATAAGACGGGCGTGATGACTCATATCTGTAACCTCCAGAGGATAAAGTGCGAGGATTGCCATGAGTTCGAGACAGCCTAGGTTAAATAGTAAATTCCAGGCCAGCTTGGACTACAGTGTGGCCCTATGGATGGGAAGAAGGAAGAAAGGAAGGAAGGAAGAGAAGGAGGAAAATGTATTTAATCCCAAAGGAGTAAGGCTAGAAGGGAAATGGAGATAGAAAGTGTCAGTCACTAGAGATGTTAAAAGGGACAATAGTGATGCCATATAGCTACCCAAGGTAACACCATGTCAAACACCATATCTCATCTCCTGAGGAGCAGCATTTATCACACCTTATCTGGCAATGATCAAACTGCATCTTCTGTTGCATCAGTTCCTCGGTTATTCTGCCATGATTCGGCTCTGACCTGAACTCTGGAACCACCCTGCCTATGACTAGAGAACCCTTCCTAGGCAGAAATTGGCTGTTTAGGGGCAATTAATAGCTTATCCATAAACAGTGAAAGAATTCCAAATGTTTTATTTAGACTGCCAATCAAGGGCCAGCGTACTTTCCTAGGCTTAATGATTCCAATCAACATGGGCAGCTCCCTCCTGCTCTAAGTCTAGCTGCGCATACTCACTGAGCTCGCTCTATTGTTCAGAACACCCTTCACGTACTCACACTCCCTCTCTGACCCAGAGTCTCCTCCCTCTTCAACAAAGGAAGACAGATGTGTTCACCGGTGGGAGCGGGGAACAGAGCAATGGCAGCACCTGGCTGAGTGTGCAAATTTATCCCTTTTTAAAAATGGTTCTTGTTTTCTACCCAAACTGGACAGGAGTGGAGCCGTACAAGACTGCAGCACACCACACAGCTCATCAGTACTGGCGTCTGCGTGTGGCAACGCCACCATATCATAAAAGACTACCTCCGCCTAAGACAAGAAGTGAATTCACATACACACAGATGAACAAAACACTTCAGATGTGGCAGCATGCAGCGTATGATTCAACCTGCACAGTTAAATAACGCTCAGCACAGCATTCATATACAAGGCTAGAAGACAGGACAATGGGCAAGGAGAGAGATGGCTCAGTGGGTAAGGAGCCTGCCACACAAACATGGAGACCTTAGTTCAGATCTCTGGCACACACACAAAAGCTTAACGTAAATGTACCTATAACTATAGCACCTGGAAGGCAGAGGGAAGAGACAAGCAGACTTGGAATTTCCTGTGCAGACAGTCTAGCCAAATCAATGAGCTCTAGCCAAATCTCAGTGAGTTGGGAGATCCTGTCTCAAGAAATAACATACAGAGCAATTAAGGATGACACTGGGCACTGTCCTCTGGCCTCTACACACACCCATCCACATGCGCATGCACCTGCGTGCACATGTTACACAACCACACGGACATGTAGCTACAACACATACACAGAAGAATCAGGAGAGTGTTGGTGTTCAGAGTTAGGGATATGGAGGGCCCCAAAAGGGTGTGCATCTTATCTCCCAGGCTGGGTGCTGGTAACCTGCTCAAAATTTATCAGGAAGTGAATTTAAGAATAGTATACTTTCTGTAAGATGTTATGGTTCAGGCTGGAGGGATGGCTCAGTGGCTAAGAACAATTGCTGCTCTTGCAGAGGACCCAGGTTCAATTCTCAGAACCCATATAGTGGCTCACAGCTGTCTATAACTCCAGTTACAGAGGATTTATGCCCTCTTCTGGCCTCTGGGGGCACACATGTAGTGCACAGATATACATGCAGAAAAGCATATACACTCATAAAATAAAACTTAAACATCTAAAAATGTTTTAATAGGCTGTAATAGTTCAACTAAAAGTCCTCTAAAATACTTTCAAATTAATCTATTCTCCAAGATCATTCCTTGGCAAATCTTCATTTTTTTTTAACAACAACCTAATAATAATTGATCTCTTTCTTCTCTGATGTCTTTTCAGGATCATTCATGAACAAACCTTTCTTTACTTTCTCAACAATAACCCTCTAACATTAACTTATGTGTTTCCCTCCAATATCCCATCCCCATCAGAGAATTATAACCTGAAGTCACCTTATAACTTCTGGGGCTTATTTATCAAAGGACAGTGAGACACCATGAAATTCCTGCATCAGGATTTCCTCTAAGGTTCCCAGAAAGCAAATCATTACTGTAACTAGCCAGCAAATCTATATGGTATTTATATAAAATGTATAGAATTCAAGTCACACATATTTTACTTTCAAAAGCATTTCTTTATGAACACTTTGAGTAGCTACCATCATTCCCACTTTTATTATCCAGTTGTCATTTACAAATATTCAAATATGCCTTGTCTTGTATGGCTGGCAGAAGGTTTGAAATAAGTAGCCTACTAACATTATCCCCACCGTCCAGATGCAAGAACATCACAATTTGTGCTGACCCAGAAGAAGCCAAAACTCCCTGGAGCACTATCTCCAGAAACCATTTGAGAGTCTACAGAGCCAAGGATGACCTTGAACTACTAAACCCCCCTGCCTCCAATTCTGGAGCTGTGGGGTTACAAGTGGGAACCTCCACACGTGGTTTATGCAGTGCCGAGGGTCAAACCCAGAGCTTTGCGCTACACAGGTACTCTCTCTACCAGCACACCTTTAGCCTGCATACATACAGCCTCTGGAATCTGGGCTTCTCCCCTTGACTAATAGATTCGGGAGTTGCCCACAAGGGTACAGATATCAAGAGTCTATTGCTTTGAATTGCTAATCAGATTTTTCTGAAACCACAACTGGTTGATCATTTACAAGGGAATAGGCATTCGGATGCTGTCCAGTCTAGAGCACTCAAAAAGCTGCTTTTTTTTTTTTTTTTTTTTTTGGTTTTTGGAGACAGGGTTTCTCTGTGGTTTTGGAGCCTGTCCTGGAACTAGCTCTTGTAGACCAGGCTGATCTCGAACTCAAAGAGATCCGCCTGCCTCTACCTCCCAAGTGCTAGGATTAAAGGTGTGCGCCACCACCGCCCGGCTACCGCTCTCCATTCTTGAAGGCTGAGAGGAAATAGGAGTGCTTGCAAATTAGTCAACCACTGTATAGTACTGATAAAAGAAATGGTGAATGGACTCGGGAGGCAAGGACGGGTGTATCTTTGTGAGTTCGAGGCCAGCCTGGTCTACAAAGTGAGTTCCAGGACAGTTAGGACTGTTACACACAAAACTCTGTTTGGGAGGAAGAAAGAGAGAGAGGCAGGGGTGGGGGTGAGGTGGAGGAAGGACAGAAGAAAAGATGGACAATCAAATTATAGGAAAGGTGCCCCTGACCAAGTATTAATAAAATTCAGTTTACAATGTATTCTATTCAGAGCAACCTTTTCTATGTTGAGTGTGCATCACTGGAGTGGAGCTCAGAGGTACCACGGAGGCAGCTTTCGAATGGCTCCCTCTTGCCAACGTGACCCTAATGGCTGAACCGCCACAAACGCACACCTGATTTGTGTAGAGCCATTCATCACTACCACGTCAGCAAGTGCCAATGCCCAGCAGCTGCTGACTTTTACCTGACCTAATGTACACAGCTGTGACACACAGAGAGGGCTGACACTTAGGGACTCTGAGGGCATGCGACAAAAAGGGCTACTTCAACACTTACGCAGAGCATGCGACAAAAAGGGCTACTTCAACACTTACGCAGAGCAGTGGCTACAGCTGCACTTTTTTTCTGTTGATTTAGACATAAAAAGCATATGTCTCAATCCTAGGGGGCAGAGTGTGCAGCGCGTAGCATTTCTATAAGATGGCACTTTGGGTGTCCTTCTGTTAATCCGGGGTCACGATCAGGCCAGGGTCATAGCCACAGGAAAAGAGAATGTCTGAGAGTACATTTCAGGGTCACAGCTGCCTGTACCTGCTACTTCACCAATAGTGACTCAAAGCCTTTGAGACTCAAGAATGACATGAAGACATGTTATTCTGACAGTCCAAAGGAAATTTGTGACATCCTCCTCCTTCAAGACTTTTCAAAGGCACCCAATCAGAGGCAGTAGTAATAAGTGTGGTTGACTACGGGAGACACACGTGTCTCCACACTAAGTACCTCCACGCCTACACTCTTTTCATCTTCAGTAGCAACGCTTTAACCTGCATACCGTTGTGCTGTCATTTTCTCAATGAAGGGGATGTAGCTCTGAGAGATTACTTGTGAAACAGGAAGTCAACTTAAGGCACAGGTGAACGCACATCCATTGTTCTTTAAATCACAGAAGATAAGTAAATATGTCATCTATCTAGATGCTCAAAAATATATTGTTATTAAATCCATCTACAGAAAGGACTATGAAAAAGACACGTCCCTTGAACAGTATCTGCACCTCTTGGATCAAACCCTGTTCTGAGACTCGGAGAAACCACCCTCTCTGAAGAGAACTGCAGTAGAGGGAAGCAGGGCAAACTCACTGGAGACTTTCAGTGGTTTGGGAATCCCTGGACTGCTTGAGAAGCGACAGTACACAGCCAGGAATACGAAAGGTAGAGAAGTTTTGAAAACATAGCTATACAGGGAGGCTAAGATGGAAGGAACTTGGGCCTTTGATAAGCATTCCAGCAAGCTAGCCCCAGGCAAAAGATACAAGGAAGAAAGAAGAGCAAAGCAGAGAACTAGGTTACAGGCCACAAATGTACCAGAGGCGTGAGTTTGTGACCTGTGGAAAGGAATAATAGAGAGATAACA